>NC_022009.1:113365008-113387508 GCF_000317375.1 Microtus ochrogaster
GACCAGGCTGGTCTCGAACTCACAGAGATCCGCCTGCCTCTGCCTCCCGAGTGCTGGGATTAAAGGCGTGCGCCACCACTGCTTGGCTTCCCTGTTTTTCTTAGTCACAAAGTTTCTGGTTTTATTCCTGAGGGTTTTTGTTTGTTTTTTTTTTTTTTTTTTTTTTTTGGCGTGTGAAAGATATAAATGTAATTCCATTCTTCTGCATGTGGATATCCACTTTTCCTAGCACCATCTGTTGAAAATCCCTCCCCTTTTTGACTTTGCAGGGGGCTTTGTGTGTCCTAAGGAAACAGCCTACTACTAAGCCAAGTCCCTGGCCCTTTGCTGTGTGCTTTTGACACCTTCAGAAGAAAAAAAAAGCCAAAGAAGCAGAAGGAAGAGGAGGAGAGGAGAAACAGGTCAGCAAGGACACTTAGGTGGCTTTCGCTGTGTGCAGCCGTGTGGGTTTCTTTTTGGGTTCTCTGCTCTACCCCACCACTCTGCATGTCAGAGTTTGTGCCAGCACAATGCTTTTTATTGCCAAGGCTCACTGATTTAGTAAGGCTGGGGTCCAGGGATCTGCCTGTCTTCAGCTCCTAGCACTGTCGTGATGGATGCAGGCTACTCTTAGAGCTGTATGTGGATGCCAAGAACTTTGGTTTCCATGCTTGTGTGGCAAGTATTCTGTCCCCCTCCCCAGCCACGCCAGGTGTCTCTACAGCACTTTCTATGGCTGCCAGATACTACAGGCCTGTAGGCTGAAGATGGGTGCCCCAATGTTGCAAAGGAACTTTGGGTAACTATCCAGGCAGTCAGATATTTCTGCTATTTCTAGAAGTTTTAGAAGTCATTTGCAATAAACTTTTTGTTTATTTAAATAATGTTATATACTTCTGGTGTCTTTGATGGAGTTGAAGACTAGATAGTTATAGTGGCAGCTTTTCCTAGATATGATGGAAAGTAAGTTAGGTATAAAATTTTTGATTTACTAAGATAGGATAGATTATGTAGTATTTTCTTTAAATTTACCAGACACAAATGAATTAGAATTCAGTACATTGTGAATGTAATCTTCACCTGATAATTGTTCTTATTGTATACAGTTTTATTATGTTAAAGTTAAAATCTTTCATTGTTTTTTAGAAAGAAAAAAGGAGTAATATTGTTTTCAGGTGTGTGACTTTTGTTTATGCTGCATTTGTTTAACTCCATGAAGCTGTGTTACTGTGCCTGTCTAGAATACCTGATGGTCCTAATAAAGAGATGAATGGCCAATAATAAGGCAGGAGCAAGGATAGGTGGGGCTAGCAGGCAGAGATCATAAATAGAAGGAGAAATCTAGAGAAGAAAGAAAAAGGAGAAGAGGATATCAGGGGCCAGTCAGCCAGCCAGCCTGGAAGGAAAGTAAGATAAACAGAATTAGAGAAAGATAAAAGCCCAGAGGTAAAAGGTAGCTGTGATAATATGAGTTAAGAAAAACTGGCAAAAAAAATCCAAGCTGAGACTGGGCATTCATAAATAAGAATTCACTTATGAATTCTTTTTATACTTAATTTATATTATTTATAATTTTTAATAATATACATTTAATAATAGATAATATAAATCTATATTTTTTATAAATCCATATGATTTATTTGGGAGCTGGTTGGCAGGCCCCTCAAAAAACCAAAAGAGTAAAACCTCACACAACACCTTTTGGGGTCTAATTTTTTGTAAACCTGTTTTCTAGCCTAAATAAATATTAGAATCTCCTCTTTGTATTTGTTTCAGGAGCAATTTGTAACCCCCAACAAGGCAAAATTTTCTTTACTTCTTCAAACATTCTTTCTAAAGCATCTATGTTTGAAACAGCTAATATGATGTTGTCCATGTAATGGTAAACTATAGATTGAGGAGATTGCTTATGCATCATTTCCCATGGCTGCTGGACAAAATATTGATACAGGGTGGGGCTATTTAATATTTCCTGTGGGAGAATCTTCCATTGATATCTCTTAGCAGGCTGAGAATTGTTGTAAGTAGGCACCATGAAGGCAAATTTTTCTGTCTTTTACTTGTAAAGGTATAGTGAGAAAACAATCTTTTAAATCAATAAGAGGCCATCCTTTATGTAATAGAGAAGGCAAAAGGATGCCAAACTGTAGAAAGCCCATTGTCTGAATCACCTTATTACCAGTACTCAAATGTGATACAGTCTGCCATTTTCTAGATTTCTTTTTAATAACAAATATAGGAGAATTCCAAGGGCTGGTTGATTTTTTGATATGCTGAGCATTTAGTTGCTTCTCTATCAGCTGTTCTAAAGTCTAAAGTTTCTCTGTTATTAAAGGCCATTGTGCAATACAAACAGGTTTGCCTGTCAGCCATTTTAAAGGCAGGGCTGTCAGTGCCTTTGAAAGATCAGCAGCTGTTGTGCCTGTTCTTGTACAACCTGAATGGCCAGTGATTGTTCTTTATAATACCTTCTAATTTTTTTTATAAACATACCTTAATTTATGGTATGTTTCTAAGATTAGGGGTAATGTTAATCTGATTATTCCATTGCTGTAACAAATTATGTCCCCACAAATTCATTGCTATGTTAGCCACATACAGCTTTAATTTTTCTCTCTGTCTTTCTGGCCCTATACATTTGACCCATCTTGCATTCTGTTTTACCTGAGACAAAGTTCCAGTCTCTAAAAGCTGAAGAGGCCAATTTGGATGTCAATATTCTGGTGAAAAGGTCTACCAGACCTTCAATGACAATATCATTTATTCGTATTTTTAATTTTGATCTTTGTTCATTTATAGAAGTTTATTTGCACTCTCCTCTGTAGCTGTCCCTTTATCCAGATTTCTTGCAATAGGCATTAGGTTCTTTAATTGCTCTGGAAATGAGTTTCTGTTACAATGGCAGGAAATGATTGAACCAGATTTGGCATAGTAGCCCATGAGAAGCCTCTCATGGAGTTTCCTGATGGCAAAGATTACCTTGAATAGCCCTTATTGACCTACATTCATTAGTCCAGTGCCTGCCTTTGCTGCACTTTCAACATAATCTGGAAAGGAGGGACACTCTGAATGGATTATTCTTAGAAAAAATGTTTTTTTGGACTGCCGTGCCCTTTAAGATGAGCTTGTTTGCCACACTTGACATTTTGATTTTCCCCCGAACCTTTAGAAATCATCTCTCCTATCCTAACATCATCATGTTCATGAAATGCAATACGATTGTATCTTGGATCCATTCCTCCAGAGGTGTTGACCTTGCCTTTAAAGGTCTTGTTATCCTTTTGCATTGAGAATTAGCATTTTCAAAAGTGAGAGATTCAATTATCATTTGTCCAGCTTCTGAATTTGGAATCATTCTCTTTACTGGTAAAGTGAATCTTTGCAAGAAATTCATGAAGGCTTCCTTTGGGCCCTGTATAACTTTAGCAAATGACTCAATTTTCTTTCCTACTTCTCCAGTTCTGTCCCAAGCATTCAAAGCTGCTGCCTGGTGTAAATTCAGGGCATGGTCTTCATATAAAGATTGCCCTTCTATAGTAGCATAATCTCCTTCTCTAAGAAAAGTTGATTTTGGGAGATTTCCCTACCTCTAGCTTTCCTAGTATAAAAAGGTGGGTTCAGAAACCGGCCTTTGCCACAGCCTTACAAAATCCATCTCTGGCTGTGGTCTCAGCTAGCTGATAAGCTTTTTGTGCCCCATGGAGATTTTTTATTTTATTTTTTATTTTATCCTTGAATCTGGAATTTCTGGAACAAAGTTTGCTTCTGGTTTATTAGACTTTGATGGCCTGTCCCCATCTTTGCACAACCCCCATGGACCCAACACTGACCCTTTGTATCTGCCCTTGCAACCTCTCCCCAACCTTGCAGAAAAAATGTGTCATGGAAGCTGTAGTGTGGCCCAGTGAGTCACACAGTATACCCTTTAGCCCATAATCTTTACTTGCAAGTGTTCTTTGCAATTGGTCTGGCTCGATGCCTCTGCGTTCTGCTACACCATCAATACTGGGCCCTCACTGGGACTTGTCCTGGACTTCCTGTTGGTCGGTCAGCACCCCGCCAGCTCTCCCTCATCCTCACCCCTAGGGTGAACTCTCCTGCACTGTCCCAATTAGCTCCTCCAGTGCAGCAGGCAGCAAGGGGCAGGGCCAGTTCCCCTGCTCTCCTGCTCTGGGGCAGGGGCACGCTCACTCACACCCACACCACCAGGGTCAACTCTACTGTGTTGCCCACTAGGTGCAGGACCTACTCTTCTGCGGTGCTGCTGGTGTCCGGCAGAGCCAGCCCTCCCATTCCCGTTATCCAGGGGCCAGCTCTTCTGCCTGCGAGAGGTCAGAACTGATGGGGGTATGGAGACCTTTTCTTAATTGAGGTTCCCTCCTCTCAGGTGACTTCAGCTTGTGAAGTTGACATAAAAGTAGCTAACACAAGACATTTAGTCATGTATCTTGTGGGTAGAGTCAGCAGATGTAAATTGATGGTCTAGCCCCTTCACTGGGGTACAGCTGTTTAGTGAAAGAGGAAGTCCAAGATGGAGTGACGTCAGAGGGCTAAGGGATAGAAAGCAGATTCTGTGTAACTATTCCAAATCATCTCTCCTCGGACACTCTGCCTCTACTTCCCCGGCCCCTCTCTTTGGATCTCTTTGGAGAGCCACCCTAGACATCTGGTAGACACTCAAAAGGCCCCCCTCTTCTTTCAGATCTCATATGCTATGCTATTGTTTAAACACGTCCCTACTTTACCTTGTAGGCAGTCCCTGAATCTTTCCTTTGTGCCAAGCCTATGGACTCTCCAGGGTCAGACTTGAAGTCTCTCAGTTCTGCCGCGTGTTTCATAGCTATTTTTAGCACCCAGTCTTACTACATTCCAAATTCTACTGGCAAAGCCTTGGGACACCTAGAAAAGTGGGGTAGAAGGCTGCTGCGCTGCCAAATCGAATTTCTCAAAACAAACCTAGTGGTCTCGATTCTCTGTCGGCCATCTTAGAAGGGTTCTTCATTCAGGTCGTTTCACATCGCTACCCTCGACTTCCTTCTCTTATTCCAGGATCAATATAACGTGTAATTATAAACGCATAAAACCCAGATGAGACATTTGTGAGGAATGCCCGTTCCCGCTGCAGTCATTCAGCCTCCAGATTTATTAGTTTCTGTCTGGCTCCCTAAGTAAATTCTCTCACCCGTACTCTCGAGGTGAGAGAACTCGTCCTTTTCCCCAACATCAGTGCTAGGCACATCAGAAGGTCCGGGAGCAGGAGGAATTGGCGAAATGAGGGAGAGAGGGGGCTCAGCTGCAGAAGGATTTTGAGGTCCCTACCTGCCCAAATCGAGCCGCCCATTGGGAGTTTTGCACCCGTACACCCTCCTGGTCTTAAACCAGACGCTAACGGGAAGCGGGAGGACCCGATCCACCTCACCTCATCCCACCCGCATCAGTGGACCAGAAAGCGCAGTAAACAAATGCCCCGCCACCACGTGAACAGGCGTTCACGTGAGCACGGCGGTGCGTGACTCGCGGGGGTCACGTGAGCGCACGCGGTCACGTGAGTGCCCTCTCTCCAGCCTTGCTTTTGCTTCCCGCTCCGTTCCGAGCTATAGTCCGATGGAGGAGGAGGATGAGGAGGCGCGGGCGCTGCTTGGGGACCGGCCCGAGGGGGACAGCGCGGTCCGGGGCGCCCCGCGCGCTCTGCCCGCGCTCTGCGACCCCAGCCACCTGGCGCACCGGCTCGTGGTGCTCCTGCTGATGTGCTTCCTCGGCTTCGGTGAGCCCGGGAGGGCTAGGGAGAGCGATCGAGGGATTCCGGGGTTCGAGTCCCCGATCCGCTCTGCTGCCCTGGTTTGGGACCCCCTCTATCCAGTTGTCGCGAGCGAGGCTGGGGACGGAGCTGGCGACTTTTGTTCCTGCTAAGTCCCAGAGTGCAGCAGTTCCTCCCTGGGGACGGGGGTGAGAAGGAATCTCAGTTGTTTGCCCGGGAGCACTGTGCTCTGGAGACTTCTGAGTGTTGTTCAAATCCCTCTCCCTCCCTTCCCTAGAGGACACCCCCCCCCCCCACCGCGGGCGCATTTCTTGGTTTTTCTTGAGCTCTCGGACCGGCTTTGGGTTCACTGTATCTTGCTGGCAGCCTAACACTAGGCGTCTTTTCTTACCTTTCCTGTGTGGAGCAGCCCTGTGGGACCCCACCTGTTTGGAGGCTTTTGGTTTCACTTAAGAAATCCGATCCTTGGAAAGCAGTTTCTTAAGATTCTTTTAAAAACATATTTCCCTCCTCTGTTACAGTTTAAATTTACGCTGCAAGTGGTCCGATTCGTAAATAGTGGATTGACTTGAAAGTGTCATTTCAGGGATCAGATTCAGAAATATAAGCTCCTGGTGTATAGCGGACACTTTTTGGCTTTGGTTTCTTTACAATCTGTACATGCTGTTGACTAGTTTTTGGAACGATGGAACCCATTCCTTTGCTTTAAAACGTGGTGGTACTGGGCCAGGCTTGGTGGTGTACTTCTTTAATCCGGGTCCTGGGAGGCAGAGACAGGTGACTCTATTAGTTACAGAGGATAGCCAGCACTAGAGTGAGATCGTGTCTCAACAAACAAACCTTAGTATTGAATCTCTTACTAAAAACTAAACTAGGAACTAGAAGTTCTAGGTTTAGAATCAACAACAAAGAAGCAAAGACAAAACACTTGAAGATTCTGTCCCTACTCAAGCTGACAGCTTATTTTTGGTAGGTAGATTGGGCGAAGGATTTGAGAAGCCGAGTCCTGCCTCTCTAGTTAGCTTGCCCACCTTAGTACCGGTAGCATTGGGTATCTGCAGTCAGTGTGGAAACAGGCAGTGTTATCTTGGGGCCCCTCAAGCCTGTCAGCCACTGTTGAGATACTTCTCCCGGTCATGGATAACATCTCTCTCCCCACTCGAGTTTCTAACTCCTCAGGAGACCATGTTATATTTTCGTTTGATCCTTTAGTCTCTCGGTGTTGTTGTTGTTTCTAGTCCCATATTCAGGTAGTCATTTGCTCCTGGGCATTTTGTTTACAGGATGAGAATTTATTTCAAAGACTGGTTTGGTTTGAATAGTGGAAGTTAATTCTGCTTTCAGGGAAAGTGACGGCAGCTAACTTGCAACTGTAAAGAATGTAGGATTTTTAGTGTTGACGGTTTTAAGAAAGGAAAATGAAGCTATTTCATGACAATATTAATACAGTAATAAGCATGGGAAGCATGAAGAAAAAAATACTAAAAACAGTGGCTGTTAGGTTTCTGTTATTTGCTGGGTATGCACATTGCTCAATTGTGGGAGTTCTTTTGGATGGCAGATGAGGAAGTGTCTAAAAACGTTTCCCTGGCGTGAGCAATAGCGTAAGCCTTCAACTCCCCAGCCTAGTTACTAATTAGGGCTCTGTGCAGACTTGATCATAGCGGCTGACATATGTGCTCTTTCTTCCCTAGGTAGCTACTTTTGCTATGACAGCCCCTCTGCCCTCCAGACTCAGGTTAAACGGGTGAGTTCATTTTCCACATTCTTGTGCTGCTCTTTGTTATGGAGCACTGACGTACAGATGCCAAGGTACCATGAGCTCTCCGGGTGCCCCATCTGAAAGGTCCGCCTACTTTCCATTCTAGTGTCATCAGCAAGCCCACAAGCTGCAGGCTTCTTGGGATCATATTTGCTTCCCCAAAGAACTCATGGATGACTCATGCATATATAGCACATAGTTTCATTCTTTAGGTGGATAATTGTGAACTTGTGTTGCTAAAAATGCCAGTTTTTAAGATTTTACATTCTCGCTGCCTACCCCTCTGGATAAGTAATCTGTGGATTGGCTTTGACCTTCTTAAATAAGCTCAGTTGTTATTTACTTTTATAAATGTGGGTACCATTTGCTGAGTATTGTCCCTATCAGCGTCCATAGTCTGGTTTTGAATTGTAAGATTATATTTGATATTTGTTGTTTCTTGGGCGCTTAGACCGTTGTTGGGAGTCTATTTTTTTTAAGCCACTGAGCAGAGGGAAAGTGCACTGGTTGTCCTTCTGTGTTCTAGTAGGTGTTAAAGAGGATAGCGTCCATAAGACTGGGCAAAGATGATTCTTTTCTATGTGGGAAGAATCCATAATGCAGGCAGAAATGAAGACATAGGATGTAGGAGATAGAAACAGTCTGAGTTGTGCCCCATACCAGTGACTTGTCCTGGAATCCATGAGGCCCGATCAGTAGTGTGTGGAGTTAAGCCGTGCCCACGTGTGACTGTTCTTCTGAATGCAAGGATTGGAGCTTCCCCGAGAGTCTCAAGGAACTTACCCTAGACAGCTGTCATCACTGTTTGTTTTGACTTGTTAATTGCTAAACCCATTTGGAAAAAAGTTTTCTTTTCTTCCCATATAGGACATGCAAGTGAATACCACGAAATTCATGCTGCTGTATGCCTGGTATTCTTGGCCCAATGTAGTCTTGTGTTTCTTGGGTGGCTTTTTGATAGACCGAATATTTGGAATACGGTAAGCTTGCAGAAAAGTTAATTTGTGGGCAAACTTAACTGGTGATTGGGAAAATGTAGGCAGGGGTTGACGTTTTTCTTCGAAGAACTCAATAGACTTGTGAAGTGACCGATAGTGGACACGAGGATTGGTGCTCTGTTTTTGTCTCTAGACTTCATCCTTGAGGCTTGGTTGATCAGTTAAGGTCAGGTCTAGTGAATGCTGCTGATGGAATAAGGTCATCCATTTCTGGAAGTTAGTTATGCTCTTAATTTGGGTCAGACGATCCAGGTGTGAGTCATCTCACTACCATTTGGTCAAGTCCCTACTGTCCAAAGCTTCGGCTTCCTCATTGCCCAGTAGGGTGACAGTTCCTGCCTGACTGGTGTCCACAGAGATTAAAGGAGAGCTGGAGGGGTAAGGTCTTTGCACATAGGTAGAGAGACATCCCTCAGCTCTGGTAAGACTTACAAATTTCCCACTCTGTTTCCGCCTTTCTGTGGCCATGCACGTTAGAGGCTGAAGAGGAATAGTCCAGTAAGCTTTGTCACTTTGTACCTTTCGCGCCGGCTGTGAAGACTTGGTGACCACAGCGGGGAGTTCCCTCGGAAGGCAGGAGCGAAGCTGCTGCTGTGGAATGAAATCGTGTCTGAGGGATGAGTGTTGAAAGCACTCTCGTGTGCTTGACTTGGGGTTTGCTTTTTAAGAATCTTAAATAGTTAAGTACGAAGGAAATCGTTTGCTTGGTCCCAAGGAATAGAATTAGCTGAGTTTTCAGGGAAGTTAATCCCACTTATTCGGAGGAGGAACTTGCTTTTTCATTGGGGTGATATAAATCATCTGGGGACATTGAATTTTCCAGTTGTAGAGAACATTCAGCTGATGGTGTGGTCTTTTTACAAGGATTTTGAGTGGGTTTCAGATTCAGAAGTACAGTTGACTCTGGTGACTTTTGAAGATGCTTCTAATTCTGCTATTTTAATTGAGCTGGTGAAATATTGTTACTTAGACTAAAGTTGCACTTGGAACTCCATTAACTTGCCTAAGATTTGTCTTCTGAAAGAAGTTTTTAATTATCAAGAATTATAGTCACTTAAATTATCTACTGTAGAACTTCCTAGACCCAATCCTAAACTCGTAAAATAGAGATTTATTTTATGCCACTAGTGTCCAGATCCCCAGGAGCTGCAGTTGCAGGCAGTTGTGAGCTGCCTGACCTTGGGTCCTCTGCCCTAGTGATGTCTTCACTTAGCTGCTAAGCCATCTCGCTAGCCTCCAACAGAAGTTTATTAAAGAATTTCCATTTCTAATGGCCTGATCCTGGGAGCGTTTTGACGATTGTTTAGGTTTTAAGGGGCAACAATGATGTGCATGAGCCCGGACCGCCACTGAACCTCTGCAATCCCATCAGAATGCTGGGCTTCTGTGTATGAGTGCCTGGTTTAGGAAAGCTGCAGGTGAGCATTCATGTAGAGTGGGCAAAGAAACCCGCACAGCTGGTTAGTCTTAGTCCAGGACTCTGGTCACTGACAATAAGGTGGAGAAATGACATTTTCTCTCTCACACAGATGGGGCACGGTTATTTTCAGCTGCCTTGTTTGCGTTGGGCAGGTAAGAAAGGCCAAAATATTTGTTCATTTCATGACAGTGACTTTGAAGTCTAATCTAATTCCCCAAGCAAAATATGTTTAATGAATGACCAGCTTGATTAATCAGGCCCACAAATGGCCACGTGGTATCATTTATTTTAAGCCTTTAATTACATCATCTTAGTCGCTCTCCTCATTGCTGTGAGTGGCAGAAGCCACTTAGGAGGGATAAAGGTTTATTCTGGCCCACAGTTTGGGGGGAAGGCATGTTGGTGGGA
Organism: Microtus ochrogaster; assembly: GCF_000317375.1. Lineage (NCBI taxonomy): Eukaryota > Metazoa > Chordata > Mammalia > Rodentia > Cricetidae > Microtus > Microtus ochrogaster. The sequence continues at coordinate 113,375,334 of NC_022009.1, forward strand.
ATATGAAGCAGTCAGTGTCTTATTGGGAACCGTAAAGGTCCAGCCTCTAAGGGTTCCTCTCAGGGTTCAGAAGAAAGATGCCACAATAAGCCAAAGGAACTAAAATCTGGAGGTTAAGATGTCTACTCACAACGTGCTCTTTCTATCCATGTCTCTTTATTGTTATTCTTTCTTGTTCTCCATTCTAATTCTCTCCTGTCTATAACAACGTGCTCTTTCTATCCAAGTCTCTTTATTGTTCTTTCTTTCTTGTTCTCCACTCTAATTCTTCTCAACTGTCTGTAACTTCTCTGTCTCAGCTTAGATTCCAATTCCAACTCGCTACTACATTTTCTTCTTCTTCTTTTTTATTTTTCTATCTCTGCTAATTTCTGGGATGCTTCTGCCCTCTTCTGCTCCAGCCTCTTTCTGTTCCCACTTGTGTTAACTCTCTTTGTTCTTACCCAGCTATAAAGACCCACAAAACCTTGCAGGCATAGGTAACCAGGCAACCAATATAAACAGACAAGGGGAGTTTATCACCCTTGGTCCATTAGCGTTTTTGTCAAATGTTAGAAAGCTTCATTGTTAGCAAACTCTTAAGCTTGTGCTTATCAGAGGCGCCAGTGGAGGTTTGTCTTCCTCTGCACTGTGTGTAGATGGTTAATGATTTATTTGAGAGTAAGACTCATAGTTAATCTCCTGAACTAAAGTCATCAGTAAACGGAGGTAAAGGTGAGGTGAGGAGTTAGGAATCTTTTAATGCAACATTAGGTTTAGGTCATCACTTTCCTTATCTATAAGTGAGGTGAAACCAAAACATGCTTATTTTTTCCTGTTTATGTGAGCAGCTATGAATTAACAGCTTTAGGCATGTAGTAATTCTATGTCCTTGGATATCTGGGAATCTCTTAAATGGAGTGCTTTTGCCTGGACCCTAAATGATGACCAAATGCCTGCCAATAAAAAACAGAAATGCAGGAAGGCAGATCTCTATGCTTACATAGGAGAGAGGAGCAAAGGCCTGGTAGTGGGAAGCGGGATTCTAGACTGTGTGACTGTCTCCAGACGTAGCTCAAATAGTACTGAACTGCAGGAGATAAACCCCAGATTTGTAACAGAAGGGGGATAGCTACAGCAAGAAATCTTACAGCAAGAAGCAGCCACTTTATTCACAAGGTAATGATTCCAATATGCCCTGTGTCTTGGTTTAAACCTCCAGCAAAGCTTTTGGCTCTGATGAGTCGCTTCCTGAAAAGCTGGCTGAGCAATTACTGTATAATGCTGTGGCTTGTAGCCGTGTGTGTCTCGGGAAGCAGAAAGTGAGGGTGCCCGCGCAACTTGCTTTCTCCCTTCATGCTGCTCATCTCAGAGAATGGCGTCACCCACGTTTGGGTGGATATTTGCCTGTGGGTTAACCTGATCCAGAAGATCTCTCAGGGTCATGCTGGAGGCTTGCCTCCTGGCCAGCATAAGTCCCATTAAATGCATGAGCATTGATATTTTAATTTCTCAGATTTTCTAGTCTGGCTAATAAGATTATTGTGAGAATAAGGGTTTGTTGTGTTACTCATCCCTTTCAAATGTCCTGAATTTATTTTTCTATTACTATTTACAGGTTATTTTTGCTCTGGGTGGAATAGTTAATGCGTTTTGGCTGATGGAGTTTGGGAGGTTTGTGTTTGGGTAAGTTATTCCATAATTTCATGTTATCTTAGCATGTTTATTGAGGATCTGTTTAATGCTAAGGACTAAAGCCAGGGCCTTCCATATCTCAACCTATGCACTGACCCACAATACTTGTCCTTTATTGAGGATTTTAAAGAAATACATCATTATTTTGAGGAATTATTTCACATCCTTGAAATGTAGCCTAAATATGTAGTGTTCTTCTTGGTTACTTGTTTTAACCGAGACGCAGTGTTTTGAGTGATCGTGGTTAGCTGTAGAGTTTGCAATTATAAGCTTCTTCAGAAACGATGTTTTTCCTGATTGCATTTAAGACAGATTTGTTTCCATTCATGAAAGTATGGACCATCAGTTTCTAGGTCAGTTACTCTGGGCGTCTTTTCCTGAGTGAGTGGTGCTTCCTGCTCACTGTTCAGGTGTCTTGAAGTAGCGGTACCTCTAGGCTGACTGCCTGCAGGTACACTTCAGTGTCTGCTGCACAAACCTGTTCTGAGTCCAGCCATGGGCTTCCTACCCTGAGGCATACAGTTGATAGAAGGAAGTCTTTTTTCAGAGGCACCAAGGGCACGTGGATAGATAGATGTGGTGTAACTCTGAAGGAAATAAAATGGATAGAAGACCTTGAAAGAGATTCTGGAATAAAAATGTGGCTAAAAATGGCCCCATGGGTGAAGTGAGAGTATGGGAACTTATTTGTAGACGAGGAGGAAGATACCTTTGGACTAGGACAGAGCCATGGCAGGACCTATTTTAGGATGTGGAGGTGACATCTTTGAAATGGGCCTCAAGGGGTAGTGATAAGCGTGTGGAGCTAAGTGGAAGAACATTTGAACCCCAGAAGTAGAAGAATGTTGATTCTGTAAGTGCTTTGCGTATTGGTCTGAAAAGTGAGATTTCGGTTTTACAAAATGTGAACGCAGGACACTCCCCCTCTCAGTGTTTTGTGTAGGACAGATGGTGCAGAGGTCAGGCTCCTTTCGTTGCATGTCATGATTGTGAACTCAGCTTGCCGCATCATTACAACGCGTCACTATAGAAGACAGTCATCATATTTGTTTACAGTTTATGGCAGGTGGAGTATGTGGGTAGGCTGGCTGTCCTGGTGTCTGGGATCTCTGCTGCAGAGATTCACGGAAGGCCAGAGGCTGGGCAGGTGGAGTATGTGAGTAGGCTGTCTGTCCTGGTGTTTGGGATCTCTGCTGCAGATTCATGGAATCACCTGCAGCTTGTTGTTTTGCATATTGGATACTTGGGTGCCATGAAGAGCCATTTGTTTTCAAGTGGTGCCTCTCGTGTGGGTTGCTTTCGTGTAGCATGGGAATGATTACCATTTGTGCAAAGTAATTTAGGACTCCAGCTGTGAGTGCTGGGCTGAAATGGCCGATGCCATCTTTGGGATGCTTATGACCACGCAGTATCCATTTACTGTGTCTTCTTGGCTGGAGCCCTCAAACCTACCACAATTCAAGAGGGAACAGAAGTCCTACTTCTTTTGGGGAGGAGAGTTGAAATTGCTAGCTGGGGTTTCTTTCAAAGCTGTGACTTTTCTTTCCCCACATTTAGAATTGGAGGAGAGTCCTTAGCAGTTGCCCAGAACACATATGCCGTGAGTTGGTTTAAAGGCAAAGAATTAAATCTGGTGTTTGGACTCCAACTCAGCATGGCCAGAATTGTAAGTATGGTGCCAGACCTCGTGAGGCCCAATAGGAAGAAAATTACCTCTTCAAAGTCTTAGAAGTATGCTGGGCACACTTGGGTGTGAAGAAGTAGGCATTGGTTTTATATATCGCTTTCCGAAACACCTGTTTGTGTGTGGTCCTATGTGTCTCTGCATGCAGAGGTCAGAGGAGGGCATTGGGTGTTACTCTCTGTCACACTCTGTCACACTCCCCCTGTTCACCTAGGCATTTTCTCATGCAGGCTGGAAGCCAGCAGGCTCCAGTCTCCTGTCTCCTCAGAGCTCTGTTATTAGGCATACAGGGGACACTGAGATGTTGCATGGGTGCTGTGATCTGGACTCTCGTCCCCGTGATTGCACAGCAAGTACCCTAACCAGGGAGCCACTTCTCTAGCCTTTGTTTTATACTTCTCTAGGACTTAAAGTGACATTGACTAGGTGGCTTAGTTAGGGCTTTATTGCTGTGAAGAGACACCATGACCGTGGTAACTATTTTACATACCAACCACAGTTTCTCCTCCTCTCCTCCCAATCCCTCCCTCTCTCCTCCATGTCCCTTCTATGCCTCCTCATCCACTCCTCCTCCCTCTCCATTCAGAAGGGGTTAGGCCTCCCATGGGAGTCAACAAAGCATGGCTCATCAGGTTGAGGCAGAACCATGCTCCTCCCCCTTGCATCAAGGCTGGGCAAGGCATCCCCCCATAGGGAATAGGTTCAAAGAGCCAGCTCATGCATCAGGGACAAGTCCTGGTCCCACTGCTAGGAGTCCCACAAGAGACCAAGCTACACGGCTGTCACCCAGATGCAGAGGGCCTAGACCAGTCCCATGTGGATTCCCTAACTGTTCAGACTCTGTGAGTGCCCACAAGTTTAGATCAACTGTCTTTGTGGGTTTCCCCTTCATGATTTTGACCTCCCCCCCCATTGTTCATATGATCCTTTCTCCCTCTCTTCAACTGGACTTCTGCAGCTCAGCCCAGTTTTTGGCTATGGATTTCTGCATCTGCTTCCATCAGATATTGGATGAAGGCTCTGTGATGACAGTTAGGGTAGTCACCAATCTGATTGCAGGGGAAGGCTAGTTCAGGTACCCTCTCCACTGTCTGCTAGGAGTCTTAGCTAGGGTCATCCTTGTGGGTTCTGGGAGTGTCCCTGGCACCAGGTCTCTCCCTAACCTCATAATGGCCCCCTCTATCAAGACATCTCTTTCATTGCTTTCCCACTCTGTCCTGCCCCTCCCTACTCAACCATCCTGATCCCACAAGTCCCCCCATCAGTTTTCCCAGGACATCGCTTCTGTTTCCTCTTCGCAGGGAGAGCCATCTGTCCCTCTTGGGGTCCCCCTTGTTACCTAGCTTTTCTGATGCTGAGGATTGTAGCCTGGTTATACTTGGCTTTACATCTAATATCCACTTAGACCATGGCAACTCTTATAAAGGAAAACATTTAATTGGGGCTGGCTTACAGTTTCAGAGGTTTAGTCCATTATTATCAGTGACTTGGCAGCATACAGGCAGACGTGATACTCGAAAAAGAGCTGAGAGTCCTACATCTTGATCTACAGGCAGCAAAAAGAGACTGTGTACCACACTAGGGGTAGCTGAGCATATGAGACCTCAAAGCCTGTCCCCACAGTGACACACTTCTTCCAATAAGGCCACACCTCCTAATCGTACCACTCCCTTTGGACCAAGTGTTCAAACACATGAGTCTATGAGGGTCATACCTATTCAAACCATTGCACTTTGTCTTCAGTAAAAGCATCCATAAATAGCATAAGACAGTAAAATGAACATTGATTAGTTCAGAGCCTTAATATAGCTTGCCTAATTTCTCACCAATTATAGCTTGTCTAATTTCTCATCAATTTTGGCACCCTGCCTCAGAAGTGCTCTACAGAGAAGTAGGCTCCAATGCCAGTGAAGAAATGGGCTTGAAAGCAAGGAGTGAGCAAGCAGGCAAAGAGCAAAAGCCTTCCTTTCCCCAGGTCCTTATGTAGACTTCCAGCAGAAGGTGTTGCCCAGATTAGAGTTGGGTCTTCTGCCTCAAAGGATCTGGATTAAAGGTGTGTCTTCCCACCTCAGTCTAATCCAGATTATCTTCCGTGTAATGTGGACTTCGGTTACACTTACTTTACTGAGATACTGTAAGTAAATAAGTAAACCCTCCCCCAAGAGATTATAATTGAGAATACTGTTGTTTCTTTCTTCCTCAGGGAAGCACAGTAAACATGAACCTCATGGGATGGCTGTATACTAAAATTGAGACTTCATTGGGCACCGCTGGCCACCTGACCCTGGGAGTGACACTCATGATTGGTGAGTGAATCCTTCTGTCCCTTGCCTTGTCCTCTGAAGGCCTGCCATAGGAGATACTGTGCCAAAGGAGAAGGAACTCTAGACTCAGTGCCAGCACTGTGGTTATGGGTTGTGATTTTCCTCCTTAGTTCACTAGTTCTTCTGGTTAGAAATAGACAGTCATACACCTTGTTTCTTCTTTAATTGGCACTTCTGAAGGAGGACCTGATTTTCCCATGTGTACCTCAGTGCTTTTTTTTGTATATTGTATGTTCAAAGAGACTGTGTATGTGAAGTGAGGTCAGCCAGGGAGTGTGTCCAGGTGAGCTCCCAGTCACAAGAGCAGGAGGAAGCTGGGAGCCTTTTGCTCAGGCTAGAGAGAAGTAGTGTGGTGTGGTGGAAAGTCCACTAAGTTAATTCCGGGAGCCTGGGATCGTTCTCTGCCGCCATTACTAGTGGTCTTTGCTGGTCTTTGCATACTGGGTGGGTTCCTCTTGTCCCTTGGTTCGCTGAGCCAGCCCCATGGTACCAGTTGCCATGTGACTGAGTGGAATATGAAGGTCTCTGTGTACCTGTCAGCCTGCTCTGCACAGATCTCAGATGTGTGATGAGCCCTGGGTGTCACCGGCTTCTTACAGTGGCTTGTGGAGCAGTGAGGTGCAGCTTGCTTTCTCATGTCTTCTTTTCCTTGTAATTGCTTGATGCACACAGCCGGTTAAAGAGGTAGTGGGGGCGAGGCTAACGGGAATCCTATCTCCAGGCCGCTTTCTCCCCACATCCTCCTTCTCAATTGCTTTGTCTTAGTTAAAGTTATTTTTGCTGTCCTTGCTCTTCAACATTCCATTTAGTTTTCTCCACATGGAGAATTTTAAAGAATTTCAGAGGTAGAAAAGAAATCGGCCATCATCAAATCTAAGCCTTTTATTTTATACCTGAGGAACTGAGCCTCAGAGAGGCCAAGTTTGTGTCCAAAGGCATCACCGTGTCGGTGGCAGCAGCAGAACCCACATTCTTTGAATTGGAACATACACAGTGTGCTGCTCAGCTGGAAGTTCCTCCCCATCTCTTTCTGTGATGTATGTATGCATTCATGTTGTTCTGTGCACATGTGCATACGGGTGAACATGTTACATGTGTGTGGAGGCCAGGGGTCAGTGGTAGATGTATTCCACCGTCACTCCCCACCTTAGGTTTTGAGACAAGGTCTCTCACTGAAGCCACTCAGTTAGACTGGCTGGCCAGTGAGCTCCGAGGATCTCCTGTCTTCACCTTCCTATAGCAGCCATCCGCTCTCCCCAGTCTCTGCAAGCCCAGGCTGTTTTGTTCCAGTATTTTCCTTCTAGTTTCCAACCTTCTGTTGAGCCATACTGTGATAAAGGTGACCCCTGCTTGCCGGCTGTCTGCCGCTCTGTCCCTCTTGTGTGTGTGTTTGGCATTGATCTGCTTTTCTTAGCTCTGACTCTATTTCCCTTTCCTCAGTGGCCACACTGCTGCTCTTTGTGTAGGTGCAGCTTTCCCAGCCTCTGGGCTTTTCTAAAATTTCTCTCCTTTATTTAGGGGGTGTAACGTGCATTCTTTCACTAATCTGCGCCCTGGTCCTTGCCTATTTGGATCGGAGAGCAGAGAAAATCCTTCATAAAGAGCAAGGAAAAACAGGTACGTCAGCCTGGAGGAAAAGTGGGGCGGAGGGCACGGAAGATAATCCAGATCATACCAAATCAAACCGAGTTAGAAAAAGCCCAGGCTTAATGGATACTAACACTCCCAGGTGACCTTCCAGGCCCTTAGAGAGGAGATGGGGAAGGAAGACCAGGAAACCACTTGTTTGTTCTCTAGGAGGGCAGTTTAAATACCCGGTGAGAGTGGTCTTGAGCATCTCTGGGGAGGGGGTCACCATTTGGCTGACTTTCTCAGAGGTGGAGTCTGGGCTGAGGCAACTCCCAGGAGAGGGGGTTTGGGATGGACCTCCACCTGAACATTCCAGACTCTCTGGCTATAGGATGCCGGGGGCTGGGGTGAAGCCTCTAACTAAACTAAGGCATCTCTAAAGCTGTTTTACGGTGGCACAACCACAGTGCAGTGCTGTGGCACCGAATGTTTATATCTTCAGACTCATTTCTGCTTATCTAAATTTTTGTATGTATTCCTCCGTTTAAACGTTTTGACAGACCGTACATTCTTGATTCTGTTTTCATGTTAGTAAAGTGATTTTAGTTCCCATAGATGGGAACAACTGTACCTTCTATTTTTTCCCTATTACCTGTAAGTTGTCTCAGAAATGCTATTTGTGGAATTTTCCAGAAAAAAAAAACAAAACGTTTAATTATGTGAGTAAAATTGGTGACCATAGATGAAAGGTCCTTAGGTTTATGAAACAGCGCGTCTTCCCTTTCTCAAGGTGAAGTCATTAAGCTGACAGACATAAAGGACTTCTCCTTGCCCCTGTGGCTGGTCTTCCTCATCTGTGTCTGCTACTACGCCGCGGTGTTCCCGTTCATCGGCCTGGGCAAGTGAGTATCCTCCAGCTGTCCGCCCACCTGTAAGTTACCGCGAGAGCTGAGTCACTGTAGTAATAGGAGCGGCAGGGCTGCGTCCCCGGCACCTGGCCGCCCCCACGGCTAGCTTTACCCGAAATAATTACACGGACACTGTATTCATTTAATCACTGCTTGGCCATTTCTATCTAGCCTCTTCTAGGCTAACTCTCACACCTGGACTAGCCCATCTCTAATAATCTGCTGTAGCCCACAAGGTGGATTACCAGGGAGATTCTAGCCTACGTCCATCCTGGGTTGGAGCTTCATTGCGTGCCTCAGAGAGCAGAGCTCTCGCCTCTGCCCGCAAGAGTGGAGCATCGTGTCCCTCTCTGAGGCATCTGCCCCCAGGAGCAGAGCTGTTGAGTCTCTGAGCTCACTTCCTCTTCCTCCCAGCGTTCTGTTCTGTTTACTCCTCCCACCTATGTTTTAACCTATCAGGGCAAGCAGCTTCTTTATTTAATTAACCAATGACCTTCCTCCATCAAGTCACGTCGATGAATGGGTGCTTTCTGTGTTTATTTTGCCACTCTGGACACAGTGTATTTTTAGACTACTTTATTTCATGTTCTGGGATACAGTGGGCATTGACAGCACCCAGCTTAGCTTTGTTTTAATACTTTCATTATTCTCTTGAAGAAATCCTTTAAAATTTTCTTTCGTTCTTGGATCAGGAGGCTGCTTACTATGAATGGAAGTTGTGCATTGGTGCCTGTCCACTTAGGGTTAATCCTGCCAGACTTAGGATCAGGATTCAAGGCAGGTGCTTGCTTGCTTCGTCTGCTTCTTACCTCATTCATTGGCTGTTGCAGTGTGAGGTGCAGATGTGTTTGCAGGAATTGTGTTTTATGTTTTTATAATCTTTACAACCATGTGGTCACAGTGGCAAGAATTCTATTGCACAGTAAAGGACTCTACTGTTCTGCTGTTGCTTTGGTGTTCTGACGACATGTGGGCAGGCATAGTTGAGTCAGTGAAGGAGTCCCATGAGTCCTTAAGCTGCAGTGGAGTGCTACGTGATCGATAAAAGATAACAGTGGGAGAATATTATCAGGAAAGGAAAGCCCATTGGACATTAGAGTTATTTTTTAACTTGTCTTTATTTCATGAAGTGAAAGTAGTTCTCCTAATGTGCACACTTTTCTTTTTTAATTTTAGAGTTTTTTTCATAGAGAAATTTGGATTTTCTCCCCAGTCAGCAAGTGCAATTAACAGGTATTTGGTGCAATTCTATAAGTTCTTGTTGCATGTGATATATGGGTATTCATAAGCAGAGGCCGTGCCTGAGAGGCCAGAAAAATTGTGTGACCCCAACCCCCCAAAACTGCAGACCCCAGTCCCAAAGACTTGGCTTTGCATTAAGGGGGCAAAAAAAAAAAAAAGACAAAAAAACAAACAAACCAAAGAATTTTTCTTGGTTTTTCTCTTTCTCTTTTCTGGCGGTTGTTTGAGAAGAGTGCTAAACTAACGAGCTGGACTTGCTTAGTCTGCTGTTTGTAGAGATGCTATGTGGCCTTCTGTTAATTCCTGTGCTCTCTGGGCAGTATCGTGTATGTCATATCAGCTCCCATGTCCCCAATATTCGGACTCCTGGTGGACAAAACTGGGAAGAACGTCATCTGGGTCCTGTGTGCAGTAGCTACCACTCTCGTGTCCCACATGATGCTGGCCTTCACCTTCTGGAACCCGTGGATTGCTATGGTGATTAGCGGGGATGATCAGGGCTTCGGAGAGCGCTCAGGGATGCTTGGTGTGCCTGGCAAACCCAGCTGGCAGTGCTGAGGGGGACGTGACTTGATGATAATTTTGACAAAGTGAATATCAATTACTAATGTATAAGGGTTGTTTTTCATTTGGCTTATTTAGTAGGGAGCCGTCAAAGCTGAAGTAGAATTGGAAGCAGAATAGTCTCATGATTGGAAAACTAATTACTTCCATTTATTTTTCTGAGCTGCATTAAAATAAGTCATTTCATTAAAAGTGACCGATCTTTTGGCCCAGTAGCCATTCTTCTGTCTCTGATTCTTGGTAGGAATAAAGGTGGCAGGAAGTCCATGAAGGTTTCACCGTCTTTTTGGTGTCTGTTTTCAGAGTGCAGGCTGAAGTGCTGTGTGTCTTACCTGTTCTCACTGGAGCACCCTGGGCATCAGTGGGCAATTCCACGGAAGTCTCCTACAGGGACATCCGGGTCCTAGGGATAGGAGTGCTGCCCTGGAGGATTTGCACAGGGAACGTCTTATGTTATGATGCTCAGGGACTCCTTTCTCATTTGTAACTGTGCCAGGAGTGCCCGGATGTGTCTGTTTGCCTTGCTAATGTTGGGTGTCAGCATTATTTTCTTATTTTCCAATTTGATAGGTACATGTAATACTTAATTTAAATTCAAATCATGCTTTTTCTTTTTCACTTTTTTTTTTCTAATTTGAGACATACTCTTGCTCTATACAGCTAAAGTTATCTCCAGATTCACTGTGTAGACTCGACTGGCCTTGCACTCAGAGGTGCACATCTGCAGGCCTGCTGCCAGCATAGTCAGCAAGTTCTTTTTTGTCTTTTATTGTGGAAAGGGCCTTGTCACATAGCCTCTAACAAGTGATGATGGCAGCTGGATCCCTGCTCTGCTTTTCAGTTCAGAATTGGTCCTGTACGGGCAGCAGTAGAATAACGTCACCCTGCTGCCTTGATTACTTCATCTGTTATTAAGAAAAATCAGGTAAAAATCGTGCCTGAAACTTGGATAAGAACTTCTTGGAAATTGTCTGTGCCCTTGACTACCCAGTGGCCGAGACAGCTTATACACACAATTGAAAATGGTTAAGACAGTGCTGAGCACTGAGAGAGGCCCAAGCGTTTCAAATTTTAGTCTAATTACAGCAAAACCTATTTACATTTCCATTTAGCTAGTCTGTGACTTTACTAATGTTTATCAAGGAAAATCACATACTATATCCTTCTGCCCTCTTGTCCAGTGTCTCCTGGGACTCTCTTACTCATTGCTTGCCTGTGCTTTGTGGCCAATGGTGGCATTTGTAGTTCCGGAACATCAGCTGGGAACTGCGTACGGGTTGTAAGTACTGCCTTTTCATCGCCTGTCACACACCCTGCCTTCCCCTGAGTCAGTTATGATGCTCTGTGTGTCCTAACTGTAGTGATACTCAGAGCTCTGAGACAGCGCTGACCCTGCAGGTGACTGGAAACGTCAGTTGGTCCGTTGTTGTGGTGTTTCTGGTCATTTTCCCTAATATTGATCTGAGGAAAACAATTCAATGGAGAAGGTTTAGTTTGGTTCCTGGTTTTAGAGGTTTCAATCCATAATTCTTGACTCCATTGATTGTAGGCTAGTGCTGAGGCAGATCCATCATGGCACACACACACACACACACACACACACCCTCCACCTGCTCTCAGGCCTCTCTTCCTGTATTACTAAGGGCTCTCTTAGAGTAACAGAATTCATGGAATGCACCTCTCTATGTAGAAAGGGACTTGTGGAGTGGCTTACAGGCAGCAGTCCAGCTAGTCCAACAATGGCTGTCAATGAATGCCACGTCCAAGAATCCAGTAGCTGTTCAGTCCATGAGGTTGGATGTCTCAGCTGGTCTTCAGTATACTCTGGATTCTGAAGATGTAGGCTTAAAGGCCAGTGAAGAAATGGTCTTGCTAGGGAGCCGAGATCAAGCAGGCAAAGAGCAAAAGCTTCCTTTTTCCATGTCCTTATATCAGCTTCCAGCAAAAGACGAGCTCAGATTAGAGGTGGGTCTTTCCACCTAAAGGTATCTTCCTAACTCAAAGATCCAGATTAGAGATGGATCTTACTTCAAATTAAGCAAAATTCCCTCATGGTGTGCCCTTCTGTTTCTGGGTTTTATAATTCCAGATTTGGTCAAGTTGACAGCCAAGAATAGCCATCACAGGCCCTTTTATTTTCATCAGGTCTCCAGCCTATGCGTGGTACTTAGCCACATCCAGGATTTCCTGCTGAAGTCCTTCCTCCAGAC
>NC_022009.1:113388908-113394294 GCF_000317375.1 Microtus ochrogaster
CAGCCATTTGCTGGCCATGTCATCCCTGAGCTGAGGAGCAGTGATTCCTGTAGGGAAAACGCTGCAGCACTTGAGAGCTTTCAGAAACAAAGACCTGTGTTTTTTAAAATGCCAATTGTCTTAGGGTTTCTGTCGCTGTGAAAAGACACCACGACCGTGGCAACCCTTATAAAGGAAAGCATTTAATTGGGGGTGGCTTACAGTTCAGAGTTTAGTCCATTATCATGGTGGGAAGTATGACCACATGCAGGCAGACATGGTGGTGGAGAGGTAGCTGAGAGTTTTGTGTCTTGATCCCTGAGCAGCAGGAAATGAACTGCCCCACACTGGGCATAACTTGTGCATATAAGAGAGCACAGTGACACACTTCCACAACAAGGCCACACCCACTCCAACAAGGCCACACCCACTCCAACAAGGCCACACCTCCAATAGTGCCACTCTCTATAGACCAAGTGTTCAAATGCATGAGTCTGTGGAGACCGTATAGTCAAACCCCTGCACCCAGGAAGAGGAATTTGGTTTATGCATTAATTGTGATTACAGAGGCGTCACTTACAAGGGTGCCTTCTGTCTTCCAGTGTCACTTTTAGCCGTGGTCTGCCTGTATTTGGTGAATCGTGCCCGAGGTAAGCAGCTCTTGTGATTTCTTCTTCACCTCTGGTGGATCTTCCTGAGGGCCAGGCTTTACTTAGTGATTTCAAGTTTATAATCACACATTCTGAACTTTCCCTTCTGTCAAAATTGCTGTTATGCCTTTTCGTCTCTAGTAAGATCAGTGTTTCATAATATAAAATCTCAGGTGTATATTAGCAAAAAAACCCTAAACCCCTCATAATCTCATTTCTAAAAATAAAAAGTAAATTAATTTCCACTTTAAGGTTGAGTATATTTGGTTTAGAATGAGAAATAGCAGATTTTTGACTAGTCCATACTAGTAGTATGTGTTAGTGTATTTTTTATAAGAATTTGATGTCTATTAATCTTTCTAATTGCTTGTCCCTAAAAGGCATGATATAGTTAAGAGAATATAACACAAAAAATTTAAATTTCTTTTAATTTTTTTTAATTTTCAGTGATACTGACATTTAACAGTGTTTCAGTTAAAAAACCTGAAGCAAGCCGGGCGATGGTGGCGCACGCCTTTAATCCCAGCACTCGGGAGGCAGAGACAGGCAGATCTCTGTGAGTTCGAGGCCAGCCTGGTCTACAAGAGCTAGTTCCAGGACAGGAACCAAAAGCTACAGAGAAACCCTGTCTCGAAAAATCCAAAAAAAAAAAAAAAACAAAAAGAAAAAAACCTGAAGCAAAATATAACTTCAAGCTTAAATATACAAAGCTAAAATTAAACTGTGATTATATATTTTTCATTTTGTCTTTCATAACTTTTCATGCAAATATTTATGTGTATGATTAAATTTTAATTACTCGTGTTGCTTAAAATGGCTACTCATTTACGTTTTAGGTGGGAATCTAAATTATTCTGCAAAACAAAGGGAAGAATTAAAACTTTCTCATACCGAGTGAGTACTAAAAAAGAAAAAAATGTATCTTGAAAACTTTAGCTGTGAGCATTTCATTTCAGTTTAGGTTTGGACTTTAAAGATATCAGTTGTTTTCTTGATTTTTAAGAGCTAACAGGTCTGGAAATAGCAATACAAAATTCTTAGGTATTTCAAAAAATTTAAGATGAATATCAAGGCTTAAATGCAAGAATAAAAAGGAAGGGAGGGCTTGTTGCCTCCTGTCTGGACTGTGCCCTTCCGTTCTCCCAGTTTGCCCTGTTAAAGCAGTTAAGGTAACGTTTTGTCTTGCCCTGTGTCCTACTTTCACCCTGTTTCTGGGATAAAATGCTCTGGGCCAAAGCATCTTGGGGAGGAACTGATCATTCCAGGTCACAGTCTCCTCTTATCCACGAGAGAGGCGGGACAGGAGCCTGGAGCAGAGCGCCGCCTGCTGGCTCCCTCTCACTGGCTCATGCTTGCCTGCCTTTCTTGTACTGCCCGCGGCTGCCTGTGTCGGCCTGATGCTGTCCCATGGTGCACTGGACAGTGCCCGCAGATATGCCCGCAGACCACTCTGGTCCGGCAGGTCTTCGGTTTATTTAAACAGCATGTGTATTACATTATGTCCCTGGTGACTCTACTATGTCCAGTTGACATCCTAATATCAGCATGCTGTTTGCTTTTTTTCAGATTTCTTCTTAACAGATTAAAGACTGTAGTAAGGGGTTATGTTATTTTTTTTATAAGTATATGATAAACATGGTGGTAATTCTGTTTCCTGTTATTTTTAAAGATTTTAGCCACTAAACTTACGATTTAAAGATTTATTGCAAATATGCATATCATCTGATGTTCAGTTTTGTGAATTGAATAGGTTGGAGTCTGGGGAAACAGCCTGCGTCTTTTAGAGCAGGGTGGTGCTCTTGCTTTTCATGTTGAACTGAAGCGAAAGGCTACAGAGCTGGCTCAGTGATTGAAAGTGTGTACCCTTCTTACAGAGGGCCAGCAGTCAGTTTCCAGGGCTCATGTTGGGTATGAGCTCCAGGGGACCCAGGAGCCTCTTCTGTAACCACCTGCACGCATGTGCACCCCCACTCCACCCCAACAAAATGATAATGTTTTACATTCTGTGTCTCACAAAGTTACAATTTTCATTTTGAAAATTGTATGAAGCATCCTTCTTTTTGGTAATTTCTTGTATTCTGTTTTGCAGATAGCACCCTGAAATGACTGTCTTGAGAATGGGCAGCGTGCGTCCCTGATTGGAAACCTTCATGAAGATTTTTCTCTTTTTACAAAAGAGTTATTTAGAAAAATATCAGAGTGGAAAATATATTTATATTTCAACTATACCTACGAAAAGTGTGTTCCAGTAGACCACTTTAGCCTGTGGTTTTTATAGCATGAGTTACTAAAGAATTCTAATCAACAGGGAACACTTAGAAAATTGGTCTGGAACGTTCAACGAGATTTAAGAAGGACCAGATGCAATGGTCGGTCTGCATATTCTATTGGGGTAGTTTTTAGTACATGCATTTTCAGGGTGAACATTTTCTATGTATTATAAAAGGGAAAAGAAATATGAGGGATGGTAGAGAAGGCTGTTACATATAGAATAAACGACATTTTTGCAGTCACTCGCTGTCTCATAGAGAATGGTGTACGATTGCTTCATGTTCTCTACTAGGAGACTGAGTGTCAATACATATTGTCTGCTGAGCAGGAAACCTTCGGAGGGCTTTGTTGTTTCTATCAGGGACATGATTTGTAGCACAAACTTTCTGAAGCACCCCCCCCCAAAAGATGATAAAAGTGTCCTTCAATTTATGATGGCTACCTGCATACATGGGTACATAGAATCAGTGCAAAAATTATTCTTTATAGCCGGGCGGTGGTGGCGCACGCCTTTAATCCCAGCACTCGGGAGGCAGAGGCAGGCAGATCTCTGTGAGTTCGAGACCAGCCTGGTCTACAGAGCTAGTTCCAGGACGGGCTCCAAAACCACAGAGAAACCCTGTCTCAAAAAACCAAAAAAAAAAAAATTATTCTTTATGTCTTCCTTATATTTTTAAAACATGTCAACACTGATTTCACTTTTTCCCTGGGAAGATAACCTCCAAAACTCAAAGCTGCAGTAAGAAAATGTCCTAGGTACAGTCTCTTTGAATGATTACACATGGTACAAAGTGTCATATGCTTTAAAGCTTGGGCACCAAGGGGCTGCGGAGGTGGCGGTGCCCGTGCCCAAGAACATTCACTGCTCTTCAAGAGGACCCCAGTTCAGTTCCCAGCAGCCACATGGGGCAGCTCACTGTCACCTGTAACTCCAGCTCCAAGGGATCCAGCGCATTCTTCTGACCTCCTCGGGCTCTTGCACACGTGAGAGCCCACTTGTGTGCGCATGCACAAATATAATAATAATAATAATCTTTTAAAAGTGCAGAATCTGAACAGGCATTCATTTTCTTTTTCTTTTTTCTTTTTTTGATTTATCGTCTATTATGGCTTTATTCACTTGTTAGTTTTGAGGCTTTGACTACCTGTGGCTATTATAGCCCGCACCAAGTATGACATCATCCAAGCTGCGTGCGCTGCCTGGCTCCCGCATGCTGGCCTTGCCCTTTCCCCTGTGTCTACACACGAGCTGTAGGGAGCCTTGATGTATTTGTAAACGGGTTGTGCTCCTGCTCCTCTCACAGGCTTTGTCCCTTGCCTAGAGTGTGTTCTAGGGTGTGTTAGGCACACTCTAACCTGGTTTCATCTGATTTCAACAAAAGCCTTACCTCCTAGCCCAGAACCTTCCATACAGAAACTCCTCCAAACTACTCAGGCCACACAATCCGTGATGGCTATGAGCTTTGAAAGCCTCCTCCTCTGCCTTTTTAGCTCGCCTCAGTTTGTGAAGAATTGGTGTCAGTGTGGGTTTGGAGTGGTGTGGTTCCTTCTCAGATTGTCAGCTCCCTGAGAGCAGGGACACTGTCTGGTTTGTTAGTGAATGTATCCATTGTGCCTAGCAGAGTGTATGTACAAAACTTTCCTTCCTTCCTTTTTAAAATGTATATAAAATAAAAAGTAATTGGAATAACCTGTTTGGAACATAAATGACAATTCAAATAAGACCCCAAAAGGGTTGGTGGGCTGCATGCCTTCTGGCTTAGAAATCTTGTATTTACTATGTACCTTCAGGAGACCACTGGGCACTCACGTATCTTCCTTTTGGGTTTTATAATGGTCTGACGGGGAGCCATTCACATATGGAAGTCCAAGAGTTGTTTTTGTGATTTTAAGGTTCTGGGAGTGAGCCCAGACCTGGGGCCGTGCCTGTGCTAAGCTAGTGTGAGGAGCAGCCCCAAGTCCCAAGCTTTGGGGCATACAATCTGTGGAGATTAGAGACAGCTCACTGGTAGAGTTCATCCCTTTGTAGTACCGGCAAGGACAGAGTTCACAAGCCACCTAAGAACTGCTCCAGCCTACCCACCTGCTAGTTGTGAGTGCTGGAGGGTGTCGTTTAGCCTCTTAACATTGTACCCATCTGACAAACTAAGCACAAGCCAGAGTTTTCATGGGAGGTGTGGCACCCATAACTGCTCAGCCCAGAAGGGGCACCCACTACAGACCAAACCGTTGCATCGAAATCCAACTTGGTGAGCCAATGAGTTTTCCCTTCCTTCCCTGGCTTCCCTCCCCTCCCTTCTTTCTCCCTCCCTCCCTCCTCCCTCTCTCTTCTTTCTTTCTTTCTTTCTTTCTTTCTTTCTTTCTTTCTTTCTTTCTTTTTCTTCTCTAATACTCTAATATATTACACCCTGACCACAGTCTCCCCTCCCTCCTCTCTTCCCAGTCTACTGTCCCACCTCCCGTCTACCCTAGACTCCTCTGTTTCC
>NC_022009.1:113394394-113397208 GCF_000317375.1 Microtus ochrogaster
AAGGTTTTGCTACATAGCTTTGACTAGCTTGGAACTTGCTATGTAGACTGTATTGGGCTCTTAATCAGATTTCTGCTGGGAATAAAGGTGGGTGCTATCACACCCCAAGAACCAATGGGTTTTTATTGGTACTACAGGAGCAGGAATGACTCAAAAGTGGTGACATTACACATATGAACTCGGGCTATGGCAACACATACATGGCCTGCACAGAATCAAGCCAGAGGAGGGAAAATGTACATCCGCTCCTACCAATAACCAAGAAGCTGTCTGCAGTTGGTACCTGCTGGCAAAGGACAAACTAGTTTTCTCTAATGGAGTCTCACTGGGGATATTAGCCACACTTCAGGGTTGGTTAACACAGAGTGAACTCTATTTTTGTAGACGTTTTGTCTGATTTTGTTTTGTTTAGACATTCTTTGCCTATTATTGGTCTTTTGCTTGTATATTCTGGGTTCTGATCCCCCCACCTGTATTCCATTTGTTTGCTTGTTTGTGTGAGGGTCTGTAGTAGGAGGCTGCTTGTTTTCTGGTTACTGAGACCCGAAATAGTCACGGAAACTCTATTAATTACAGCACTGCTTGGCCAATGACTTAGACATGTTCCTGGCTAACTCTTATATCTTAAATCAACCCATTTCTATTTATGTATCACTACAAGGCTGTGGCCAACTGGTAAGCATCTCTTTCAGCAGCTACATGATGTCTCTTTGGCTTCGCCTACTTTCCCTCTCTATCTCTGAATTTTCTGCCTGGCTATATTCTGCCTTGCCATAGGCACAATGTAGTTTCTTTATTAACCAATGGTAATAAAACATTCACAGCATACAGAGGGGAATCCCATATCACCTCTCCTTTTCTGTCTAAATAAAAAGGAAGGTTTTAACTTTAATATAGTAAAATTACATATAACGAAACAGTTATCAAGCAATTATAGTTACAATATTTATATCTAACTTATCTTTTATCAAAACTTAGGAAAAATATAATTATCTATTCTTCAACTCCATCAAAGACTCCAGAAGGATATATTACCTAAGTAAACAGGAAGTACATTGTAAGCAACCTTCAAAACTCTAGAATTGACAGAGACATCTCACTGCCTGGACAGTCACCCAAAGTTCTGTAACATTGGGGCATCCATCTCCAGCCTATAGACCCACAGTTATCTGGCAGACTTTCCCATGAAGCAGGAAATTCAAAGACAGTTCAGCCTATATTGGCAGTTTGTCCTCTGTGTCCTGCAGAATGTCTGGAAGACTTTCATGTGGCAGGAAGCCTGAAGGACTGTCTCAACTTCTTTAGGCAACTTCAAGGGTACAGTGAAATGACCAAACTAGAATGCTCCATACATAGGTATCAAGAAAGGTTATTGGAGGAGGGCGCCAGGTCTCAGTACAGATGGCTGTGAGCCACCATGTGGTTGCTGGGAATTGAACTCAGGACCTCCGGAAGAGCAGTCAGTGCTCTTAACCTCTGAGCCATTGGAGGAGGCACAAATCCTCAATAAATAAATAAATTAAAAAAAAAAGAACCTAGAGCTAATGGGCCAAGCAGTGATTTAAATAAAAAAAAAAAAGAAAAAAAAGAAAAAAAAAAAAGAAAGGTTATTGGACATCAGACTGCCCAGACTATCTCTTGGGGACGGGACAGACAGAAAGGAGCAGAATTTCAAAAAACAAGAGGATTTTATATAACATCAAGGTGTGGATTTTTGAGTGTATACAGGCTGAACTGGGAGCTAGGTGCCCTTGCCCAACGTGGTTGACCTTGGGGCAGGTTAATAGAGGATCCTGGTAAGCAGAAACCCGTTTTAGGAGTTTCCTGGGGGATGCTGGATTTAGGCTTCTATTTACCCAGTCAGAGTCCCTCTGCTCAGGACATTGTCACTGCTGTTTTGGGGTACCCGATTTGGACCTAACTTTTGAAAAGAGGAAAGGGTCATGGAGTTGGTTGGATGGGGTGGTAGGGAGGATATGGGGCTTGCAGCAGGGGAAAAGTGTGATCAGAATAGATTGATAAGAGATTTGAGTGGGTTGCATTATCCAAAGGCCCACCCTACACAGCCAAGGACTTACAAAGTTGCTTTCTTGACAGTCTGCACAGGTTCCCGGTAGCCAGCTCAGCAGTCCAGAGAGGTCTGCAGCTCGGGAGTTCTGCCAGCCTGCAGGTAGCTCCACAGCCTCCAGCCTGGAGGTCCAGAGAGGTCTGCAGCCCGGGAGTTCTGTCAGCCTGCAGGTAGCTCCACTGCCTCTAGCCTGGAGTTCTGCACAGCCTGCAGGGAGCTCCACAGAACAGAGAGTCTGTATTTGGCAGGTAGTTCTTCTCCCCCAGCAGCTGTTTAACGCTTCAGTAATTTAGGGAGGGGGTCTTCTGTAATCCAGTAACCCTCAGCTTTCTCAGACAGCAGGTCTGCTTCCTGAGTCTCAGAAGTTCCTCTCCTGGAGGGAATGTTTCAAAAGAAACTTATACATAATAACAGCATGCCTAAAGTAGAATTTTAAGTAGCCCACCAAACTGAGTTCAAGGCTCTGTTTATTTCAATGCACCGAACCCACAGAGAGTCCTATTTCCGACTTGAATTAGAATAAAGGCTCTTTGCGTTTACATACAGGACTAGGTCTCCTTGTTGGTTTTTCGGGGACTCAGCGAACTTGGCATAACATTCAGCATCTGGTCTTCAGAGCTCTGGGAAGAATTTTATGCTGGGGATTACCAAGACTTAATTTGCATTTGAGGACAACTGGAAGCAGTAGGAAGGGAGGGAATCATTGTTAGAGGGAACAAATTTGGAGGCAGGGGCATGGTTAATAG
>NC_022009.1:113397600-113399957 GCF_000317375.1 Microtus ochrogaster
TAGGTTGTGGAGGCAGGGGCACGACTAAGGATACTGGACAGATGATAGTTCGCGTACTTCAGCAGGGACAGGATGGAACAGGGAGAGATCCTGACTATGGCTGGGAGGTCTAACTGAAGGTATGGCCATTTGGGGAGGTGATGTGGGAAAGAAAGGCTCAAATGAAGGTCACCTTCCAGATTTCTGGCTTGAACAGAAGGTGCTGTCCTCAAACCAGTGAGACCACAGGATGGAGCTGCAGTTTGGGAGGTCAAATGGGTTCAGCAGTGGTTTCATGGAGCTTGCAGTAAGCAGCCAACTTAGAGAAGTTATCGTGTTGAGTGGACATGATGGGCAGGGTTCCAAGGGGGACAAAGTTAGTGTTTGGGAACGTCGGGGAGGCAGTGAGCTGATCCAGTCAGAGATCAAGGTAGGTAAAGGGATGAAAAGGTCACAGTCCTAGGGGCAGGAGGTTGGAAAACAGGAAGCAGAGCAATCTATAGAAGCCAAAGAACTAGCTGAAGCTAGTAAGAAGGGAAAAACAGCACAGAAAAGTCAAACATGGGCTGATGGAATTCGTTCATTGTAACTGGCAGGTCATTAGTGTGTTCTTGAAGCAATTGGAGAATGGGGAGTGGGGATAGGCAGCGGCAGCCAGAGAGAATGATTTAGATTATGGTATCAGGGTAGAGTTTTGACAGAAGGTGTAGCCTACCCCTGTAAGAAACGAGGCCATAAAAAGGAAGACACAAGAGCCTTCACCGCCTTCACCGTGGCTGCATTGCTTGACGGGTTAAGGCTTTCTAAGGTCTTTTTCCTAATGTGTTCTTCCTCTTGTGGAGTGGCGCAGTCTCAGATGCTGCGATTCTTTAATTTCCTGGAAGTGGCACTTTTTGCTTCGTGTTTGTGATTTAAGCACCATAAAAATGCCCAGCTATAGCTTGCTTCGAGAGCCGTAAGTTCTGCTTCTGTGCATGGGATTCTTCATGAAGCCATTACCTTTGAAGCAGTTTGGTACTTTAGCATACAACAAGCCCATAACAAACCCCCATGCTGGGAAATTGAAACCCTTAAGAGATTTGGCTTGTTGATAAGAAAGTAAAAGGTGAGAACCCACAGGTTTACAAGCCCAGGTTGTGCTCAATTGCAAGTGATTTTTTTTCTCCCAGGAATTTCCTTGTTTTGCTATCTTCAGAATACAGATTACAAAGCAACACTGAGACTATGTGTAGGTAGTTTGTATCCTCGGTTTTTTTGGAACCGAAACTGGTGGGCATTATGGTGTGAGTCTGAAATGTCCCCCCAGAAGCTAATACACTCTTGTGGGTGCTGGGCCCCAGCGGATGCCCTATTTTGAGATATTTTGGAAACTTCGAAAGGCGGGATCCACCTCCAGTAAGTAGGTGTTGGTTGAGACAGGAGGAGGGGCGTGGTCTTTGGAGGCTCCCTTACCCCTTCGCTCACTTTTGGTTGCACCCTCTGCTTCCTGGCAGGCTGTGACATGAACTGCCCTGCTCCAGTATGCCCTCTCTGTCATGAGGGATGGAAGCTTCCACAGCTTGAGCCAATAAATGGCACCTCTGAGGAAGGGGTGAAGGAAAGAACAGAAGACCTGGGATAAACTTGCAACTCCGGACTGCAAGGCGGGGGTCGGAGTTGCCATTGAATGACACAGCATAGGAATACCACACGCATGAAGAGTTCGAAGACAGAAGTCGAGGTCTTCATGTGAATCTAGTAAAACAGAACAGGTGTCGGCAAAGAGCTCAGAGCATGCCCTGGTGACGTTGGTGACATCAGCAGGGCCTCTCCTTTCTTCACCCTCCCCCTCACTTAAGGCGCTCCTCACCCCTGCCCACTCCTAGAGGCATGTGTTCTCATTTTAAGGTCTCACTGGCTGTTCACACAGCCGGTTTAAGTCTGAACTCTCCCTCTCAAGCCAAGTCCCGTTCCCTTCTTCCATCTGCCCTCCCTTGGCACTACGGAGTGTCTGCTTTGTGCTGGCTGTTGTCTGTCTTTTTGTTTCCCCAGAGAGACTCTCAAATCCCAGGCTGGATTCAAACTTATACAGCTGAGGATGACCCGGAGGTTCTGGTCTTCCTGCATCTAACTCCTAAGTGAGGGTTACAATCACATGCCCAGTTTATGTGGTGCTGGGGAGAGACCCAGGTGGTCATGCAGAGGAGGCAAATAGCCTACCAACTGAGCCACATCTCTGGTAATTCTTGTGATACTTGAAGCTCATAGTCGTTTTTTTTTTGTTTCTCTTCCCATGATGTCAAAGCCACTGTTTTATTTCTTTTTATGCTTTCCAGTGTATTTTTGAAAGACCCCCAAGGTGGGCTGCCTTTCAGTCTGGAGAGACCCTCCCAAGGAAC
>NC_022009.1:113400552-113406918 GCF_000317375.1 Microtus ochrogaster
CTGTTAATTGATGTCCTGTCTTATCCTATTCTATGGATATAGATAGCCTGCTTTACAGCCAGGGACCCTGACCTCACTCTGTACTTACATTTGTTCGTCAAAAAGCTTTGTGAAATGACATTACCGCAGCTAAGCTGGGATCTTTCATAGGAGGCATTGTTTCTTTTGTGAACTGCTGATATTCTAAGTTTGGCACATATGCTGGCTATAGGCATCCTGTTTCCCCAAGCAGGCGGGATGTTCTCATGAGAGCAGGCCAGCTGCGGGTTCTGGGGGGGTGTTCAGAGGGTCTTTCATTTTAAACATTTTAATTCTATCCATGCCACCTTCATTCTGCCCATCGTCTGGGCACTTAGATCCCTGCTATGGTCTCCTGATAGTCATCATTCCCAGTTTCCCCCTCTGCCTTCTCAGCATCTTCTTGCTTCCTCTCTGCTTCGGTTGGAATGTTGTGTCCTACGGATTGAAAAGCTGTGTTCTATGGATTGAAAATAGAGCCTTGGGGGAAGGAAAGAGACCCAAGATGAAAAAGACGTCAACTCCAAGGTGGCGTCAGCAGTCCAGAATGCTGCGAGGGCAGCTGGAGGAACTGGAGTCCTTCATCTGTGGGAAGGGAAAGCTGACATTTGGAGAAGGTCCTCTCTGGATACAGAGCGGGAGAGAGCAGGCTCAGGAAAACGGTGGTGGGGGATGGAATTCTCACTTTTAGTAGCATAGTGAAGTTGAGGGTGAAGCAGTATGTGGGGAAGGCTTGTAGTGGGGCTGGCAGACCAGCCTGGGGGCGCTGGGCATTTCTCTATGGAGCATCTATGGCAGAAATGGGGGAAAGGGATGTGTCAAAAGTAATTTCTTTTCTTTGAGGCATTTCTCATGTATTCCTGGCTGGCCTTGAACTTGATGTTAAAGGGGATCTTGAACTTCCAATCCTCCTAGGCCCAATGCCTGGAATTGCAGGCTTGCTCCATGGTGTTCAGTGTGGTGCTGAGGATAAAACTCAGGGCTCTGTGCTTATTAGGCAAGCATTATACCAACTGAGCTGTATCTCCAGCCCAGATACTTTAAATGTGTGTGTGTGCGCGCGAGCGTGTGAGTGCCTGTGTACGACACATATGTGTAAATACATGGAGATTAGAGGACAACCTCAGCTATTGGTCCTCATTTTCCGCCTTCTTCTTCACAGACTGTTTAACGCTGTGTCTTAGTTAGGGTTGCCATGGCGGTGAAAAGACATCCTGACCACAGCAACTCTTATAAAGGAAAAATGTTTAATTAGGATAGCTTACATTTTCAGAGGTTTAGTCCATTATCATCATGGTGCGACATGGTGGCGTGCAGGCAGACGTGGCGCTGGAAAAGTATCCATCCCAGTGACTTTCAGGCAACAGGAAGTTGTCTGTCTCACTGGGCGTGGCTTGAGTCTCCGCAGAGACTCACTTCTACAACAAGACCATGCCTCCTCCAACAAGGTCAGACCTTTTAGCACCACTCCCTTTGGGGACCATTTTTTCAAATTACCACATTGTATGTGATAGGCTCTCTGGCCTTTAATCTCCCAGATTCTCTGCTTACCACTGCACCGCAGGAACGCTGGAATTACAGAACGGTGCTAATGCCTCTGCCTTTACGTAGTTTTCAGGAAATCTGAACTCAGGTCCGCACAACCTGGTCAGCACACGCTTGACCGACTGAGGCGGCTCGGAAGCCCCTTGGAAATACTGTTTTTAAACAAAGCTGCAAGTGCTGGGAGGATGGCTTTGAAGGGAAGAAAAACCAATTTAAGAGACCTGGCAAGACTCTGGCTGTGACTAATTTTCCTCAGATTGCTCTGCTCAGGTGCCGTTCCCCACACCTTGAGAAGCCACGCTTCTATTGACTTTGGAAGTCTCCACTGCCGCGCTTCAGCCGGCTTTTCCAGCCACGTCTCTAACTCCCTGTTGGGAGTCAACTGATGATCTTGGACAGGTTGGATTTACTCATCAGGATTGCATTTCCTCTTTTCTTTGCTGCTTGGGAGATTATTTAGACTGAAATCACATTTGACTTTCCTCATATGCACAGCCCCTTCTCAGCTGGAGTGCTCCCAGCCGCCCCCTGAAAACCTTGGTGTCAGGGGTCTCTGTTTGATAATGAACAGCTGACAGAGCTCTCTGTCGCTGCCTCCACGGTTAATTAGAGTTCGCACGTTACTTGCATGTATTTACATTTTGTTTCTCCCATGGCTTATCTATCTCCCCCTGAAGGACCCGGGTCATGATCAGCAGTCTTGGTGGCCACGGTCATTTTCATCCATTATAGCTCTAATTATGGTCTTTTCAGCGTGATGCTCGCTGACCTTCAATTTTACTTTTAACCTGTTCAAACCACTGGACCGACTGCAGAAGATGTCTAGGAGCCAAGAGCTAAGGGACTTGAGGGTCCTGGGTTTCCCTGCAGAGCCAGGCACACTCAGGAGGGACATTTGGCCTTGCTTTCCTTGTGTCAGGGGTTGTCACTAATCAAGAAGGACATGTAGAACACACTGCTGTGTTCGAGGATTTGCAGCTTCATCGCAATGAGAGCAGACTGATTTGATTCTAGTGTCTGGAGACATGATTCCAGGAAAACCAAGGATGTGGGGTCAACTAAGACATTTCTCACCGCACAGGTAAGACAAATATGGATGTTTGCACTTTTCTGTTAGGTAGGTAAACAATCTTGGCAGAAACAAAGCCAGCTCTACAGTTGACAGCAAGCACAAGGGTTAACCAGGGCTTCACGGCAGGAAAGCGTTAGCTGGGTGGTGAACACGCTCTTGAGATGAAGGCAGTGAGTACTGAGATTTCTAGGGGAGGGTTCTTCCTGCCCATAGGGATGGAACGATTGTGGACGTTAGATAGTAGTCTGCTGTGACGTGGGATGGCTTTCACTGGGGCCCTGCTGCTCTAATTCTGCAGGGATGTGGTCATGTATAAATGTAAGCAGTGAGAACTGGAACTGTTAGGTTGGCTGAATCTTCCCTATGTGCTGTGCAAAGAGAGAGGACATGTGAAAAGAATAAACAGTTTTAAGCTCTCTCCGTTATTCTAAAAACATTTGCCCATGGAAAAGAGCCTACGTGCTAATTAGAAAGCATCCTTGCCTGTTCATTAGACCAATTAGCCTGAGAAATTCTTCTAAGCAACACTTAATCTTGAGCTAATTATTGGTGGCCTTGAAAGCAATAAGCTGTACTTTCAGAATGAAACTTCGGAATTAGACATACGCGTGGTCTCATACAGACATTCCCCGTAATTAGAGTGGTATCATAAAGGGAGGTTGGTTTTTATGAAAACGATTTGTTCACCCCTTCCTGGAGAGATTGTAATAAATTATTAGATGAGGAAGGTCTTAGGGGGATTGTGTTGTTTAAAATAAAGGGTTTTTTTGTATGTGTGTGTGTGTCGAGGCTATTGATTTATTTTTTACTATTTAAGTCCTAAAATAATTTAAAAGAATTAATTCATAGGCAAGGTTGAGAGTGAGAGTAATACATTATATATGTGTGTGAAATTATCAAAGAAGAAAACTAATGTGTTATGTGAACTGTGTAAAAACTAAAAATTAGAAAATGGAAATTTTATGCGTATGTGCATGTGTGTGTGTGTGTGTGTGTGTGTGTGTGTGTGTATGTGTGTGTATGTGTTGTCGTGAATGGAAGCATTGTGCTGGAATAAAAATGAGAGACACCTTCTTCAGGCAGATCCCGGGCTCCATATCTTCCACCTTATCTGGAGGATCGTTTCCTGAGGGAGCCGCTGTTAAGCGATGTAATGAAAAAAAGCACAGAAGGCAGACTCCATGATCTGTCAGTAGCCAACCATGGGAATGAGTCGGATGAGCGACGAGGATAGGCTGTGCTGTTGAACACTTGGACAGTCCTAGGCTTGACCTGTAGGCTCACATGCTTCAAGGGCCCCTGTCTTGCATGCAGCCTTTCTTCAATTATGATCTGGGTGAATGGTCTCCAGCGGGTGAACTTGCCAAAAACCTAGTGTGTGTGTGTGTGTGTGTGTGTGTATTTTGGCAAAAACCAAGCCAATAGCACCACTTCTCAGGGCTGCTGAGGCTTAGATGTCCTGCCTGATTACACGGTAAGGGCTTCACTCTCTCTACCCTCCACTCCCTCATTCGCTCAGCCTCTGTCTCCTGAGCAGCGCTCTGCAGGGCCCTTCTGTAGAGACCGGTGCTGGG
The DNA here is from genome assembly GCF_000317375.1 of Microtus ochrogaster. NCBI lineage: Eukaryota > Metazoa > Chordata > Mammalia > Rodentia > Cricetidae > Microtus > Microtus ochrogaster. Next base: position 113,404,762 of record NC_022009.1, read on the forward strand.
AGTCAGCAGCAGGACGAGGTCCTTCTCCTGTGAGAACCTGTGTACCAATGGGAAAAGACGCATCAGAAATAAGTCAATGAGTGAACAAGCCCAGGTGTTCAGAAATCCTCCACAGACCATAGGTCAGGGAAGGAAGAGAGAGGTTAGGTTATGGCGAGAGACCAGCATGAGCTGGGGCCGGGGATGCAGCAGAGGCTTCTGGGATGCAGCCTTTTGAACTGAGACTGCAATGGCAATATATCAATGTCTGGTCACCTTTGCTTTGGTATCTTTCTCAATAGTCTTATTTTCAAACCTCTCACCATTTCTATTAAGCCCTTCCTACCAGCACCCCTGTAGGAAGGTTTCTGCTCCTCTCCCACTAGCCAGCTCCGTTCCGGGTCCAGCTCTCTCTTTCCAGACTTCATCCTGGCAGTGCCCAGATCTGCCTAACCCTAGGTGCCCCTTCCACAACACCAGTGGGATGCTCACCAACCTTGTTCTGTCTCAGCTTCTGGAGGAGTTGGGCTCTGTTGTTGCCCCGTGATAGGAAGTACAGGATGGGATTGAGGCAGCTGCTCATGCTGGCCAGGGGTCTGCAGATCTTGTAGGCTAAGCTGGCTACCGACAGGAGTTGGCAGTCCCGCGTGTTCCGGAAGCGGGTGATGAAATAGAAGAATCGGGCAATGTGATAGGGCACAAAACAGAGGGCGAAGAGGCTGCACACCAGCAGGATGGTCCGAATGGACTTGGCACGGGTTATGTAGCCTGTTTCTGGGAGCACCTCCACTGGAGAAGTCAGGCTCCTGACCATCAGAGAGTAACACACCAGAATGATCAAGGAGGGGAAGAGGAAACCAGAGAATGTCAGAACCACGCCGTAGGCGAAGAAGCGGTCGAAATTCTCTGGGCTGGTTGTGTCGTAGCAGATCGCCCGGCCATTTACATACTTCGTGCGGGCGTACACCAGTGTGGGGAGGAGCTGGAGGACCACCAGGGTCCAGGTGGCAGCAGCAGCTTGCCAGGCACGCCGGCGAGTCCGGTAAGGCAGTGAGCTCAACGGGTGGCACACACCTAGGAAGCGGTGCACAGAGATGCAGGTCAGCAGAAGGATGTTGCTGTAGAGGCTGGTGTAAAACAGGAATCGCACTAACCTGCATAGCGTCTCCCCAAATAACCAGGTGTCGCTCACCGAGTAGGTGACGACGAGGAAAGGCAGGCTCAGTAAATAAAGCAGGTCGGCCACCATCAGGTTCATCAGATAGATGGTGGCACAGCTCCAGGGTTTGGTTTGGCAGCAGGAGAGCCAGAGGACAGCCCCATTGAGGACCAGCCCCAGGATGAAGATGAGGCTGTAGGTTATCGGAAGGTAGACTTGCTTGTACCTCTCTGGGACGTTGCACGCATTTTGCTCCTTTGAGGCATTCAGGTCTGGCTTCTTCATCTCTAAGAAGGCTTCCTCCGAGTTGGCCTCTATTTCTCTTTCTTCTGGGAGGAAAGTCCAGTTCAGCATCAGGACCTCAGCTGGGTGCTCACCTCTGCTGACCTGACATTCAGCTTTGCTCCCAATCTCAGAGTCCTTACTTGAGCAGAAGCTGCTTTAGGTGGAAGAAGAATTAAACCCAATCTCAAACTGAGCTCCAAATGTCTGTGAGCTCAGGGGTCTTTATCTTGCTTCATCTTGTCTCTGTGTTGGCAGAATTGTAACAGGGGCTGGAAGACAGCTCTGTCATTTAAATAGGGCCTAGAGAAATGCCAGTTGCATGCCCCCCCTTTCCCACACTTGCTAGAACCCTTTGCATAGACTCAGGAACTCTCTCAGGGGAGACATTTCCCATCTGAGAGGACAGTGTGCCCAGGGGTGATTTTGTATGCCCACAATCTGGTGCTAGCCACAGTACCATGGTGGAGCAGAAAGTGACCCATGAGGTTTCAGGAGGATTAGGGAAAACAGAGGTTTTGCCTATAGGCTTTATGGGAGGATTTTGATTTGTTTCTCTTTCGGGATTTATTAACTGCCTGTTTGAATACTGAGGACGATTTGCTTATTAGCCATCAACCTCCTGAACATTTAAGAAAACAACTGTGAGCTCTGAAGCCAGGTGCAGTTTCTTCCTTATTGCTATTCAGGCTGACAAATCAGGCCCAAAGGATGGGCCCCATGGCAACAGAGAATCT
>NC_022009.1:113407063-113416473 GCF_000317375.1 Microtus ochrogaster
GAGCCTGTGAGCCTGAAGGTTTCTGTCACTGTAGGTGAGTCAGTGTGTGGTCAGCCAATCAGCATGAAGCCCAGGGGCTTGAAACATGTCTAATCTCAAGCCTTAACAATCAATACTTAATATTTAGAAAGACAATTAACATAAGGAGTAGGATGAAGCTAGTGTGGCGGTGTACACTTAGATTCACGCTAGAAGGGAGGCCTAGGCAAGATCAGTTGAACCCGAGTCTGAGGCCAAACTGGGCAATATGACAAGACAAACAAACCAAACCGCAGTGAAAAGTAAAGCCCAGCAAGAAAGAAAAGCTTAAGGTGGATGGCTCGGTGGCTCCGTTGACAGCTGACAACTGTACTATAAAGAGCTTTATTCGCAAAGAAAGCAATAGGATTTAGGTTGAGGAGAGAGTCAAGCGGGTAAGAGCCGGCTATGCAAGCATGAAGACCTGAATCTGATTCCCACATCTAAACAAAAGTCAGATAAGGTGACACCCACTTACAGTCCCAATGTTGGGAAGGTGGAGACAGGAGGGCCCCTGGGTCTGGCAAGCCAGTCTAGCCTACTTCAGCCTGCCCAGCTGAAGGTCTCATTTCTGTAAACAAGGTAGAATGTCAAGCCAACTGTGGCACTCAAGTTAACTTCTGGCCTCAGCAGGCATTCGTGCAGGTGTGCATTCACATGCGTACACACACACACACACACGTATGCACACACGCACACACACACACACACATACACACACACACGCACACATGCACACACACACACACACACTGAAGAGTACGCAGCCTTTGCTCTCTCCAGGATCTCACACCTTAGTGGGGAAGTTAGAAAGAGACACAGGTAGAACTGAGAAGCAGGCACAAAGACTGTGGGAACATGGCAGGATGTAGCCGCTAAGGGGACTGGCTGAGGCTTCTTAAAACAGGCGGCATTTGAACTTTCAGAAGAGGGAGAAAGAAGAGCCTGCTCTGCAGAAGGTGAGCAGCACGGGGCCAGGATGAGCTGGCATGCCCTGTGGGTACCTTGTGGCCTCAGACGGCAGGGTCTGCCCTGGGGACGATGCGTCTGTGAGGAGGGGGATCCCCACTGCAGCAGCGATGGAGTAAGGCCACTGAGACTCATCTGAGTGTGCACTGACGGGTTAAAGGGCACCCAGAGTGCCCATGGAACACAGTTCTAGTTCTGTCTGAGAAAGTGCTTTCAGAGGGAACTGCATTGGAGTCAGTGAAGGAAGATCCTTCACCTAATGTGGCACCATCCGATTGGTTGAGGACCCAGACAGGACAAAAAGGCAGAGGCATGGGACATCCACCCTCTTTGTTGGGGCAGAAATTGCGACCTTCTGTAAACTCTAGGCTTTCTGGCCTCTAGACTCTGGGGTGTTTTTGAGGGACCCCCAGTTCTCAGACATTTGTAATTAGCTGCCCCCAGCTTCCAGGCATCAGATTTTTGGGTATGAGTCAGCTCCTGTAATAATTCCTGGGTGATCTGCATTCTCTCAGTTCTGACTATCTGGAAACCCCTTCTAGTGATGTATTTGAAGAAGATATTAATAACGCCATAGGCCTATCCTGGAGCAGGAAGGACCAGTCAGGATGGACACAGAGCAGGGAGCTGACAGGAGTCGCACCACTGAGACAGAAGTCAGGATGGACACAGAGCAGGGAGCTGACAGGAGCCGCACCACTGAGACAGAAGTGCCACGCCTTGGCACAAGTCCGAGGAGGATTTGAAACTTTCAAGTTCCTGAGTGTTGGGGACCAGTATGATGAGGTCCTGGCCTTGGAGGCACAGTGGAGATTGGATCCCGAGGTGGTGGGAGATGGAGGATCTCTGTGTGTCAGGATGCCAACCACTTCTCTGTCTGGCTTTAAAATCTGAACAACAAGAAGAAAGCTTTTTGGTTGGGAGAGGGAAATAAATGTAGTTTTTATTCATTTCATTGCCTATAATCTCTCATGCTGGGGTGCTGGCAAATGCTTAGTTATTTCCAGCAAAGCTGTCTTCCCAGCTCAGTGTGCGCTCTCAACGGGAAGCTGAGACTCATTGCTGGCTCCGGCAGCCTGGGCCTCTCACACACGTGACTAACCTTGTGAATCAAGGATTACCTCTGTCTTGCTGGTGAAAGTCACAGAACATCTTAGGGTACATTGTGAGTCCCAATCTGAGGAGCAGCCAGCCCCTCTGGTTGGGTCACTGACCTTGACCCCACACAAGAACGCCTTTTGTTTGTTTATTTTTCTTATTGTTTTGTTTTTCAAGACAGGATTTCTCTCCTGGAACTAGCTCTTGTAGACCAGGCTGGCCTCGAATTTGCAGAGATCCACCCACCTCTGCCTCCTGAGTGCTGGGGTTAAAGGCATATGCCACCGCCACCCAGCCAAGAGACTCTTGAATGCTGTTCATAGTACTCAGAAGGCTGAGGCAGGAGGATAATGAGTTTGAGGCTAGCATAGGCTACAGACAGAACAAGAAATAGGCCATGCAAAAGTACATGACAAGGATCTGTTTCAGATGATAATGATGATGACTGCAATGAAAATGATAACTATAAGAATAAAAACACCAGAGTCTCACTCACTCTTTTATGTAAAGATACAAATTTAAATCTAAGAACTGATTTCAGAGTTTAGAATTTTACCTGTGTCTGAAAAATATGTTTTCAAGGTTAAAGGGATTGAAGTCAGGCCTCATGCCTGCTAAGCACAGCTGAGCTACATCTAGTTGCTGGAGACCTCTCTTTAACAAATGAAACTATTTAATGGAGGCTCATGAATATTCCCAGACAGTAATTGTTTATTTCTAACAGGTTTTGTTTTCTAAAAACTGTTGGCAAATACTTATCTATTTATATATCAATTAATGTATGTACCTGTTGACACACTTACATATGTATGTACCATATATATCAATTTAATATTTATTTACAAAAAGGAACCACTCACATAACAACACAAGTATCTGTTTTTATGGTTTCTTTTAAATACAGGTACATTTAATTCTATGCTAGATTAATGTAGCAAATGTTTCACTTGGAAATAACTTTGTTTCAAAAGCACTAATAATTTGATGCTATTTTGCCAACTGACCACTGGGTGGCAATAAAGACCACAGATAGTTTTCAACCTTCCTCACCTCTTGTAAATGAAAAGTTGAATTGGAGTTGGGCTTCTGTCTGCAGAGTGGCAGCTATAGAGAAGACAGTTCATTGAGGACCCCCATCCCCACCCCGAGCTCCTGTCAATCAACTTTCCACTTATCACTGCATCCACAGTTACAATGTTGGTTTCATACAAAGAAACAGAGTTAGATTTAGCTAAGAGCAGCCCTTTATCGTGGGTGGCTATTGTACAGAATACTCTGGGAGGTAAGCAGAGAAGACCTTATTCCCTTCATTGTACAGCCAAGAGCCTAAGGTTCAGAGAGGCTCAGTGGAATCATGGGACAGTTGATGCAGGACAAGCTGGGACTTCTTTTTCACAAAGCCAGCTCTCAGGGGAACATTTTCTTATCTTCTTCCTTCTACCACAGGTGCCCGTCCCCCGACCCCAAACCAAAAGAGCAAGGCTTGGAAACGAAGTAACATGTCACCCCCCAACTGTATGTACCGCCTTTATTATGTATAACAGAATCTAACCTCAAAAGCAAGGCTTGGAAACGAAGTAACATGTCACCCCCAACTGTATGTACCGCCTTTATTATGTATAACAGAATCTAACCTCAAATCAGAAAAACAACTAAAAAGAACATAGTAGACCCCCTCCATCCTGGACTTTACCTTCTGAGGTTACAGTTGTATGAAGTCAGTTACAGTCTAAAAATAATAACTAGAAAATTTCATCAATACACAGGTCCTAGCTTTTAATTTGTGTGCCCCTCAGAGCCCATGGCAGATTCTCTTGATGAATGTTCTGTCCCATGAACCCGCTCTGTCAGGTGTGTACCCTGCATAAGCTACCTGCCTGTTAGTCGCTTGGTAGCCATTTAGCTTATCAGATGCATTATCATAGTACCGAAGTTCTCATGTCAAAGTAACCCTCATTTTACTCAATAATGCCCCCCGAGCGCACATTTTCATTATATTGTTATAATTGTTTTCTTTTGTTATTTGTTACTGCTGTTAGTCCCATCCTGTGCTTCGTGTATAAGTTGAACTTCATTCCTTCATGTGTGTGCAGGAAGAAGCATAGTAAATGTAGGCGTCAGTACTAAACACAGGATTAGGTTTCCAGGGGGGGTGTGCTTTGGAATGTATGCCCCTCAGACAGAATGGGGACAACGGTATACGTGGTTTTTGGAAATGAGTAAGTAGTAGCAATCCATAACCCACCTTTAGAGTTTACCTTTTAAGACTTAAATACGTATGCTAGCTTTTTAATAATTGTGTATTGTATTTTGCAGTATGGGCTCATGCTTGCTCTGAGCCTAGACAAAGATTCAACACATGAATTGTTCTGAAATGAGGGAATCCTAGGATATTTATGTTTTCACAACAAAAGCAAATTACATTCCTAAATAATTTTGAAGACTATCCAATGCAGTGACGACTTTATTTCACTAGTGAATTTGGGCAGTAGTTTTAGGGCTTTGTTTTCTGTTGACAAGGATGTGACCTAACTGGCAGTTTCAAGTCAGTGTAGACTTAGGGGTTTATGAGAAATATTGTGTTGTCATAGCAAAGAAGGTTCTGGAACTGCTATTGCTCTGGAAAAAAAACAGACATTATGCTCTTGTTGATCGTGAGTATTGCCTCTAAACCGAACTCTGAAGTCAGAAATTTTAGCTTCAGTGCAAGATGTAGAGGAAGTGTAAATTTTTTACTGGAAATATAAATAAATAAATTAATTTAAAAAAACAACAAGCCCCCTCCCCAAAAAAAACCCAAAATGAAATAGCAATAACAACAACCAACATTGCTACATCACTGTATGGCTGTGGATGATCCATCACTGTCTCTAGAATTAGAACCCTAAAAGATGATGTCTAAGAAAAATTTCTCCTTGCCTTTTCCAATATCTTTCTATATACCATGCCTGAGTCTTGTGTGCTAGGTCTGAAGAAATAAAGATTGGTTTGGTGTGGGGCAAGGAGGAAATTGGTTGTAGGGGCTGAGGTAAAGTTACTCAAAGCCTCAGAGAGCCAAAAATCCCTTCCTTTATCCATCCTCACCCCAAGGCAGGGAACACCTTCAGTAACTTGCAGTGTAAAAGCTAATAGCATGGATTAGCCACAGCTGTTCAGTTTGAAGACTCATTCAGCAAGGGGCAAATGGTGTTGTGTCAGCTTGGGTCACCCAGGAAGCAGAGCCCTGGCTACAAGTGCTAACATTTTTCAAAGAGGACAGAGGGGCATGAGGAACAACATCCCCACAGAGGGACCCAGTATGAGGATTGGAGATATCTGTTACTGAGGTAGTCCCGACAGAGGGCAAGAGAGTGACCAGCTCTATGGACTGTCCTCTGAGAACCGGAGCCAACGTGGGTATCCACAAGCTGTTTCATCTGCTGGCCAGGGACAGGAAGAGAGAAACAGTGGTCTGTCTCCATGTTACTGTCCCCATCTTACTGGTCAGGCCCACACTTCACAGGCACATCTGTCCTGCTTTTTCTTTGGTTTAGAGATGATAGTTCCTCAGATGGATCCGTAACAGCTGAGGCAGGGGGTGTCCTACAGATACAGAGGGGCACTAGGGAGAGGAGAAAGAGCTTTCGCTTTTGTCCTGAGCCTTGTTTTACAACCATTTCTTGAGGTGTCATTCTTCTCTCCTCACGCATTATTTCCACTTGGGAGAGGAAGGGCTTTCTTTTGTACTCCCCGACCTGGATCTTTTGGCATGAAGCTTTTGTCCCAGCATATTCTAACTTTTCTTATTCTGTTGTCTGTTTCTTGACTATTGAAAATTCAGTTCTTTTATATATTTTAGGTTAAAATTTTCCCAACTATTCGTGTCACATTTCCCCTTATTTCATACCTTGTTTTCCTGACTTAATGGTTATAAATGTCCATATTTATTTTTTTGAGAAATAAAAGTTCTTAATCTTGTTTCCTGACAGGATTTTTCTGTATGGCCTTCTGACCTTGGATTGGCAACCCTCCTGACTCTATGTGAGGTCACAGCACCAGCCTCATTCTTAGTGTGACTACAGTTTGGTTCATTGTTTCTTCATGCTTTGTGATTTTTGGAGACAGCTTGCAGTTCTGTGTGCTTTGAGTCATTCCTGTGTTAGTGTGTGAAAGCCTTTTCCTTTTAGTTGGGTTTGATTTGATCCTCCTAATAGGCCGAGTGTCTCTCTAAACTTGCTGTGTGTCTGCCTGTGTGTAGGAGAAGCATGACCGTATGGGAGGACTTGCATTTTGAAAAGTCACTGTGCTGCTAGTTGAAGGACAGAGAACGGCTTCATTGAGGTAAGGGGGCCGTTGTGCTAGTCTGGGAGAGGAATGAGCGCTGGGTGGAGTCCACCAGGAGGTGTAGGTGGCAAGTGAGGTTGAATGGGTGATGGCCTGAATATGGGATGAGGAGGTGGGGCAGACTTCTGTCCACACTACAGGTGCCTCACCCTCTTCCTTTCTCTACTCATGCTTCTCTCTTCAGTGTTTTCTTTCTCCTAACTTCCCGTGATTCTCCCTACCCCTAGCAGGTGTGACAGCCTATGGCCTCTGGGCTGCATGCACCCAGGAGAGCTATGAATGTGGCCCAACACAAAATTTTAATCTTTCTTTAGAGGTTTTTTTTTTCCTTGTAACTCTATTGAGTATTTCTAGAGTATGAACTTTTTAGATGTGTTGCTATGTTGGACAAGCCTGCTAGGGCATCCGTTGGCTTCTGTTCTTGTTGGCGGTCTCTCAGTCTCTGCACAGAGCCCAAGAGGTCATCCTAGGACATGGTGACTGGTCCTGGTAGCCAGGCCACACACGATGTGGACTAACAGTGGTTGGACTAACATTCCCATTGTTTGGCTGTGTGGTCCTTCACAGAACCTGGGACTGGGGTGATGGTACTTAAGGAGCGGGGAGCAGAGCACACTTAGTGGAGGAATGCTCAGGCCTTGCTGCTCTGGGGGCTCAGTTCCCTCAGAGGGGGCTTGTAAGCCACTGGTGCCTGGAGGGTCCTGAGAGGACCGAAAGAACCCACCAGAGAAGACACATGCAAAGAGCACATTTTCTTTTTCAACCCACTTTTTTTTTCTATAATCATTTCTAAATGATGGGCTTGGTTTCTGAAACATATGACTGCAAAATAAGATATGGATGGAAAAATGATAGTTGAAGTCAGTCTCCAGATGCAGGGTTTCATTTATTAAGAGATATATCAGCCAGAGCTTTGCTCTGAGATGTTTTGTTTAAGCAGAAGCCATAAATTTGAACTGACATTCCTATTAATGATGGAAGGCAGTTATGGATGTTTATGGTAAAAGAACAAAGTGGAAAACTTTGGAACCGGTTACATATAAAGCTGATTCAAGACAGTAGTCATGGAAAATGAAAATGAGCCTTGATTTCCAGTTCAGTAAAACCCATCAGAGGTGAGGTTTCTGAGAGCCCCAGAGTGAAATATGAGGGGAAGTGTGGAGTTGCAGGGGGTTCCATTTAAACACACGGCTTGTGTATTAATATTCTCATTGATTTATTTTCATGCCAATATGTCTTGACATAAATATGGTGATCTATAACGTATCGACCATAAAAGTCAACATCATTTTTAAAGCTGACTCAGGGAAATCAAAACCTCATTGTTAGTGCTGATATATACCGTACGCTGCTTGGTAGAAAGTTAACCTATCTGTGCCTAGTCCTGGCTGAGCCAAATGAGAGGGGTGTATTTACTGGCGCCCAGCCTTTTCTGCAAGCTTTGTTTCTTAGGCAGTGTCCAGTGGCCCAGGATATGAACAAAAGAGAAAAAGGAGGGTGTCGGCACCCAGTAAAAGACTCTGTAAACTGAGAATGAAGAAAAAAACCTTTATGCCTACTGTTCCGAAGGCAGAGGCAGGGACGGTTCTGTGTCTTCTAGGCCAGCCTGATCTATATACAAAATTTCAAGTCAGCCAGGGCTGTACAGTGAGACCCTGACTCAAAACACAAAACAAAACAAAAACAAAAGCAAAAACCACAGAAGCAGCAGCAGCAGCAGCAGCAGCAATAACAGCAATAAAGAAAAATCTGCTAAGAAGACAGGTACTTGGCAAACAATCACCTTCTTCGGGTGGAAGGTCCAGGATGCCTTCCCTGGTCCCCTTGACCAGGATGGACACCACTCTTGATGAACACGGGCACAGCAGGGCGCTTCAGAATGAAGGATCGTGGAGAAACGGTCAGCTAGCGAGACTCAGCCTGGCGGCCGGAGACAAGGGCTGCACACCACAGCTCTGGACAAGCTACACACACAGCGATGGAGCCTTCAGTCAAATGATCACTATGGGATGAAATCGAGCCAAAGAGGATGTATTTCAGCAGCTTAGGGAGAATGCCAACACACACTGGGAAGACCTGGTGGCTGCTCCTCTTGCTCAGTGTCTGAGCCGCGTAAATGGCTGGAAACAGCGAATACTGGGATGTTTACAGTGGGAGGGTTTCCTGGGCACCAGGCGGCTGGAATCACTTGCCAGATACAGACGCTGGTACACCGCCTAAGTTAAGCAAGTGATTGACCCAATGTATACAGCTGAGCTGTACCCGGAGTGAAGACCTCTGGCTCTCTGTCCAGGGTGCCCCCTTAGTCCACCTGATGGATTAGAAGCCATAGTGATAACACACGGGCATGGAGAGCATGGCGCAGTATCAGAGAATCTTGTTTCCAAGTCACCACTGTGCAGTCCCAGATCTTGCCAAATCCTCTGATGACCTCCAGGGTGTCGAGCTATAATGTGAACACTGCTGAAACCTTCAATCATCACACACCACAGTTGAGCACGCTGGGATCCAGCCCCTTCTCTTGTTTGTCGATTGGCCAACGACTTCCTCGCTGGTGAGGAAAACACATGTCAGAGGTGACCAAGAAACTAATAATTTATTGACTCTTATAATCCGTGTGTCCTGGTGGGGCTGGCTCTAGGTAAGGCCTGCAGCAGGAGCCCACGCAGTGCCCCCAGAACGGCCCTGGCTTTACCCATTTCTTGCTCCACTTTCTCCACATTGTTTCCATGCCAATATGCATTCTGCTTCCCCTTTCTATGCTATCGACTGACCTCTTCCACCTACTCATGTGAAAATCCAGTGAGAAAACTGTCTCCGAAAGTCCTGGGATGGTCCCTGTTAGTTTTAATATCATTTCCCAGGCTTTGTGTCTGTCCCGGAAAAACTACTTGGCCAGGGGGATATTTGCATTGGTTGCCAAGGCCTTTGTTGTATGCTCCACCAATAAGACCCAAGGGAGAAATGACTATACTCAAATCCTATGCAGAGAGAGAGAGAGA
>NC_022009.1:113416623-113440736 GCF_000317375.1 Microtus ochrogaster
GTAACAGGGAATATTTTGGCAAAAGATGCAATGCAGCAAACCCAGCCAACACCAGTGACTTCTCTTACAAAGTCAGTTCACCCTGTGTCTCTTCTTCTAAGCCTTTGTGGTGTTTGTGATGTCACGGTCCCAAATGTGGCCTCTAACAATGGAGTGCCAGGGCCTAGTTAGCCCCAAGTCTTCCTTCTTTCTAGGAGTGTACTCACTGTCAAGGTGACCTTGTTCAGGGCATTGTGAGGTGGGAAGAGCATTATAGATAGCCTGGGGCACCCCAGCCAACCTTGGCTAACACTATAGTCAATATGGGAGGCTAGGGAACTTAATGGGAAATAGTATTTGATGAGGAATCTCAAGGGGGAAGGAAGGCTGCAGGTACAAGTGTTTTGAGACTGAAAAGCACTTGCTACTCCTCACCCTTTCCTCCAGCAGCCGGGGGAAGGTTGAAGAAGATTTCTAAGTAGTTATCACCGAGGCGGGAAGGAGCTAGCCAGGTGGGCTGTACTCCTATGAAGGGTTGGAGTCCTCTGTACTTGCTCTTCTCATTGTGAAATTGAATTTCTGGCTGATTCGTTTGCTGGAAAAGTAATGAAATCTCCTGAGTGAGATATTTCCATCTCCTCCACAGAGGTTTATTGCGATCGTGGAATATATTCTTTAACCCCGAGGTGCTCTTTACTGCCATGCTTGCTTTGTTTGTTTGCCACGGAGGATTGCGCTTTTCAGCTTGCATGCTATAAGAAACTGTATGTATTGGGACGTGGAGTAAGAGATTGGAGATATGCTCCTGGGCTGTTGTGTGTCCATCCATCAGCAGCAGTGATGGCCTTGGTGACACCACTCCTCTGCATAAGCCCACACCTCACTGTCTGGAGAGAAACCACCGCGGTCCTTTGATTAGTTTCCTTATCCTAAGTTTCCTTGAGAGAGTGTGGCTCTCAGAGAATCCTTTGTAAACAGGATATGTATTCTTCACACCCATCTGTGTGATCCTCTAATTCCTGTCAATAGCTCTCTGTTCTTTCCTTTGGGCTCATAACAAACTGGCTGCACAGAACCACCTGGGGACTTCAGAGATGTCGCCACCCAATGGTCAGCCCTGAGCTCCTAATTTCCTCTCCCACAAAAATCTTCTGTGTGTGCATGTGCTGTGTATGCATATGTGTGTATCGTGTTTGTGTGTAGTTTGCCTGTGTGTGCCTCTGTGTGTATGTGTGCTTGTGTGTATACCTCTCTCTGTATATGTATGTATATGTGTGTATGTGAGTATTGTTGTTTGTGTGTATGTTGTTTATGTATTTTGTGTGCAGTTTGCCTGTGTGTGCCTCTCTCTCTCCATCTCCTTTCTCTCTCTCTGTCTCTGTCTGTCTCTCTCTCTCCATCTCTCTCTCTCCATCTCGCTCCCTCTCTGTGTGTGTATGTGTGTGTATGATCGTGTGTATGTGTGTATATGATCGTGTGTATGTGTGTGTGTATGATCGTGTGTATGTGTGTATGTGTATGTGTGTGTATGATTGTGTGTATGTGTATGTGTGTGTATGATTGTGTGTATGTGTGTGTGTATGTGTGTGTATGATCATGTGTATGTGTGTATGTGTATGTGTGTGTATGATCGTGTGTATGTACACATACCTGGATGCTAGAGGACATCCTCAGGCTGTCATTCCTCAAGTGTTGTCCATTTTGATAAAACCTTTTTTTAAAAAAAATAATAACATCACATATGTCTGCTTTGCTCACTGATTGCTCTCAACTTCTTACCACTTCTGTGTGTCCTTCCTCCTCCCCACTGACCTCTCTTCCACTCCTATTTGTTCACTTTGTTTTGGAACCTACAAGGCTACCCAGGGCCACCAGAATGACTGCAGATTTTGGAAGTACCGATTGGAGCCTGGTAGACTCAACAGTGGACACAGCCAAAGACAATGATTGCTTCTCTTCCAGAATCTGTAGCAAGCAGTTCAGTGTCCAAGGGTATGGTTCTGCGAGCCTCTCTTCCTTCTTTGACCAATTGTCTTTAGGGCTGGTCTTATGTGGGCCCAATCCAAATGACCACAGTTGCCAACTTTGTTACTGCATCCTCTGGACTCCTAAGTTGTGTGGCTAAGAGCCATGTCAGCTGCCTGCTGAGGGTCACACTTCTTCTACAACAGCAACATGGACTTTATTGCTGGATTCAGTACATCAGGTAGACTGTAAGTTAGTGCAGGATGACATACATTGTAGTAATATGAGCGGTGGGCTGTGTCCTGCCACCCAGCTAGCTTTACCCAAAATAATTACACGGACACTGTATTCTTTTAATCACTGCTTGGCCCATTTCTATCTAGCCTCTTCTCAGCTAACTCTCGCACCTGGACTAGCCCATTTCTAGTGTAGCCCACGAGGTGGCTTACCAGGGAGATTCTAGCCTACATCCACCCTGGGTCGGAGCTTCATCGCGTGTGTCTGCTCCGGAGCAGGGAGCATGTCGTCTCTGTCTGAGGCGTCTTACCTCACTTCCTCTTCCTCCCAGCATTCTGCTCTGTTTACTCCACCCACCTATGTTCTAAGCTATGAGCCCAAGCAGTTTGTTTATTACTCAACCAATGAAATCAACAGATTGATATATGACACTCTCACATCAATACACATACAGACCTATTGGGGAATATTATTTTAAGGTGTGTGTCTTTTGTTTATGCTGTATTTGTTTAACTCTGTAAAGCTGTGTTACTGTGCCTGTCTAAAACACCTGATGGTCTAATAGAGCTGGATGGCCAATAATGATGCAGGAGAAAGGATAGGCGGGGCTGGCGGGCAGAGAGGATAAATAGGAGAAACATGGAAGAAGACAAAAAGGAGCAAGGAGAAGAGAGAAACTGCTGGGGGCCAGCCACCCAGCCACCCAGCCACCCAGCCACCCAGCCACCCAGCCAGCCACAGAGTAAGAGTGAAAGTCAGATAGACAGAAGTAAGAAGAGGCAAAATGTAGATGGGATGATTTAAGTGAAGAAAAGCTGGCTAGAAACAAACCAAGTTAAGGTCGGGCATTCATAACTAAGATGATCTAGGGGCCTGACAATGTATGTGATTATTTGGGAGCTGCATGGCAGGCCCCGAAAGAGTTCAAAAACTCAAAAGAGTAAAACATCATATAACACAAGCTTGTGTACATCTTCAAGTAGACCTCCTTCACTTAGCCAAGGTCCAGAAACACATGAGGGAGGAGGGTGGTACAGGAAGCAGGAACAGACGCAGTGAATTTTAATAGAGCCTTTCCTTGTCATTAAGTTCGTCATTTGGGTGCCTGTTCCAAGCAGGATAGGGATCTGATGGTTTTAACAGAAGAGGAAGGTTTTTTTCTTTTCCCCTCACATCTTTGGTACATAGGCCTCACTTTGAGATGTAACATTTTTGCATTTTTGTACAGTGTGTAGGGTTTTCCTTGCTTAAACTTTGCCCAGCGTCAGCAAGGCTGTACTGTCATCGGAGGGAATCAGTTTCTAGGAAAAACATGCCTGTCTCTTTCTTACCACCCCCTCCCCAGCACATTAGAAACCTTGTTTCTCAGCAGTTCTTCTCCTCTGACTTCGATTCAGTCTGAAATATTCTGATAAGGAGTTGTTCCTAGAACTCAAGTCACAAGCCCATTTCTTTGAAAGCCAATCTGCTCCAGGAATATGTCATGCTCTCTTGTGCCTCAGAATCTTTGCAACCCCTTCCCCCTTCTTCAAATACACATTCTCAGTTCTCTCTCTTCGTGGCTGAATCTGTCTTATCCTTAGGATCTCAACTAAAATGTCATGTACCACGGGGGCTTCTAGATATCTCAGAGACAATCTGTACTGCAGTTTCTGACATTATCAACTTACTTACTTTCCACATTTCCCACAGAAATCTGCTTATTTATGTTTTGATTGATTTTCAACTCTTTTCCCAACCAAATTACACATTCGATGAAGTCAGTAACCTGGTCTGTGTTCTTGCAGTATCTTGTACATGTGGATGCTCAACAGTTGCCAGCTGCTTTTTTCTTGTCTAGTGATAGGTCTAACCTGTGGCTCATGGGCTGTGTGTACCCCAGGATAGCTACAAATGTGGACCAACCCAAAATGTAAACTACTTAAAAACAATATGAAATTTTATTGGAATGTGTTTTTTTGTAACTTGGTTGTGTGGTTCTTGGCAGGACCGTTGTAGATAACAATGTCATGTTGCAGTGTCAAACATGTAGATATGCCTGTAGGGAACAGAGACTTGTGGCTTGCTCTGTTGAGGGCCACACTGTTTCTCCCATACAGTGCAATGGGCTTTACTGCTGGATTCATTTGTGACAGAGAAGCCACATAGCCCCACTGGAGCCAGATGGAACTTTACCTGGTAAGCCACAGCCACACGACAATACACAGATTACTAGAAATAGGTTAAATTAAGATGTAAGTAAGAGAAGCTAGAGCTAATGGGCCAAGCAGTGATTTAATTAATACAGTTTCTGTGTAGTTATTTCAGATCTGGGCAGCTGGGAACAAACGGCCTCCTACAACATATTTAGATGATGATCAGGTGGCTTCTGTGGCTGTGGCTGTTGGTGACTACCATCAGAGATTAGCATGAAGAGAAGTAGTTTGAACTGAGGATGTAGCTCAGTGGTAGGACATCTGGCTAGTAGGTACCAGGCCCTGGCTTTGATCCCTAACACCTTTTAATAAACAAACAGATAACTAAACAGGCAAATAAGTAGCATTTAGAAAAGGAAAAGCAGATTGAGATTTTACTCCAATATTGGGTCCTGGAATTCTTTGTTGTTTCAGTTCTTCGCCTTCCTTTCCAAGTAGCAACTGGAATGGGGACATTGATATGGACACAAAATGCCTTCACGTCATACTCACTTTGTATGAAATGTGTGCTCCTGAGAACATTAAGGGAAAGCAGCTGATGCCACAGTGAACTCTTCATCAACTTTCTGGGAAAGAAGTTCTGTGCAGTGTGGAAGCAAATGCATCAAAGAAAAAGGTTAGTCAGAGAGGTTGATCTCTTTGTCCAGAACTTTAAGAGTAGTTTAATGATGACTGGTTAAATATCTTTGTTGTTATTGACATTTTCTGTCAAACATATCAGTCAGCTTTTACTGGGTCTTGTTAGAATAACAAAGTGTTCTAAAATATTTTTTTTTAGATTCACTAAATTTATTTTAAAAATCATAAAATGTTTCTTTAAAAAAGAGCATTACATTCTGCACACTGCTCTGAACAAATGCCAGGGACATGTGGACTATTCCTTTCTTCCCTGTCCCCGCCCCCCACAATGTTACAGTGATCACAAAGCAAGGTGTTTACAATAATTACACAGGGAAACTGTTTTAGAACCACCCACAATAAAGAAAAATTAAATTCACCACTCTGCTGCTGTTTCAAATTTTTAATGTCCTCCCCCCAAACCTGTAAGTAACTAAAACATTATACATCTTGTCAACACTACACCTCGAATAAAGAACACCTATGAAGCAGAGGAATGTTGGCTTTTTAAACAGAAGCAGAAAAGAAAAAAAAAAAGATGCAGGACTCCTTCAGTTCTTTACTGGTCTTAGGAAAACTTTCCAGAGTACTGCTTCACACCGGTCCACAGCAAATATTGTGTGTTCTGTATCTGGTCCCATAGCAGAAGATATAAAGTATTGTTGCTGGAAAGTTGTGTGTGTGTGTGTGTGTGTGTGTACTTATGTATCCATGTGTGTGTATGGCATGAGCCAATGTCGGATGTCTTTTTCTATTGCTTTTCACATTAGTTTTTTGAATCAGGGTTTCTCCCTGACTCTCGGCTCACCGACTCAGCCAGTCTGCTGGCCAGTTTGGCCCTAGAGTTCCCCATCTCTGTCTCTCTAGATCTGGGATTGGAAGTGTGTGTGTCCTGTGTCCGGCTTTTTATGTGGCCGTTGAAGATCTGCATTGGCCGAACCATATATCTATATCCATATCTATAGTTAATCTATATTTATCTATATGAACACACACATATGGTCTCACTGTGTAGTCAAGAGTGATTTGGAATTTGCAGTGAGATTATCCTTTCTTAGCATCTGAAATGCTAGGGTTACGGGACTGTGTCGCCATGCCTACTGGCGACTTTTAAAATGAATGACAAGTATAACAAAAAGTGGTTTTTATGCGGCAGGGATGGAACTCTGGGTTTTGTGTATGGATGGTAGGCAAATGCTCTGTCACTGAGTTATAGACCTAGCCATGGGAAATAAACATTCTAATTCGTCACCTTATGTTTTATTATGTGTAAATGCAGGGCAAAGAACACAAAATAAGGACTTTAGAGACTTTGTATGCTCACAGTTTATTGTGTGAGCTTGAATATAACGCTTCAGTGAGCTTTTCACCCCCATGCAAAACAAACTTAAGTAGTTTGAAGGAGATACCTACAGTTCCCTGTAAATCAAAGAGAGCCATTTTTTTATGAACCCACATTCAGGGGTTGTGTGTCTAAGCCACAGGAGTGACAGCAACTGAGAACTCAATTCACAGGGTCTTCCAGATGTTACAAAGGATTATTCTTGGATTCCATGGCAGGTGAGATGTGAGGCCTCTGCCCTTCATTGGCTTGGGAAGGATACATCCTGCACATCATTTCTTCCCGTGGAGCCTTTCTCCCACAGGGGCCTGCTGTCCAGTTTGGGGATCTCCACTCTCATTTCACTTAGCCAAAGGACAAGTTCTGACAAGGTGGCTGCTTGGGTATCATCACTGAGGAACTGTGAAGGAAGCAGCAGTGCTGGGTGAATGGAAACCAGACTCAAAGCCGGGCCTGAAATAGTTTGAGGACAGAAAAAAAAATGTCAGACTGTGAAGAGCTCCGCCATCTGCAGCTTATGTTGTATAAGTGATGCTGGATGCCCCTGGGGATTTGAAACTTGTTCCATGAAATGTACACCCGAACCTGTCAAGGTGGGTTTTTATTCTTTGCCCCTCTCAGTACATCTGTTCTCATTTCCCTTTCTATTTAAGTCTCCTTGACATATATCTTAAATTAGATGCACTCAACTCTTGTTTCAAGCAGACTTAAAGCTTAGATGAGAGCTCAGCCACCGAAACCAGAACTTTAAGTTCTGGCGACTTCTGTGTACTCTTTATCTCCATCCAGATGATTTTATATCATCTAAATCATATCTTGAAAATGAAGCAGCAGTTTCAAACTATTCTCTGGAACCCGAACACCTCATTGTACTATTTTTATGGTGAGCAAATAGACTGTGGATTCATTTTAATAGGTGGTGTTTCTCCAGTGTCTTAAAAGCTTACATACGTGTCTCTTACGTATGCGTATTAGGAGATAAACATCAGGATGTTCATGGCAGTGTTGTTTCTAATCAGAGAAAAATGAGGGGAAGATGCTAATATCTACCAGTGTTATCAGCATACAATATTCACAAAGGGCCTAAAAGAATGACCCCACATGTAGAGAATAAGACATTGTGGAACACTCAGCCCTAAATGGGGCACATGCACCACACCCCTCCACCAAAGGCTCTGGGACCAGCACTGATGAGGGAGCAGAGCGACTGTAAGAGTCAGAGGCAGTTGATGACTTCTGTGAACCAGCGTTTTCTGGATACGACAGGGCCATTGCACACCTACAAGAAGGACCAAAGTGGGGTGCCATTGCACACCTACAAGATGAAACAGTAAGAAAATTATACAAACATACAAGACCACACATATGATGCAAACACACAATAAATGTCCATGATGTATAAATAGGAATTTGGAGATGTTTGCTTCTTGAGAAAGAGGCAAAAAACAGAGCAGGGTCAATGTCTGTCTATGATGTTTTATTTCTTAAAAGAATTGAGCAAGTAAAAGAGAGAAAGAAATATTGCAGAATATGAATCTTGGCTAAACTTTGGTGGTGGGCACGAGGGTGTTTGCAATGGGTTTCTTCATATGTTTGGTGTGTGGGGAATATTTAATCCATTCACTGATCAGCTTCATCCTCTTGACTCTCCCTTGCCTCACCTGCGACCTCAGAGAGACACTGTACCATTGCAGTACTACTGAGTTCTTTCCATGAGCTTTTGAGAAGGTTACCTTTCTTTTTAATTGCAAAACCCAATTCCGATTCAAGATAGACTTTGAGAAGAAGCCAGACTCTCAGGGCTTTTTGTTTATAATGGTTTGTTTTGCTATTCCCAGGGCTCCTCTCTTGCTCTGGCCTGTCCCCATACTTAAAAGCCTCCACTGGCCCCATGCTGTCTTCTGAAGCCCAGGCCTCACAGTGGCCAGCAGCTCTGTAGCATTCAGTCCCAGGTTCCTTCCTCAGCAGGCTGGCCTTCCTGTCAGGCCACTCCCTGTTGCCTCCCATGGGGTTCATCTTAGGTCTCTGCCTGCTGCCTACCTGGCTCTCCACAATACATGCAGGAGGAGCTCACAGTGGCTGTGGCTCCATGCACAAGACCTGTGTGAGATCAAGCTAACCAAAGCCCCATTTCCCTTGGGCTCCTGGCTCTAGGTACTTCCCCCAGGCAGCCTGCCTTGAGTCACCTGATCTGCGTTGCTATCCTTACTGCCTGCTGGATCCCTAGTTTTAGGTTGCTTCCAAGGACATATGAATAATGCGTGTTTATGATCTCTCAAGAGCCTGAAATTAGAGTTGGGATTTAAGAGAAGCAGCTCACTGCACGGATACACCTAGGTGTCACCTGTTAGGAGTGGTGACAATGATCCTTCTACTTTTGCTGTATGTAAAACAAAGACAGTTATAAAAAGAATTACCTTACTAGAATAATAGAAATCCCTGCCTTGTGTCTTTGGACACACTGGAATGCAGCATCGCTTTGCATTAACGAGACATAATGTGAAGGACGTGTTGCCTCATGAATTAAGTACTACTGGCTATTTTTAAGTTGGCTACTTATAAAGTAGATTATTTGATCCCCAAGGGTTCCTGCTGAGTATGTCAGTACTGACAGGCATCACACATAGAAAGGAACCACACATTCTGAGAGAGCCCCATCTAGAGAAGACTCGTTTCAAGCTAATGAGTTTAAAGTCAGGGGTAATTTTTTGATGGCTTAATTGTGGCAGACTGTTCTGTGGAATGGATTCATGGGTGGTGTAAAATCAGAATCCTCTAAGCCCAATCATGCAAGTGAAAATTTATGTAGCGTCGCTCTTGCCTTTGTGTAAGAGGCTGGACGTCTACGGGTCTCAATAGGGTCTATCTAATAACATGTTAATAACGCACACATTGCTGGCGTTGGACTACAGACCTTGAATGAAAGGGCCTTCATGAATTATACATGCTGACAAATAGGTGATACATTTTTCAAACCACACAGGCTCTTCAGAAGCAAGAACGCTCTGTGGAGAGAATTAAAAAAAAAAATCAATGTGTTGATTGATAGATATTCGACTTGAAAACACATTCTCTATGCTGTCTCAGACAGTGGGGCGCCTGAGCTCCAAGACCACTGTTTTCTGAAGACAGGGCAAGGCCGAGGCTTTGTGTGATCTGGGTGTGATGCACAGCTCACTCCAGAAGTCCAGTCCTAGCCTCAGTCCTGCCCTGACCCTCACTCCCCAACTGCTGAGTTCAGCGGATTGGCGTTCTGTCTCTTCCCTTCCCTAGGTTACAGATTGTGACTCCGGCCCAGTCTCACAGGACCCTGGGAGGATTAATTCATCAGTATCCATAGAGCACTGTGAAGATGAGAAGTGCCATGTCCCTTCTAAGCAACATTATTGATTCAGCCTTTTCCTTGTGGTTATATAAAGTTCCCCACATTTCAGATAATGGCCCAGCATTACATCAACAGCCAAGAATCATTGGCAGGAGAGATGCAGCCTGTGTTTTCTCTAAGGAAAATTGATGTCTATAAAATGCCTCCAGTTTCTTGGGGAAAAGACATTATTACACAATTTAAATTGATCATTTTTGCTATTGTACTTTTATTTGCTTATTGGAGTATTTTCTATTAATTGTTTTGGTTTGTTTTTTAGTAATTATTGGAAATAAAGTTGAGCCAGTAAACCCTTCATGTTCAGAAAGGTCTGGATTGGAATCAATTCTTCTTAGCTATTGTTAGTTGTATTATCCATAAAATAATAGGAGAATGCATATATTCTTATATGTACTTGTATTTGCATAGATGTGTATGTGGCACATGTATATGTGAGTTCCATGTAAATATAAAATGTATATATTTCACAATGCACAATTCTGTTAGCTAAATATCAAGGATGTAAATATATACACTGTATGCTATGTTAATATACTTATATGTTCTTTATTGTTATATTGAAATCAGTAACTGTTAGTATGACATTCAACCAATTTGGCATTATTTATTTTTATTTTAAATTTTTAGGGGGCTGGGTTTTTTATAGCCCAGTTGGCCTAAAACTTGTTACAAAGCTGAGGATAACCTTGAAGTTCTGATCCTCCTGCTCTGTGCCCTGAGTGCTGGGAATCCAGGTTTGCACCACCATGCTTGGCTTCAGTTCTGGATTGCTGAAAATATTTCAGTAACTGCATTCCTGAAGTTGCTTTCAACAGGAATTTTATGAGTAAGGAAGAAGTAGACCAGTCACTTAATCATCATACTTAATTAAAGATTTTATTTTATGTGTAGGAATATTTTGCCTGCACGTATGTTCGTGTATCACGTGTGTGCCTGATGCCCTTGGAGGCAGAACCCCTGGAACTGCAGTTCTAGATAGTTGTTGGCTAACATGTGGATGCTGCAAACTGAATCCAGGACCTTTGGAAGAACAACCAATACGCTTAACTGCTGAGCCATCTTTCCAGCCCCCTCACCACACTTTATCTATCTATATGAGTGTTCTATCTGCATGTGCACCTTTGTGTAAGAAGAGGGCATCAGATCTTACTATATATTATTGTGAACCAACACGTGGTTGCTGGGAATTGAACTCGGGACTTCTGGAAGAGCAGACAGTGCTCTTAACCACTGAGCCATCTCTATATTCCCTCCGTCATCATACTTTTTTTTAAAGCCCCAAATTGGTGTAATAGACTTGATTATCTATCTTATTATTTGTCAGACTTGGAGCTATAACTATTTTTATATTTCCAAATTCTGGACTGGGGTAGTGTTTACCTAACAAGTATAAGGCCCTGGGTTAAACTCCTGTCACTACAACTTAAATATGATAAACACAAACAGATAAAACCCAAATGCCCCAAACTCTCCATTTCATGTTTTTGAATACTAAGCACATCTAGGATTAAACACTGTTGATCATTGTAAAAATGACTGTGCTGTGGACTTTTGCATTGAAAGTGAAAATTCTCCTTTGTTAATTTAAAGTATATTTTGTTCAAACAAACAAACAAAGCTATTTATCAGTATTTGTGCTAACATTAAAAATATTAGTGTTTTCATTATACATACTGGGTCTAATCAATTTTACAATATCATAGCCACACATTTTCATAACTCAGTTATGAAAATAGTCAACATATACACTAGGTTTTAGTGTATACAAGGTTTTAACAACAGAAACAAAGTATATATGAAAATACCCCAATTACATTATGTTGAGGGCTCTAACAGTGTGGTAGAACATTTGACTAACATACACAAAGTCATAGGTTCGATCCCTGGTAATATCAAAATAAAATTCGCATAACTATCAGTCTGAAGAGGCCCCTATGAAATACATTTCTCTGGATACTTACTTTAAAAAATAAAACTGAAAATAGACCAGAAACACCAAAGACTGTATTTGTTTCATTTGGTGCTCATCAGTTCTTTTCCACATCATTTGCTGGATGCCGTGGAACATTGCACACAGCAGAATCCAACTCTTGCTCTTGAAAATATTGTAGTCTACTCAAGTCCAAACCCATTGGTTACAAAAGCAAGAGGTTGATAAGATTACTATGGAAAGAACCTGACATGTGTACCCACCAACTGTCCTCCCTTTCTCTTCAGTAACCGAGTTCCCAGTTTCCGGCTGGATGTGTGTCTTCCCTTTGCTCGAGTCTGAACAATGCTATAGATGAGCGTTCTGGGAAACTTTTGATTACCACTCTCACATGTCCGCTAGGCCTCCTGTGACCTTCCATTTTCAAGTCTTCCTTCTGCTCCCTGGATATAGATGTCACCGACGGCGTTGCTCTTGGGACTGTACTGATGCTCACTTGCGAATGCTAGAGTTGTGTGCAGCAGGAGCTGAGTTCCTTTGTCTGTGGGAATCACACTACCCTGAGGAGGCTGGCTTCTGGATTTATATCCATGAAGTAGCGACACACTGCACCCTGTCCCCTACTGTCAACCAGAGGCATTTCCGCGGCACGTCCAAAAGAGGGCGCTTCTGCTGTGAAGAGCAGACCTGCAGAGAATGATCAGAATGGGAACCATTAAGGCCTCCTGGAAGAACACACCCACCAACCCCGCCCCGGCCTCCTCCTCCCCTCCTCCTTCCCTCCTCCTTCTTCTTTTTCTCCTCCTCTTTCTTCTCCTCCTCCCCTCCTCCTCCCCTCCTCCTCCTCTTCCTCCTCTTCTTCCTCCTCCTCTTCTTCTCTTCCTCCTCTTCCTCCTCCTTTTCTCCTCTTCCTCCTCCTCCTCTTCCTCCTCTTCTTCTCTTCCTCCTCCTCCTCTTCCTCTTTCTCCTCCTTCTTCCATGTGTTTCACCATTTCCTGAACATGACACTTTGTCTCTTTCTCATCTTTGGTCACACTACTCCTCACCTCTCTCTAGTTATTTTATTTTATGTATAGTTACTTTTATATTAAATTATGCAAACCACAGATGTACTTAAGACAGCATGCTGCCCTGCTTAGCTTTTGTTGCATGTTCCTGCAATGGCAATCCAGCACCCAGAAACTAGAATTGATTATAATTCCCTTCTTTGGGGGATCTTTGGCTTCATACATCCTTTACTCGATGAGGCAAATTCTTGCTTTCTTCTTCTTCCCAAACTTTGTCCCAATGGATGATTGTAATACAGACTCATCTGATTCCAAGGAGCAAAGTCCCCTAGCTGGACAGCTACTATTGTTTTAAAAAGTCTTTATAAGCCGGACGGGGTGGTGCATGCCTTTAATCCCAGCACTGGGGATGCAGAGGCAGGTGGATCTCTAAGAGCTAGTTCCAGGACAGGCTTCAAAGCTACAGAGAAATCCTGTCTTGATAAATAATAATTAAAAAGTCTTCATAAAATGGCTAAAAACTAGCTACTACTTCCTCATCTGATTTTTTTTCTTGTGTCTCCTCCCTTCAAAGGGAGAAGTGTTTGCTAAATAGTAGACCTTGAACAGTTCATGGCCTATGTACCTGTTCCATTTGGCTTGCAGAGAACTTGAATTTGGCAATCGATTTCCTAATTAATAAGTGAAAAGTTTTACGTAAACACCAAGACCCCCCAAATTCTGAAGCGTCATTCCACTCGGTAGCATTGAACTAGCGCTTCGCAAAGCATTCTCTCAGCAGCAGAATTTGCTTGCCACCGTGGCCCACACTGGTTTCCTTTATTTCATATCTGCTTAGTCCCAGAAAGCATCCGAGTTTGAGACCTTTGATCCAGCTCTCTCCTCCAGTGACACTCTTCCTCCCTTATGCCATTTCCTGCCGTTTCGGGCTCCCTCCTGGAAAAGAGTGAGCCTTTTCCTCTGGGGGTTCCTGCTGTAGATCCCTACCCACCAGCTCTCTGCTGTCTCCCCGGGGAAGAGTCACACGTCACTTCCCTGAAGAGGAAGGAGGGCATGATGGCGCCCAGGAGAGATGTAGCGATCTCCTGGCAGAACCCAGGCTGCCGGCTGGCAGTGCCGCTTCTCAGCTACCATATGCAGGCCTGGCCCTGGATTGTTCTGCCTGCCCCTTAGGTCTCTATAGATGAGCATAATTTCAGTCCAAAAATAGGAGCGATGAGGTAAGAGGGGGCCGTTTTTACTTTCATGGAATTATGGGCCTTCTGCATATTAATAGCTACAATTATAGTACAGTTGTTTTATAGTTATTTTTAAATGCCATCACCATAAATCACTCCTTTACTTTCTGCTGAGATGGAACGAAGCACGTGTTATTTGCCCTTGTTTTGCAGATAAAGCCCCACAAGGGACACAGTGCACCCGCCCAATGCTTCATGGTCTCTTAGCCTATCAGGCTCTCAAATGCCCACAGTGTTCACTTACAAAATTACAGCCGCTATACTGTATGCCGCGAGGTCACATTTTGAAACCTGACTGCTTCTCTCTGTCTGGAAGCTCCCACAGATGTAGCTTAGCTCTCAAGGACCTCGGGGTTGACAGTTATGTTCACCCTGCCACTGTTATTCAGACGCCAAAGAGGGAAAACAGTCAGCCTCTTCAGGCTAAAGAATTTCTCAATTTAAATTTTCTGTAACCTGAGATAATATTAAAAATACCAATTTTTGTGACAAAGAGCACTGGCATGTCTAAATAATCAGTCTTGCAAAAACACTATCATTTTGACTATGTGTATATGCAATTATATTCCTAGCATTCTAAAGGATTTATTATGCATTTATTTATGTATATGTGTGTGTCTGAGTGAGTGTATGAGCATGCGTGCTGGTGCCCGTGAAAACCAGAACGGATGTTGGATTCCTTGAAGCTGGAGTTACAGGTGGTTGTAATCTCTCTAATATGGGTGCTGGGAACCAAACTTGGGTCCTTGATAAGACCAGCACGTGCTCTTCACTACTGAGCTCTCTCTCTAGTCCCATTCTATTTTTTTATTTAAACACAGTTTTTTAAAATTGAATCTTTGGGAATTGCACACCATACACCCCAATCCACTCATTCCCCAGTTCCTCTGTATCCCTCAGTCACTCCTGTAACATCCCCCCAAAGGAAAACTTAAACAGACAAACAAACAAACAAAACAAAAGCAAGCAAGCACACAAAACACTTTGCTCCTCCATCCTTCTTGTCTCTCCAGCTCCTCTTCATTCTTCGTAGGCATTTGGAGCTCCTGTGTATCCTGTAGCCTAACCTTTGGTCCAAGTGGCTTTACTTGCAAATGTTCATTGTGTAATATGGTGTTGATCAGGATCAAGGCCCCTGGCTTCTGGCACTCCATCACCGCTAGACCCTCATTGGAACTCCTCTTTGATATCCCGCTGTGACCCCGAGTCATGGGGATCCTGTGGTTATGGTTCCACAGGGCCATGGCCTTCACATGGTCCAGCAGGCCATAGGAGGATAGATGTTGAGGAACGCCAACTCAAAGACATGTGTGTGTGCCTGGGGCATAGTTGAGCTGATAGGTCTGGGCTCCTGGGACCTTTCCCCTCAGGTGAGGGGCACAGTTAGCTCTCCCACTCCTGTAGTAAGTGGTGGGTGCCAGCTTTCCCAAGTATGTGGGGGGGGAGGGCAAGCGCTCTCCTATAAGAGCTTGTAATATGAAATTGTACATATTTATGTTTTATAATGTCTGTTCATAAATATACATACAATGGATATCCACTAAATTAGAATAACAGTTCCAGCTGCTTGCCATTTTTTTGTCTTTGGAGGTTTTGAGAGCTCCCTTTCTCAATATTAGGAACTATTTGTAATAGGCTTTTGTGAACTATATGTACCTCGTTGTACAGTAGAACACTGAATGTGTTCCTTACACCTCTGTTTTTATGCTCTTTATCCAACTTTGAAGTCACTGGGGAACTTCCTTGACTCAGTTCTGTGATTTATATTACAACACCCGTGGAACAAAACCATTCATGGGGTGGTGTGGGTGGGGCTTGCCAACATCTGTGTTCCTGTCAGTCTGCTGAGCCTTCTTCAGCTTTAAAAAAGTACTCTTTTTTTTTGAGTTTTTATTTACTTATTCTTATGTGAATGAGTGTTTGCCTGAATGTATGCATAACATGCATGCAATGCCCACAGAGGGTTTTGGATGGATTGGAATTTTACAGACAATTGTGAGCTGCCAAGTGGGTGCTGGAAATTGAACCCTGGGTCTCTGGAAGTGCAGCCAGTGCTCTTCACCTCAGGGCTATCTTTCCGGCCCCTTCCTCAGCTTTTCTGTTCACGGGTAGAGCTGGGGTGTTGGTGAACACAGGGAGACACAGCACATGTGAAAGCTGGGTCCTTGGAGAGCCAGTCTCCTCTAGTGATTCTTCCCTGAGGCTGAGGCATTTCATTCCTCACTTGGATTTGTGACAGATCAAACTTCCTAGCTGGCTAAAGCCTCCATCTCCAGGAACTCACAGTAGGAGCTATCTTGTAACTATAGATGGTCTCCCATTTGCGATGCTAGCTTGACTGGTTTCAGAGGTAGTTAGAATACATTTTTCACACCTTGAATATGAATATAAATGAGTTTTAAAGTTATAACACTAATTCATCTGTTATTATTTTATATGCTTAGATGTTGAGAATTTTGAACTTAAGAAAAATTATGTACAACATAAGATAGCTATTAACTTGAAGAGAAGGTTCTGGTCCTTTTTTTTAAAAAAAAAGAAAAATGGATTTCAAGTATTGAAGAACTGAGAAAAAACTAAATATATTCATTTTGAAAAACCTATGTATGAAAGAAACAACAAAGCCAACAGAAGTCCTTGCAGTTAGTGTGTTAGGAACGCATATTACTGGAACCCATTTTCTTTTTGGGAACTAAGTCTATCCATGTGGTTCATATTGATAAGGGGAAGTGCCGCCATTTTCTAACATTCAAGGGTGAGGAATGAAGAAATGGGTGGTGGGAATTCTGCTGGACTTGTTAGAGGGAAACAGAGTCTGGCATATCAACCTGTTCTGTGCATCTGCTTGGCCCTTTGAAGACCAATACATTGCATAACACTGCTAAGCCTGTCTGTTCACAAGCTTTTGTGGTTGGTTGGATATGCCTACCCATTCTAATAGCCATAGCAGCATTCAGAAAAATAATTTGTAATTTGAAAGTTATTATATTTTTAAATGTGTGCATTTGGTCCAGAATAGCTCACAGAGGAGATGCTGCATGTATAAATACCAGGCTGCAGACAGGGCTTGGATTAATAGACCACGAAGGACTATTTTTATGGAGCATTTAAGAGTTTAATATTGTTATTCCTAAATTGTATTAATAATTTCCTACATATGTCCAGCGTGTGTGTGCAGGGTTTTATTGTTCTGCGGAGTGCTATGACATATATCATTTCATTTGCCCCTTCCAACAGCCCAGTGAGGGAGGCGGGGATGCATTACAGTGTTGACATTGAGTCCCTTTGCTTGAGATAAAATCCCAGGGATGCGAGACAAGAAAGGGATGCCAGGGAAAGGCAAGCATTCTTTTCAGTGACTGAGTCACAGCAGTTCCTAGTGGCTTGGGAAGTGTCAGTCCTTGGGGAGAGATTTCATTTCATCATCTCTTCTAGACAGTGGGAGGAAGAAAGAGGAAAAACTTCCAGATTGGAGGAGAACATTACCCTGCTCCACATTTAATCAGGATCTCTTAGAGTCCTCAATGAACGTGGTGTTATCTCTATCTTGTTGAAAATAGAATAAAGTGTGTCCTTTATACATGTAGATATTGCTGACGGAAGTATGCTGTTCTGCTATTACAGCTAATCGTGATTAATTTTGTACATATATATGGCTCAAGGGACGCTTTGGGCCTTCCTGTTTTACCAACAGAAACACAAGGAAACAAAGACAATGTTGATAGCCAGAATGGAGTCATAATAAACCTAGGACTCCAAAATCCTTTCCTCTGTGCTGAAAAATACTTAAATAATTTATTATTACTACTATTTCTACAGGACACAACTCCAGGGTTGGATGGTAATTTTATTTGACTTCCATAAAGGGGAATTATCACTGCAGTTACCTTTAAAGAGCTCCTTGGGTTTTCTGGGAGTATCTGAATTAACAGTAAATTGAGCTCCATTACATATTAATGGGTCAACTGATTTATGGGTGGTTTATCTGGCAATTAGCCACCCTGCACACTGTCTTCTGCTGGGGCATTCCATTCTCACTACTGAATGCAAGCTCAGGGATGAACGCCTTGAACCAGTGGGACAGTCTGCCTGTCAGCCTAATAGGGCCTTGCATCATCTTAATGGTGAGTTATGGTCTGTCTTGAAGGATATTTGGACACACTTAATATCTTTGGATGACAACCACTGGAAGCATAAATGAAAGTACATGTTGTCATTGAGCCATTAAAATCTTTACTCAGTCACCAGATAGCCATTATGCTGTATGTACTGCTTCGGATATTTCTTTTATTTTTTTATATATGTTATAAAATTGTCTTTAGTGCCCATGGCACTTACAGAATGAATCTCTATGAGTCAGCTGTAGTACAGGGGGTTATGGCCCACAGTATTTATTTGCAAGAATCACTTGCGGGTGCCTAATTTGTCCTCAAGAGAGAATATATATATATTTGCTCAGCCTACAAAATGTTGTAATACAAATTGGTGACTGATGCTGATTATAAGATGAAGTGGCTAAGCCACAATGGCCAAGCTTATAAATCAATGGAACCCAGAGCTGTGACTGGCCCTGCAGAAAGCTTCAAGTACGAATGTTTTTGAATGACTCAATATATCTCAAGTCTTTATAGTACTGACTTCTGAAGTTTATGAAAACCTTATTTAAAACATCATTCTACAGTGTGCTTAATAAGTTTCTAATACAATTTGGTTTTGCTTATCTAAGCATGCAGTTGCAGAGGAAAATACATTAAAATTCTCTTCTAGGAGGGAAAGCTGTTTAAGAGCTGGCGAGGGAACGGGAATTGCTAAAGCCAAGCTAATTGCTGATCATTCTATTGGAGAATTAGCTGTTTGGTTGCTCAGGATTAATTTCTCTGTCTTAACAAATTCTGTGAGGACGAGGCTCCTTTCTAAGGGTCTACGGTCTATATCGCTCTTCCCTGCCTTAGTGGACTGAACAGGTGTGGTTCCCCTCATTTCGAACCTGGCCAGACTGTGCTTATCCATCTATTTTTCTGTTCCCCAAGCATGCTCACTTTATCTGTGGTCATTATGAAGGCTTACTACATCTTCCAAATGAGCCCCACTCTTCTTAATCAACTCAGAAGTGGTTTCTCTTGCTTGAGGGAAAAACACCTCAACTGGGCATCCGTGAACTTATAGGAAATTAGATTTTTTAGTGGGATCGTATTCATTCGTTTGTTTAAGTTTTTGTTTATCTGCCAAATCTATCATCTATCATCTACTTATTGGATATTTGTCTCAACTAGGAAAATCAGCAAATTAAAAAAGAAAAACCAAGTTGGTCTTTTCATGAAGTTAGGATCCTAGGATCCTAATAAAAGCGGATATGAAAAAAAGCAAGACAAGATATATATATATATCTGTGCTATACACACTAGCTAATGATAAGAACTATACTTGGGGAAAATATGTTCCACATTGGTCCTTTTCTTCCTAGTTCCTTGGACAGGGAGGATAAGCCTGTTTGGTGCTGAACAATGGACTACAATGGTTGAAGCTGAGACTGCTATTCTCTCATACTTTTCTTCAACACAGTTCTTTCTTCTTCTTTGATCTCAGAAGCTTATTTTTTTTTTGGTTAATTTGCTTTATTTTTAAAAAGAAAACAAACTATCTTTTTTCATTTTACATACTAATTCCAGTTCCCACTCCCTCCCCTCCTCCCATCCCCTCCACCTACCCCCCCCCCCACCCCCCATCCACTCCTCAGAGAGGTCAGGCACATTGTTTTGGGGAAGGTACAAGGCCCTCCCTACCATATTCTTCAACACATTTCTACTTAGCTCTCAAAGGACTTTCTGCTGGGAGCAGAATTAGCTTGAGGAAGAACCTGGATAAGGCATGATGGGTAGTGACCGAGGGGTGTGCGGAATGGAGGGTTTGAGCTACGGAAAGTGTCAAGGGTTGGGCAAGGACTGTAGTCATTGACGGGTATTTCACCCTCCCAGGGCCTTGACTTATCTCAGGGCAACAAGAGGGAGTGAAGAAAGCTAGGCTAGGACTTGGGCAAATGCCTGGAGGACACAAGCTGATCTCTAGTGAGAAGACAATCCAAGGTCAGAAAGGGAAGAAACGTCGTGATGTGTGTGTGTGTGTGTGGGGGGGTAGGTGGCCTCTGCTCCAGCCCCATCTGAAGCTTTCCAACAGTTGTCGGGCTTGAGCCTGGGAGGCCAAGGAACTGTAGGGTGCAGGTGGCTATTAATGCAGAAATAGCACCCACAGGAAAAATAAAACGAAGCCAAACCAAGTAAAAACACAAAAGAACAAGAATACAATGATCACAACGAAGATCCATGCTGAGTGCATAGCCTGCCGAGCAACCAGAAGCAGACAGAAATGGATGCAGTTCCCTGCAGAGACAGAGAGCTGCAAGCCTCATTGTGAACTGCTGCCAACTTTGGCTTGCTCAGGTTTCCCCACCAGGTCCGACAGCTTTTCCTTGACTAATCCTTTTTCCCCCCACCTTATTTTCATACCCACAATCAGCCAGTAGGGACCCAGCTGGTGCCCTGATACCTCGGTAAAGTCAGGGTGTTAATGCAGGGCTTCAGAGCCAGTGTGGCTGCCGGAGCAATGGTGAGGGAGAAGGGAGGCTTCAGGGTGGCTCCTAGGAGCTTGTCATTAAAGAAGACTGCCTTAAAGACCTGCTGGAGAAGGCTTGTTGGAGGCTCCCTGCACCTGATGCTTCTGCCTTGGGCAGGAAGGTCACTCAAACCAGCTCCCAGGATCTAGCTGACCCCAGCTTCAGCCTCCAAGACTCTGTAATTGGCTGAGCTATACATGGGAATTCTTTCAGAAGGGCCTTTCAGCTCCTAAGAGCTGCTGCTGCAGAGACCTGGGGCTAGGATCTTCACAGCCTGCTTGGAGTCAGGAGTCCTGCTGATCCTGCTATTCCCACAGAGGACATGAAGAAGCAGTGCTCTGCAGGGTACCTGGAAGCCCTCTGGGAACTTAGGGGCTGTACTACTTCTCAGAGCTCAATGGCTCCTGCTTCTGAGAATTCAGACCTATTCTGTTCTGATTGTCAAACTCCACACGGCAATCGGTTTAGGGTTGTTCCTTTTTAAAGGTTGTTAATCTAAACTGACACCCACGAGCCTCCCATTTGTGTCTTTTGTTGTTTTCTTGCTCTGTTCTTGGAGAGGGGTGGGCAAAGAACCCTTCAGGGAGCAGAAGACGATGGTCTCCAACTGGGGCTTCAATGAGCTTGAGGGAGACAGAGCTGGGTAGCAAGTTTCAGAATGTTTTAGCCTTGAGTTCCAGGGATGAGAGTTTGTTACTTTAACACAGAGACTCTGACAAAATATGAAAATCCAGAGAAGGGATCATATTCCATTGAGAGGACGGAATGGTTGTAGTGGAGGGCAGTTCTTCCTTCCTGTAATAAGAATCTAATCAAGAATTAGTTCCACTCTGATATCTATTCTTCAGGTCAATTGAGAAAGTTTTGTTGAGAGGTCTAGATGGGATTATGCTGAAGGGGGGGAGAAGGGGGGGATGTGTGTGTGTGTGTATGTGTGTATATGTGTGTGTGTGGTCAGTTCTAGTACATGGCAAGTAGAGGATTTGACAGAGGAAAAAGGGGATTTTTTACTGGGTTGCTGGGTCCTCTGGGCCCTGTGAGTGAAGTTAGGTGGTGTTTTGCAGAGAGAAGGAACATGAGAATTAATGAAAGAAGAGGAAAGAGGTCAATAGAGGACTAGCTGCAGGAATTGTGTGAGATCCTGGTAGCCATGAGGATCTTTGATAGAGCTCCAAGCTGGCCTTACTGATGCCTAGTGCAATGCCTACAGGGCTGAGCTTAGATGTGGTTATTCTGCACTGTGTGTGGATTCCTACAATTCTGGACCCAGTACTATGACTGCCCAATTGCTAATTACCTAAGTGAGCAAATGGCAGGAGCTAAAGAAAAAAGGAACTCTGATTCTCTTGTTAGGAAAAAAATTATGTATATGGGTATTTCACATTTATGTATGCCCGTGCACCATGTATGTGCCTGGTGCCCACAGAAGCAAGAAGGTGGCATCCGATCCTTTAGGACTGGAGTTACAGATGGTTGTGATCTGCCATGTTGTTGCTGGGAATTGAACAGAAGTCCTCTGGAGGAGCAACCAGTTCTCTTAGCCACTGAACTCTCTCCAAACCCAGTCTCAGATTCTTATGAAACCTACGGCTAAAGAAATGGCTCAGAAGCTCAGAGCACTTGCTGCTCTTACAGAGCACCTGAGTTCAATTCTCAGCTCCAACATGCATCTCTAACACAACTGTCTCTAACTCCAGCTCCAGGGAATCCAACCATCTCTTCTGGCCTCTGAGAGCACCAGGCACAACACAGCACACATACATACATGTGGGAATAACACCGATAAACGTAGAATAAAAAATGTGTCATGAAGATATTCAAGGAGAGGTATACACAGGGACAGCTCGATAAGGGTCTGCATATTATCATGAAAGCTGAAATGTCAGCTGAATTAGAGCTTAGAGACATGACAAGGACAAAAATAGATTTCTTCGTAGATCCATTTTCAGAGCAAATAAAAATTAGCATATTATTGATTGTTTAACAAAAATAATCTGATCTCAGTCCACACTCTGGTTTTTTTTTTGCATAATGAATATTCTTTCTTTGGATGCCAAAAGATAAAATAGAAAGAGGCAAAACGTACTGGGAATTGGAGATGGGAGGTGGCATTTCAAGAGGACTTTTGCCTTTTAATTTAGCTATGCATTAGTCACCTGATGAGGAATCATGAAGACAGAAGCCCCAGAGGTCTAGAGGTGGGCACAAGTGTACACACTGTCCAGGACTCAAACAGGGGTCTGTGAAAAGGTGAAACCCATAAAACACACGCCTGCTGATCTCAGTGCTGACACCGATCAGGAGTGTGGAGTTAATACAGGTGTGGCAGAGACCAGCACCTCTCATCTGGAGATCAAAGGAGGAGAAACTGACTTCCTTCTTTGACTGGATGGATCCTAGACTGACCACCCATGGCAGAAGTACAGTAGCTGTCAACTTGGAATTCAGCAAGACATGACAATGCTCTCTGGCAACTTCTGCACGTGTGTATCTTTGGAAACGGCTATGCAGTCTTACCATGTATGAGGTGGTAGAGGATTCATAGATGAATGAGATTTCCTGTTGGGGAATTCACAGGATTAGTGAGAGATAACCTATATATAAACACCCATAATATAAATCAGGGATTGGCAAACCATGACCTGTGAGCCAAATCTAGCCGGTATCCCATTTTACTAAGTAACTTGTTGTGGAAAATTTTAATTTAAATCTATTTAGCCAAATCATAAAAATATTGAAAAAGTGTGTATTTGTGCAGCACCGTGTGATGCTTTGATACATGCAGACATTGTGAAATGTTCCAATTAGGGAGAACCCAAATGCATCATGTAGTATTTGTTACTATTTATGAAAAAAAACCAACAAATCTTTTGTTCAATTTTTTTCATTAGTCTGCTACAGTCATTGATCTCTGTGTTGTCCTTGATTTCACACTGACAGGCAAGAGCTCAGTGGTTGCAACAGAGACTACGGGGTGCCTCCAACTATGGAGAAAGCATTTCAAGACCCCCTGAGGATGCGTGCAACTGTAGCTCATACTGAAGCGTATGACTTATGTATTGTTCACATTAACTAACTCATCGTGTGCCACCACCGTAATCTTTGCAGTGTGAAGTGTGACAGCAAACCTAGCATGACTTTCTCTTTTCTTCTTCATAATTTCACCGGGAGAAAATTCATTCTCACTGCCGACTTTGCAACCTCAGCACTTTTTCCCCATCAGTTAAGAACTTTCACCTTTTCATTTGAGGGAAACATTTTATGGCTCCTGTCTGGCATATGCGAATTGCCAGCATCATGACTCTTGACCTTTGAAGCCATTATTAGATAAAATAAAATGCTAGGTGAATATAAGCACTGCAATAGTGTGGCATACAGAACAGAGAAGGGATGAAATGATTCTGATGGGGAGAGCGCATCTGTGAAGGCTTCAAAAGGTAGAAATGGTTGATCCAGGCCTCAGAAACACGATAGGTGAGGATAAGGAGGCAACTCCGTGCGTAGAGAGCTTGCTGAGTTCAGATTCTTGGCACTCACATACAATCTGGGCATGGTGGCCTGTGTCTTGTAATCCCAGCGCAAAGCGTGGAGACAGGCAGAGCTCAGG
>NC_022009.1:113441141-113442335 GCF_000317375.1 Microtus ochrogaster
GTGTGTGTGTGTGTGTGTGTGTGTGCATGCCTGGATGCAACATCCCTTGAATTTCAATGAAGCAGCACCAATGGCGATTTCAACCTGGCAAATTTTTATATAGCCTGAGCTCTGACTTTCGCAACTAACATATTTTTTAAGCAGTGGGAAAGTTTCCAATCTTTTACTAAGAGAGAGAGCATTTCTTTCCTCCCCAGACCTTGCCTGATGATACCTGCAATTTTCAGATAAGTTAAACACAACTGTTAGATGTACTCATGAACTACTTCTCTGAAGCTCAAACCCAGAAACTTGGTTCCAGACACAAACTTTCTGTTACAGGGACTGTGTCTTTTGGGAACAAATACAAACTTAACCAGCAAGTAAATTCCCAAAACAAATACAACAGAATTCAAAGCATTCTATAAAGAAAACCATAAAATAGTTTTACTCCAATATGTTCTTTCTCCTCTATTCTATGCACACCTTCTCACCATAAACCGTCAGGGATTGAACCCAAAGAAAGACACAATGATGTGATTTAAGGAAACCTGGGAAGACTAGAGAAGAAGACATTTCTGATACAATACCATTAAAAGGCAACTTGGGGGAGAAGGGGCTTATTTTATCTCACAAATCCAGCTCTAGCACAGCAAAACCAAGGCACCAGCAACTCTGCAACTTGAAATGGCAAGTCATATCTCATTCACAGTTCAGGCAAGAGAGAAGTGAATGCATGCATGCTTCCCGGTCTAATGGCAACACATGTCACGTCCACAGTCCAGAGGAGAGAAGTGGATGTGTGTATGCTTCCTAGCTTTAGCTAACTGTCTCGATTCTTAGGTAGATGAGGGTTTACTCCCAGGGAATGGTGTCACACACAGTGGGCTGGCTTTTCCTATTAACAATTAACAATTAAGACCGTCTCCCACAGACATGTCTAGTAGCTAGTTAACCTGCTCTGGGTGATCCATCGCTGAGACTGTATTCTCAGGGTACTCTGGACTGTGTCACATTGATGAAACTAACCCTTTCAGTTTCAGTAGGAAAGATTCTGCTGCTCTTCAAAGGCTTCTTTTGGAGATGCCTTAGTTAGATTTCTATTGCTCTGACAAAGGCATCGTGACCAAAATCAACTTGTGGAGAAAAGTGTTTACTTCACCTTATAAATGTTGTCAATACATCTTGAAGGGAAATCAGGGCAGGAACTCAAGG
>NC_022009.1:113442544-113465060 GCF_000317375.1 Microtus ochrogaster
ACATTCCCACATCTTGCTTTTAATAAAAAGCAAATTAGACACTCCAGTTTGAAGGAATTGGGGCGGCGAATTCTCAAGACTGCTTCCGGCTGATTGTGGGCGTCGTCTTTGGGGGGGGCGCTAGAGAAGGCTGGGTGCTGGGAACATCCTGGCATAGCTGGTCTCTTTGTTTCTGACCGATGTCTGTGGCATGGAAATGTCTGGTATCTCTTATCCTGTTTAAGGTATTGGCAGAACAAAGAACAAAGTTAAATTAAGGGAAAAAAAATTTTTTTGGACCAGGGGATTGAGTTGAGGGGGATGTATCTGACCTGTTTAAGGTAGATTTCTTAATTTGGCTCCCTGGAACTCACGAGAACTCCTTGGCTTTGTGAAAACATAAGTTTTAGACATATAATGACTGTAGGATAAGAGATAAATTTGGTTTGAACTTTGTTTGGTGAGGTCACCTTGCAAAACCTCTCAGCTGTCAAACTGTCAGAGATCTTTGAGGTTTGGTGAGGTCACCTTGCAAAACCTCTCAGCTGTCAAACTGTCAGAGATCTTTGAGAAGGATAAGATTTTACTTGAGTTAGCGATTAAAAAATAACAGAGAACATACTTGGTTGGCACCCAGAGCTACTCTTTTTTGGGTCCTCCATGGTCGCGGAAGGTTGCACTTGAGCTTTGCTGTTTAGCGCAGGGCCTGCCAGGCTCCAGAAGATCCTGTGGGCTAAAAAATCTGTAGGAAGACAGGCCTACCTTGACCTGAGCAGCTAGGCTGTCGATTCCAGTGATTCCGTCCACGTCTAGAGGTCTTTACTTTAGACGAAAGGCAGGTTTGCCCAATGGTCAGCGCTCTGCAGTCGAAGCGAAATGCAGAA
The DNA here is from genome assembly GCF_000317375.1 of Microtus ochrogaster. Lineage (NCBI taxonomy): Eukaryota > Metazoa > Chordata > Mammalia > Rodentia > Cricetidae > Microtus > Microtus ochrogaster. The sequence goes on from NC_022009.1 coordinate 113,443,408, forward strand.
GGATGTTGTTCTGTGCGTGTCTGTTTTCTGTCTTCTTTGGAGGAAATAAGAGTGTGCTGCTAGGAGCCAACCTGTCTCTTTTGTTATGAAAAGTTTTTAAATATTAAATACTTAAATATCACATTCCCCAGATCTCTGAGCAGTTGAGGGCTGTTTATCAGGTTTAACTATAGTATAGAATTTGTTTGGAAAGTTGGGTCTGAGCTTGACCACACTGGCTCTCAACAGGTAAGATTTACATTTGTAAAAAGGCAGAGAGAGGGAAAAAACTGCTTGTAATATAAGGTTAGTGGCAGAACTGACAATGGTAGAGAACAGCTTAAGAGACTTAAAGGTACATAGCAGTTTAAAATATAAGACTCACGTTTTGTAGTCTGAAATGAGATGTAATAAACGATTATTATACGTAGAAAGAGTGAACAAGAATTGGGCAACGTGGACGCCTCTGATGGGCCCTGTCAAAGGTATTTAACCATTGCTCAAAACACATTCAACAGAGTTAGCATGAGGAGTTTAGTGAAAACCGAGTAAAGAGGCAGGGTAAAACCAGGAGAGTGTGGTCACGTGGTCTGGCCCTCAGCCAAGATGGCGACCACCACGTATAGTCTGCTGTTAGAGAGCCCACCATGCCACAACAAAAGCCGCAGAGGGAAGGGGCAAAAGGCTGGAACCAAAAAACGGCTGTGTATAGTTTAATGGGGCCATTTATTTGGACAGAGACGGATAAGTGTAAGGCATTAAAGCATGAGGCTGGAGTGATAGGTCTGGATAGCTTGGCTCCCGTGGTCAAGGCCGTGCACTGATAGGTCTGGATAGCTTGGCTCCCATGGCAAGGCCGTGCAAACACCCACAAAAACCATGGCACCTCAAGCCTATAACGAGAACGGCTCCCCGTTAAGGCAAGATGCAGATGGCACGAACCCCCGGGCCCTATGAAAAGGTGTCCGATTCCATGGGGGGGGGGCTATAACCTAGCTGAATCGACTCGCAGGAAAGAGGGATCCAGCCTAGGTCAGGCCGCACCGTAGCGGCGTGCTGCACCATAGCAGCAGTTACAATGAAAAGAAGGAAGAAAAGAATGAAAAAAAGAAAAAGAGGAAGACTGGAGGCCCCGGGCCTCCAGGAGAGGGTGAACTGAGGGGCTGCCTAAGGCCAGCCGTCTCAGGCACAGGCTTAGCACAGGAGACAAGCCGGATTGAATGCCAGAGAAGGGAACAACCGAGGCCCTGAAAGCCCGTGGTTGGAGGTCCCCCCATCCCTATAAAACCGTGAAGGGTTGCCGGGAGCTCAACGGTCAATCCCTTGGGTTAAAAGAGATGGTTAAGCTGGATGAGATGGGGACACTCACGATTAGTTGATTTGTTGTTTGGAGGAGCTACGTCCAGGCAGATGGAACAGGTGGTCGTTGAAGAGAAGATCCTCGGGTCCTGATTCTGCCTTGGGAGGGAACTCAGAGTCCTGGCAGAACTCCGGCCCCAGGTAGAAGTCCGGGGCAGGCGAATCATCCGAGTCACGCGGCACCAACCTTATTCTTAAAAAATATACCTAAGTGGGCTGGAGCCCGCCATGAGAAAAAGCGGCTACAGCTTCCCACCAGCGGGAAGCCGCCCGGTAACAGACATATAAACACAGGAAATAGCCATAAATGTTTATTAAAAAGGGGGGGGGAGAGAGAGAGAGAGAAAGGGAGAGAAGGATGGAGAGAGAGAGGAAGAGAGAGGCAAAGCCCGTGTGTACACCGGGAGAGAACACAGGGAGAGAGCTAACCCTGCTTTCTTATACACCCAGAACCACATCTGATGGGCTGACTCTTCCCACATCAACCATTCATCAAGAAAATACACCACTGGCTTGCCTACACGCTGGTCTGATGAGGACACTTTTTCAGCTAAGGGTTCCTCTTCTGGATGAACTTAACTTGTATCAAACTGATGAAAATCAAAACCACCAACCTCCCAAAACCTAAACAGCACAGGGGTTTGCTTACTCTATCTGTAACCGGGTCTGTAAGGAAAAGTCTCCATGTCTATATTATTTTGGGGGTGGGATGGTGGGGAGATTCTCTCCCTTTCCTTCCCCTCCCCTTCCCTCTCCCCCCTCCCTCCCTCCCTCCTTCCTTTCTTTTTTATTTCCTTTCTCCTCCCTCCATTTCCCTCCCTTGCCACCTATTTTTTTTTTTTTGAGATAGATCTTACTGTGTAACTCAGTGTGGTATGAAGGTTGCCATCCTTCTGACTTGGGTGCCCAACTGCTAGAATTATATGTATTTACCACCATGACTTGAATCTTACACACACACACACACACACACACACACACACACACACACACACACACCACAAATGTCCTAGGATTATGGGAAATATATATGAGTTTAGGACTCAGACCTATAAAAGAAAATAATTTTCTTATCTCTAAATCACTCAAAAACTGGACAATAGCATATTTTAATTATAGACACACACCCTTATCTTTTACTAGCTTACAACAAGAGAGACCAGAGCCACTGGCAAGTTTTTATTTTCTCCTCACCAAAAGAGTTTGTTGCATAGATAGGTTGACGTGTCCAGTATTCCTTATAGCTAGGGTTTCTTGGACAGAGCAATGATATGAGGTGAGGAGGGGCGGTGTGAGGATGTGGAGTGGGGTGGCTGAGATCGTTCACGAGACAGTCACTTCTCCAGATCCTGGTGTTAGTGAGAAGGTGGTCTTGGTGCCAGGCTAGCACACCTCATCTCTGCGTGAAGGACTAGTCAGTGTGATTTGGTAGCTTGGGCAGAACAACTGGGACCATTACAGCCTTGGTCTGCGTGATAAACTGAGCTGGTCTTCCTCCGGCCTCATGCATGGTTTCCTCCAATGAGCTAATTGTTCATTGTGATTCATACATCCTTTTGACAAGATGGTAAATGGAAAATGTGGAATGTAATTAAAATACCCGCGTACTTTCAATTATGGTAATCTATTGCCCTGAGCTGAGTGCCATTATCAGGGAGAACCCTTCTGAGAAGGATGCATCGGGCACGGAGGACAAATAGTTTCTCGGTTTGTCTTTTACAACAATAATTTAACTCAGGGACATGGACCAAGAAAATGAATATTGAGGTGTAAGTTGACAGTTCTATCTCAGAACTTAAAAATAAGAATTCAGTGCCTTTGGTTATAATCAAATATTGATCAGGAGGGCTATAATTGAATTCATACATGGGTCGTGCATGACAATGTCGGTCTTGACTCTTACTGAAATGGAATAACAAGGCAATTACAGTTATTTCTGTAACTAGCTTTTTAAATAAAACTGTGTATCTCTATGTAACTTTTTTTAACAGAATAAATCTCCAGCACTTAAATATTTGACCCTTCGGAGAGTCTGCAAAGTATACTCTGATAAATGTTTAATATTTATTATCAAAATACAATAATATGTATAAGTATTTCATAGAACAGACAAAACTGCAAAGAGAAACCTTTCACATTTTCAGGAGATTGATGTACTCTGACCTTTGAAAATGGGATGTAAATTTACATGTCTGTTTTCTAAATGCAGTGTTGTGCTTTTTTGTATCTTGAATTTTTAACCTTTGCATTTCATCGAAACTTATAGGAAACCTAGTTTTTATGACTTCATTAAAACTTTTGAAAATGACTGGGTCATATATTCATCCTTCACCCAGACAATTGGTGTGCTGACTATATTTTTGGTGTATAAACTTGACTGCCCAATTAATTTCTCCATCTACCTATGGGAGTAGTAATCTCATGTCACGGGCTACTCTCATGACATGCTTATGACCTTATCTAAACCAAATTTCCTACCGAAGTATACACTTCCAAATATCATTTCGAGGAGTATAAATTTTTTGAGAGATGTAGTCACTTTACAGGATTTTTGTATATTTTTTAAACATCTGGATATAGGTTTTATTCCTCAAGATTCTAAGAACTGACACTCAAAAACTATGACATGTGTTCCTATTTGACTACCTCGGCAAGGTTTGACCCAGAGACCAAAACAGAGAACTGTAAACAGGAAAACTTTAATGTAAGAAAGAACTGATTGTGTAACCTTTTGCTTGGACTAATAAAAAGGGGCTAATAGGATGGGAATAGAATTCCAAAAAACATAGCCATAGCAGCAATAAGAAGAACCCACGTCTCTAAGTCTAAGATAGAACACCGAAGGAAGCTTCCATTATCTCCGATATGAGATGCGATCTTCTCAGTGAGAGTGTGGCCATGGCTACTGATTGATGGAGATGACATGTACCCTGCTTGCAGAATTTGCTGGAAATTGTTCTCTGTGCTGCCGAGGAAAGCATCTACAGGAAGTTGTCACACCTTAGTAGCTGCCTTGAAGCTACTCACTGGGAGGCTGGGAGAAGCCATCTACTGGGAGCTGCCTTGCCAGTGGCATTTCTCATGAAGCCTCTTCATGGGTGCTGAACAGTGGGTGCTGCTGAACCCATGCACTCTAGGAGTGGAGTGTGAGAGAAATAAGGGAATGATGCTGGCAAAGCCCCATGGGCTGAAGGGCTCTCAAGGGAAGAGCAGCCATAGCCTAGAATGGGGTCTTTATTTTTTCTCCATCCGGATACCTTAAGCGCCACCAAATCACAAAGATTATCGAGCTGACAAAGTGTTGGGTCAGAGAAAGCTATCAAGAGTAGGTCTGGTGCTCAGGGGCTATCTGTGGCTAATTGCCAGAGTCAAGCCAGTAGGCTATTAAGTTTTCATGCATAGTCTTCTATACACACTTTACATTCTGTACCTTAATGAAATAACTCTATACATCTGTGTGTGTGTTGTATGTGTGTATTTGTGTACATGCCCGTAGAGACCAGAGAGAGATGTCAAGTGTCTACCTCTATTACCCGCCATCATGTGTTTTGAGACAGAACCTCTTATTGAACTTGGGGGTCACCTATTAGGCTATCCTGTGGGGGTGGTGATCTCTGGGTATCTGCCTGCTTCAAATGTCTGCAAGCATGGGTGTTATAGACTTGTATTGATAAGCCCAGCTTGTGACCCATCTCTGCAGCCTCACAACTGTATTTACCCCTAACAGGATACAGCCATCCTTCTTACAAGTAAAGAAATCCTTAGCCCATTCCCCAAATGAAGCACACAGTCTCCCTATTCATATCTATTAGTAGCTACATTCATTGCTCATCAAAGTCTATTAAAAACCAGAACTAAGTTCATTACCGTGTTAATCAGAATTTTCACCACTATGACAAAACCTTGATTGGAGTTATGATTTTAAGGGTTATAGTATATGGCCATGTAGCTTCATTGTCTCTGGGCCTGCGGTAGAACATCATGGCGGAAGGGCGGAGTAAAGCTGAGCTGTCAATTTCATGGTGGCCAGGAAGCAGAGAGCATAGCAGGAAGGGGCCAGGGACAAGATAAGCACTTCAGAGGCAAGGCTCTCAGGACCTGCTTCCTCCGGCTAGTTTCACCTTACATGGGGCCATCCCTCCCCACTGCATTCAAATTTCAATCCATCAACATAATAACTATCTATGGATTAGGTCAAAGTCCTTTGGATATAACCTCGTCCCCCTTTCTCTCTCTCTCTCTCTCTCTCTCTCTCTCTCTCTCTCTCTCTCTCTCTCTCACACACACACACACACACACACACAGAAAGAATTCAGAGATAGAAGATAATTTCTAGCATATAAAATTAGGCACATATATGAGAACAAACAAGGAGAAAATATGCAAAGTTCCTAGACCTTATTTTAAATGAATCACAAAGCTGTGGTTCATGTGATGACCTCTATGTTCTAGTATGGTTGAACATGTCTTCCTTCTGCTTTCCAGACAGCACTTCAGCTGGTTGGATTCATTACTTGGTATAGAAATTCAATTCTTAGATGTTATAATCCTCAATTGTCCTACCTTTGGTTGCTATGAGTTTTCATTAACCTTTACCACTGTTCTTAGAAGGACCGAAAGCCACTTTAAAGGATCCCGTGTTCCAGATGTAGTTATCCATACCTCATTTTTGAAGCCTAATTTCCCCTTGGTGATTAATAACAATTTCTCTAGCCAAAAGATGAACTGCCATTTCATTTGCATCTGTGGGTTCACTGTCATAGGCCTAAAACATCACCACATAGCTGTTTCCTCAGGATGAAACCTTTCCTACTGGAGGAAAGGGGAGTCTCACTGGGAAACTTAAAAGATTCAGAGGTTCATGAAATTTATGAGACTCAAAGAGGCCCAGAGGTTACATAATCAGTAGCAAACATGGGACACATTGCACAGTGGATTGCAATGATACAACTTTTGCGAGTCATCACTCACGACAGGGTGAGGGCTCTGGTTATTCGGGTACCGGTGTCGGTCATGCTCATTGGTTCAGCAAGGGTCCTAGCTAGGGTTTCTGTTGCTGAGAAAAAAACCCCCACCATAACCAAAGAAACCTGTGGAGGGTAGGGTTTATCTGGCCCGTGCTTTCAAATCACCACTCATCACGGAAGGGAGTTGGGACAGGAACTCAAACAGGGCAGGAACCTGGAGCCACGAGCTGATGCAGCAGCCATGGAGAAGGGCTGCTTACTGGCTTACTCCCTTGCTTGCTCAGCCAGCTTTCTTACAGAACGTAGGACCACGAACTTATGGGTGGCCTCACCCTCAATGGGCTCACCAATCACTAATTAAGAAAATTCCCTACAGGCTGCCTACAGCTCAATCTTACGGAGACATTTTCTCCTCTCAGATGGCTACAGCTTATGCCAATTAAATAAAACTAGCCAGAACAGCAAGCTAGACTTGAGTGGAATAATTTCCTTAGTCTATTTCTCCCCCTTTTCCCTGGAGTAAATAGAAACAGACTCCCAAGGAGAAGTAATGGAACAGTCAAGTTGCAACCTCCTCTTTCAAGTTAGCGTTACTTTTGTTGTTTATTCTGAAAGCATCTCCTAACCAGCAGATCAATATTGCCACTATATGAAGCATCAATAATTACATATTATAAGAGGGCCTATTCTCACCTCTAGTCCTTAACACCTAACTCTGTGAAGTTGGAAACAGGAATCTTCACTGTGATACAGCTTGTGATAAGAAGTATATACGGAGTTCTGTAAGATAGAGCCCCATTTAGGGAACAAGACTTTAAATACTATCATAACCAAGGCCTTAGTGAGCAAGTCTGCCTTCCCGTTGGCCACTTGGATAGATATTAGCCCACTGCTGCACTTCCTCTGTGAAATGAGTTTGTGGATTCTGAGCAGCAGTTTGATGAGTGCTGTGATGGTAGACAAAGCAGTTGGTGGTTCTACCAACAATCGTGCTCACGAAAACATTTCTCTCCCAAACATCATTTGTTGAGAGGCAAATTAATATCCAGAATATGTATCTATTGTAGAGAGGACGACTCTGTGTCCTGCCCGTGTTGCTAAGATGCAGAGCTTACCTGTGGACAGGGCGTTGGGCATGACAGGTGCTGGTCTCAGAGACTGAGAGATTAGGCCCAGTTAGCAAGGGTGCTTTTTATGGAAACTCCATGTTATTTAACCCATATGCACAGTCTTCATCCTCACTTCCAATCCACCTTTTGGTTTCAGGACATGAGATTTGACTAATTCCATGAAGCACAAATATTTCATCTTTCTCATTAGTAGAGGTCTTCCCTGCAATGGATATATATATATTGGAAACTATCTGGAAAATGAGCATCTTCCCAGTAGGTACCAGGAAGCCACAGGCATGGACTAAAAGACAGGAGGAGTGCAATTAGTACTGATTGAGATACAACAGCAGTCTGCCTGTGCAGTAGGTCTCCACCTTTTCCACTCCCTCAGTCTTACTTCTTCATGTCTAGCGCTCTGGCTACATAGCGCCCAAATATGTGACAAGGAACTCAGCCCTCACAGTCACCTGACGGTTCCTTGTTCAAGCCAAATTACTGAATTAAGTGGGTGAAAGATAGGCTAGGCTACCCTGGCCTCTGAAATAGCCCGTGTTTCCTCTTCCTGTATAGGTGGCAAAGAGAAGTTCCCCATGGCCTCAACTCGTAGAATTATTCCAGCTTCCAACCATTTCTATTTCATTTCTATCCTCCTTAAGAAACGAGAGTAACTACAGCATAGGTCCCTGGGCCAACTGGGTCTACTGTAATTAGAACTGATGTTAGACTCCAACCACCATCGGGCCCTGGTGAACCCCAAGTGCTCACAGTGGCATTTCAGTTCTAGGAATTAGTGTCAATTTAGAGCCAGCGTCTCATAACTTCTAAAGAATTTGGGTTTTTAGAGGCACTCCAGCTGCTGCAGCAGGCTCTTTGGGAGAAGAGCAAGAGGAAGGTATGAATGTGTGGCTTCCTTTGAGGCAAAACACTTCACAAATTTAAGCAGCCCAGAAATTCGCAAGGGTTGCAATGGATGCCTATCTCATGATAAATTTTATGGGTTAATTGAGCAAACAGAACAAGGAGCATTTCTCCAGAAGACGCAGCACTGGAAAAAAAAAAATCTTGTTTTCACCTGATTTTCCAGCTGGTTAAGGTCTGTGATGTTTTAAGGGCATCACCACTCAAACCCTATCCCTTTACAGAATAGTCTTTATAATGATCCAGAGCTGATATTAGAAGCAATAAATGTAAGAATGCCAAGAGAATCATTCTCCTTCAGCTCAGAAAGAAGCAGATTATCAGGACGAAGGCCTTTGTAGCCAGTAAAGGTCAACTTGTCATCCTGGCTCTCGTTGCAAATCCCTTGAAAAAAGTTGCCTCAATAACGTTTTGATTTAGGGCAACCGGCCAAAGGCGTGCTCCTTGTCTACCTGAAAATATAAAGCTCTGGAGAAGCCTATACATTCTCAGCATGAAACTCGCCCCACTTAGAGCAAGCAAGATGCCCTAAAATGTTGCCAAGTTAAGAGAAATGTCAGATCTATGAGTTGGTCTTGCCCTGGTTAGCTTTAACTGTTAATTTGTCACGGTCTAGGAGTTAATCAGGGAGGAGAGCCTCGGCTGAGGAATTGCCTGTATTGGATTGGCAGGAGAGCCGATGTAGGTGGTTTGTTTTGATTGTTAATTGATGTAGGCACCATCTCTAGGTAGATGGTCCTGTGGAAGGAAGCCAGCTGGGTAAATATAAGCTGCCCCGTGAGCCAGCTAGCAAGCTGTGTTCTCTATAGTTCTTGTTGGACTTTTTTGGTTGGGAGGCGAGTTTTAATACGGTGTGGAAGAGTCGTCAGGGCTGCCTCTGTGCTGCTGTTGAGTTCTGCCTTAACTTGCCTAAATGAGGGACTATAGTCTGGAATTATAAGTTGAGTAAATCCTTTCCTCCCTTATGCTGCAGGATATTTCAGCAAGGCAATAGAAATAAAATGAGGATGGTCCCCAGGTCCAGTTAAAAACTGAAGATTACTCGTTTACCCCGGTGTGTTTACCAGTCCTACAAATAACGTCTGGACACCTTAGCTTGAGGGCTTCCTTCTCTTTCTGAATGTGCTTTTGCTAAATTGCAGAGCCATGGTTCAAAGTCAGTGAGAACAATGCGAATTAGAAAACCTGACAAACAGTTGATCATCTAAGGGACCATGCAAGCACAGTCCAGACACCTGGGGCTGCAGGCTGAGACTATTACTTTCCCGGGAGAAAGCATGACCTATGAGCTCCATGCTGGAGCCTTCACCATTCAGGCAGGCTGACTCTTAAAAAGTTCCACCTATTCAAAATAGCTCATTCTAAGTCTTTGCAGCCAAGACCTTGCCGAGACCTCTCGTAAGATTAATCTCCTTTCTAATTTTAGATCGTTTTAAAGCCATAAATCCCCCTACTCTAATTTAATTCTAGACATTAATAATTACTAGATATTTTATCTGACAAATGCACAGATTGGGCTGCTTCCTAAGACTGCTTCCATTTTTTAATAGTAAACACATTAGTGATGCTGTATTCATAGAATTATTTTCTCCTCTGCTCCACTTTTGACCCCGGTTATTAATTGTATATTAACAAAACAACAGAAAAAAAAATCTCAGAAAATGAATCCCATGCCATACCATGTATGGATCTTACTCTTCTGCTTGCCAATTCTATTTTTAAGACAAAAGATCGTGTTAGAAATCGTTTGTGGTTTCATCATTACTGTTTTGTTTTGTTTCCAGACAGGCTGTCTCTGTGTAGCCCTGCCTGGTTGCAAACTCATAGGGCTTTTGAGAGCAAAGGATATCATGATTTTAAGTAGTTAACTGAAGAAGGAACAGGGAAAGGAGGAAAGGAGGGGTATGGAATAAGCGAGAAAGAAGGCATGTGGGTTGGAGGTTTGAGAGACAGTGGAAAGACCATTTTGGATGTAGAAATATAGAAGAGAAGAATTTTGTAGGTATGGAAAACTGATTGACAACTGCGAAGTTCTGATAGGACAGAGTTTGAAACATTGAGGTCTAACAATGTATGAAATTTCAAGTAGTTATTAAAAGTAACAAATCAGAAACTCAACCAAATGCAACAAAATACAAAGTTAAAAGCGTGCAAATTAAAATATTAATTCAAGCCATCCATCCATCCATCCATCCATCCATCCATCCATCCATCCATCCATCCATCCAATCAAACGAATCCAAATCAATCAAACCAATCCAAACCAGCCAGCCAATCAACCACCACCAATACAGAAGACACTAACTCTGTTCTGGTCTGCAACCCATGTTTGTTATTCAACAACCAACAATACTCTCTGAGATTCTAGTAGCTACACACATGTTGTTCAGCTGTGCAGACAACGGATACTGATTCATGGGTGGGGTGGGTGAGGTGATGCTGGCTCTCTTGGATGACAACGGAGGTGGTGGTGGTGTTGAGGTCCTTGTATGTGGGTGGCCTTCCCAGAGTAACAGCCAGTGCTGCGACCTCATCATGGGCACTAACTTCACAGGTGATGCTCAGGGCTCTGTTTCAACTTCACAGGTGATGCTCAGGGCTCTGTTTCAACTTCCTTCACCCAGTTTTGGTCTCATATTATAAATCTGCGTCCTCCTGTGAGGCTGGATGGTGGCAGGGCTGTGTGTGATGCTGGCAGTAGTTCTGAGGAGGGATTTAAGGACATGAAAGGGAACTTTACATGTAGACTCTTCCTTTGAAGTCTGGAAGGAGCTGACTTCTCAAATGCTGAAATGTGTCAATGGTTAAATCTGATAAGGGTAGGAGGGGGAGTCTCCCAATACAAAAGGGGGAAAGACTGCCTTTCTAAGTCCAGAAGATGATTCTGCTTCTTCCGAGTTCCCTTTCCTTTTGTTTGCCCTGGCCTCGGAGTGATGTCAGAGAGAACCTCATTCTGCATGACCCCCTCTCCTTTCCAACTCTAATTCCACAAAAATTGAAATATGCTCATGTTTGATGTAAAATTAATGTTTTTTCCAGTGTATTTATACTGCTTGTTCACTATGTAACTACAACCATGTTTTTCCCACATTGCCATTACAGGATTAGCTCCTGGGAGATGTCACGCATGAGACTTTCAGTGATTAAAAAAATCCTGTAAGACTGACAATTCTGAATAAAAACGGATCTGCCATTATCTTACAGGCAACCAGCTATTAGAGCGCTGAAAGCCAATAGAGGCTCCGTTGTATAACTACAACTCCAGCGTTCGGGATGAATAAGGCATTAGACACCGTTCTACTTAGGTACATATTTATCTTCTGTTCAGTCATGTCTTCCACTGTCAGCATCTCAGGATGGGGACCAGACAGTCAGCTGCTCAAGGCGTGAGAGCGCGACGTCAGTGTTCTACTGTAGCTGGAACATGAGACGTTTCTGTGAGAGCTGTTCTATTTATATTCTGGTTTTGCACAATGGCCGCAGATGTTCCCATCAGTCTTACCTGTTAGAGCAGAAGACATACGTGGTGGTAAGAGTGTGTATAGTTGACTCCCAGAGAGTGCTGCATTTTAGAGACAGAGAGGAAATTCGCTTCATGGGCCCAAATAATTTTAATTTTCTAAATTATTAATCTAATTGTCTAAAAATATTAGAAGTGCCCGTGCCAAACGAAACGAACCAGGAACATCTGTGGCTGGTGACCCTGGGGGTTTGACAAATCAGCTTCTGCAGTGAGAAACCTGTCCAGGAGCTGAGGGTATTTTACCTGTTCAAACCTTCCACTCTCCTGCTCGTAGCGTTTTCTAAGTGCTATCAAAAGACACTTTCCACTTGAGGAAATTGTAGTTTAGTACTTTCAGAATCTCTACAAAAACCACTTGGGTATTCAGTTATTTTCCCCAGCTTGGAATTTAAGCTGTAAATGTAATAGGTGGAAAAGGGTAAACGGAACATTTTATAAGCTTGAACATCGTCCTGGAAAACTGGCCTCTTTGAAGGATTTTATTGTAATTCTGAACATTAAGCGCATCATGGAGAATTTTAGTAAACATAAAACAGTCTTTCAAAGCAAGGTTTAATTTAAAAATCAACCACCTACCCACCTTCCTCATCTAGGCTAGGGCTAATATATTACTACCGGAAGCATCAGCGATATTCCACGAAATTGTATGAAACAATGAAATTGCAGCTGGTATTCTTCAGCATCCCTCTTGCTCAGAAACTTGTATTCATATGTGACTTTCTGATGTCATCCTGACGGATTTTGCATACTGTAAGTGCCTGTGTATCTTTTGGAAGATAGACTTGCTTTCTGGAAGGTTCTGTCATTGTTACTATTTTGCACCCAGGGAGATGTCAGTGTCCCCCTCTTAGGTTTGCACCCTGTTCAATGTGTGTCCTGGCTACAGAGGGTGATTTATGTCCCAACAGTGTGGATGGGTCCTGGCAGAGATCACATGACAGCTGTAGGAGACCTTCGTTCAGAGTCATCCCACTTGTAGGCTGCCTAGAATTCCAATTTATGGCTTTGATGCTTTGGATTAAAGATTGTTTTTCTTTGGTTAATCTTATTTGAAAACCGTAAATCATATCACTAAGTAGGTTTGATGCTGTTGTGTGTATTCTGCATTGCTAAGTAGACATTTTAATCATGAGACAGTATTCCTACAAGAAGAAAAGGTGAACAGGAGGCAGCTTTGAAGGTCAATGCAAAAATGCAAAGCCTTAAATTCCGTTGTTCACGATCCTGATCCTGACAGTTAAAAACACCCTTTCAATGAGTACTTTCTGGATTGTTACAAATATTGAACACTTTAAAAATGTTTCTTAGTTATTTTTATTTCTTTCTTTGAAAATTCTTTGTTTCAATCCATAGCTCATTAAAAAAAATGGGTTGTTTATTGTCTTGATTTTGTTTTTCTTCTTCTTTATATATTCTGGCTCTTTATCTTCTGCTGGATGGATACCTGAAAAATCCCACTCGCGGGCTCCTTCTTCACTGGACTAATCATTTCCTTTGCCTTTGGTTTTATGAGGTTCCATTTGCCAATTTTTGGTCTTAATTCCTGAGTGGATGGGGTCCTGTTCAGAAAGTCCCTCCTTGATCTGTAGCTTGGAGGGCACGCCTTATATTTTCTGCTAGAGGTTTCAGCATTTCAGGTTGCACTCTAAGGTATTTGATTCATCTGGAGTTGATTTTTGAGCAAGGTGATAAATGCAGATCTAAGTTCATTCTTCTACATCTGTGCATCCAGTTTTTCCAGTACTGCTTTCTAGAGATGCGTTTTTTTCCTCCAGTGTGTGTGTGTGTGTGTGTGTGTGTGTGTGTGTGTGTGTGTGTGTGTGCACTTGCATTTTTGTTGAATAGGGGAGGGCAGTTTTCCTCCACTGGTTTGCATGTCTCTTTTTGTTCCAATGCTATGCTGTTGTTTTTCTCTGCAGCTCTGTAATATAGCTTGAACTATGATGCTAATTCTTCAGCATTGTTTGGTTTTCTCCAATTGCTTTAGCTATCTTGATGCTTCCGTGGTTTCATGTGAGTTTTAGATTAATTTTCTATGTCTATGAAGAATGTTGTGGTGAGTTTTGATTGGGACCACACTGGAACTGTATGTTTCTTTTGGTAGAATAATCATTTTCACAGTTGTTAGTTTTTCCAACCCATGGGCATAGGAGGTCTTTCCATTTTCTAGTGTTTTCCTCAATTATTTTCTTCAGAGATTTAAAGTTTTTATTGTAGAGGTCTCTCACCTCCCTGGTTAGCTTTATTCCTTTAGATTTTTTTCCTACGTTTTTTTTGAGATAAGTTTTCATGTAGCCCAGGCTGGCCTCAACCTCTCGATGAAGATGATCATGGACTTTTCTGATCCTCCTGCCGCCACTGCCAGAGTGTTGGGACTACAGGCACGTGCCACCACACTGTTTTATGTGGCACTGGAATTGAACCAAGGATGTGCACGCTAGGTAAGCAGCCTACTGATGGAGCTGCAGCCTCAGCCCTGCTTTTAGTTTTTTGAGACAGCTTCTTACTATGTAGCCCTGTTAGGCCTGGTACTATGTAGCTTGAGCTGTCCTCAAACAGACAGAAATCCTCCTGCCTCAACCTCCTAAGTGCTGAGATCATAAACTAAGCCACCACGACTGGGTAGTACTTAAAATTCAGTTTTAAAAGGTTACCTTTGAGCTCATTATCAATTTTCATTCTGAATTATTAATAAGTTCACTGAATTTATTTTTGACACAGTGACTTACTCTGTAGCCTAGGCTAGTCTGGAGCTTGCTATGTAGTTCAGGTTGGCTGCAATTTCCCAGCAATCTTCCTGCCCCAGTTTCCACAAGCTAGATTTTTTTAAAAAAATATTTATTTATTTTTTATACAATATTCTGTGTGTATGACTGCAGGCCAGAAGAGGGCACCAGGCCTCATTACAGATGGTTGTGAGCCACCATGTGGTTGCTGGGAATTGAACTCAGGACCTTTAGAAGAGCAGGCAATGCTCTTAACCTCTGAGCCATCTCTCCAGCCCCCACATGCTAGATTTACAGGCATGAACCAACATAGCCAGCTCGTCTCTGAATTTGAAAATACAGACAAAAGCATTATTCTTGTTTAAACAAGATTCTGCCAGATTTTATGTAGACAATCGTACATGTTGATTGTTTTAAATGTGTCATGGATAACTTAGATATTATTGTGCTTAATTTCATAAGAAGATTTGGTAAAGCTTATATGTGCTTTGCTTCTTTCAAAAAATTATTCGTATATCTGAGCTTCTAGTTACTATTTTTTTTCTACACAAATATGTGGGACTAAGGTTGCAGGGTTAAATTGCAGGCTTTTGGGGTACGGTTGTGTTTTCTATATTTACCAATGGCGGAGAATGTCTGTTTGTCCCGAGTTTGCTGCTATATTAGGGATGGCACAGTTCTGGAAAGTTTGTGTCGATTCGACCTCTGAAGCAGAGGCTTACTTATTCTTTATTTGCGTTTTCCTGAGGCACCTGAGCATCTCTTCCAGATTTACTGTTTAACTTTGCTCTACAGCTTATCACACAACAGAGCTTTGGACTATTTTCTAAATTGAAATTATCTTTGCACATTAATATGTAGAAGCTTTCTATACATTATGAATGATAACATTTTTCTGACCATCCGGACTGCAGTCTTATTCACCTTATATCTTTTGGGTTCACTACACATTATTTAGGTTTATTAATGATACCACTAGCATAACAAAGACCTCTTCTGTATGGCTTAAAGATACCCCGTGTTGCTTGGAAAAGTCTCTAAACCTAGTTTATAAAAACATTTTTCCTATCTTTCTTTGGCTTTTAGATTGAGTCACTAATTCTTTATGTAAACTTGGACTAACTTTGAACTTATTGCTGAAGTGTAATGAAGGTAAAAATCCACCTGTTTTGCTTGAAGATATATGGACAATTATGCAAGCACTGTTTATAAACAGATAACTTTGCCTATTTGAATTTAATTGGTAGAAGTGATTGAAATATAAGCCTCAGCTGGGTGGTGGTTATACACGCCTTTAATTCCAGCACTTAGGAGGCAAAGGCAGGTGGATCTCTGTCTGCAGAGTGAGTTCCAGGACAGCCAGGAATGTTTCACAGAGAAACCCTGTTTCAAAGAACAAAACAAAATAAACAAACAAACAAAAAAGAAAAAAGAAAAAAGAAAAGAAATACAAGTCTAGTAGTACACACTCCATCAATCCTGGTTGCCAGCTCTGTTTAATTGTAAATAAGACCTGTGGTTTTAGACACAACAGATTCATGCAGGTAAAACACAACCTCCAAACACGACAACAGAGCCTTCATTTACTGACTGCTCTTAACATTTCCATAATTCCACTGTTTATCCATGCACCTGTTACCAGTTTTCATTCTTGTACCTGCTGAGGTGAGGCTTGACCACGAGACATATTTGACCCTTCAGTTTTTGGGTTTAGCGTCCAAGTATTACTTTAATCCTAGATGTTACCCGATTACAAGCCTGGGAGCTGGTGTCTATTTCTTCAATTTAGCCTACCCCAAATCACCAGATTACTGTACACGCCTGGTTTGCTTTCTATCAAATGTTGACTCATGGTGGTTCAAGTAGAAGATGCACTGATGATTTTTCTAGACAGAAATACCTCTAGACGTCATGAGATTTTAGGCTAGATAAAATGTTCTCTGTTCTTTTAAAATATTTTATTTTTGAGACTGTTATACATATATACAATGAAATAATAAAACACAGTCACAGCTACATCCTATTCCATCCCCCAACTCTTGCATCTCCTGCCACACCACACTCTGAACTTCATGTCATTTTTGATAACGCACTAAGTCCAGTTAGTGCTGACCATCTGTGCGTGGGTGTGGGCTCATCCACTGCAGCAGGGAATCCTACCAGTGGCCACATCCTGAACAAAGGATTATTCTCCTTCTCTCAGCATTGGTTAGTAAAACAGCCCCTTAGCACAGAGCAGAGCCTGGAGAGCATCTTCCCATCAATAGATAAAGATAGTATGTTATTTACTTTTCAATTGTTGAGATAGCTACTATGACCAAGGCAACTAATGCTGCACCTTCTCTGTGTTGACAAAATGCAACCTGAGATTGTGAACTAAAACGAGCTGTCTCCCCTACATTGACGCTTGACAGGATATTTTTTTCATGGTGGAAGAAATGAAATGAGGATACCGTATGCCTCGGTTTGGCCAACGACATACAAGAGGAAGTGATATGTTTGCATGTGGACTCAGCATGAGGAAGCTGTGTACGGTACCCATGTTTCCGTTTTCTGTTTGACCAGACTTGCTCCTGATGTTAGAGGTGCTGGCAGTCTGATTCCCAGAGTGAGCGTGACACACAGAAGAACTTCCCCATTAGTGAAGGCGTAAGTCACTAACAATGCCACACCAGTTTGGAATTATGATTAATAGGGTGGTATTTATTTAAAGGGGAAAAAACTTACAGATCTCCGTCCCAGACAACAGCCCTCTGCGCAACTAGGAAGGGAGTCTAGGCCCTGGTGGAGCAGGAAGTGAAGAGAGAGAGAGGAGAGGGAAGTGGCCGCTTTTTTAAAGGGAGAGAGACCACGCCCCAATGGGCTGGTATCTCAGCGGCTATAGGCTGGAGGAGTGGGAGGACCTCCCACAACACATTAGCTCATGATGTCCTATGGTATTAATAGGAATAAGACCTTTGTTGTTTGAGAAGTTTTATGGTTTGGAGGTGGTTTGTTGATGCACCACATCCTAGCCTGTCTTTTTAAATGCAGACCTACCGTTAGTACTGGGGAGTGTCGCCAAGGCAATTACTAAAGGTAATTGTTGTGTACCTAGGTTCCTTGCGCAGCTGCCATGCTCTCCATCCTCACACAGATGCACTCTCGGCTGTCAAACGTCATTTGCTGACCTTCTCTTTCTTTGCCTGCAGTTGATTGATTGCCTCACTTAAAGCTTAGGGTAGAACAGTCTTCAGCAGGTTTTGGAGTAGGTGTTGAGAGAACTGCAGTCCTAGGTTTGGCTGGATGCAGTGACCAGTGACATCTTCCTGGGGGCTGATGGACACTCTCTGCACAGAGAAGCAGGGGACAGCAGCTGTGCAAAGAGAACCTAACACACACACTTGAACAGCAGACCAGGGGCTACAGACAGAGGAAGCAGAAGATGGTCTGGAGTGGGTTTCTGTAGCACAATGGGAAGCTAAGGCATCATCCACTCACAATAGGGGCTGCTGGCCATCTCTGCCAGTGTTCCTAGGAGGACTCAGGGCTGCAGTTCCTACTGCCCAGGGGCATGAATATCTCTTCCGTAAGGTCGCCTGGTAAGATGCCCTACAAGGCCTGTCAATGATGCACTGAAAGGAAAACAATCTCTCATCTGTTGTAAGGAGCCGCTTGGCTGTCCCTGCTGACCAGAACTAAAATAATCACACAGAAACTATATTAATTAAATCACTGCTTGGCCCATTAGCTCTAGCTTCTTATTGGCTAACTCTTACATATTAATTTAAACCATCTCCATTAATCTGTGTATTGCCATGTGGCTGTGGGTTACCTGGTAAAGTTCCCAGCATCTGTCTCAGGCAGGCTACATGACTTCTCTCTGACTCCACCCTTTTTTCTCCCAGCATTCAGTTTAGTTTTCCCCACCTACTTCTGTTCTGCTATAGGCTCAAAGCAGTTCTTTATTAATCAGTGGTAATCACAGCATACAGAGGGGAATCCCACATCACTCATCCTCTGATTTCTGGGGAGGCAGCAAGTCCCCCGCTGCACAGCAGAGTCTCCAAAGGCTGCCTTGTCTTGTTCCAACAGCACCTCAGGAAATCAGGGCTCCAGCATCACAAATCATAGCGTGTGATTCCAGCACTAATTGTGGAGGACAGCTTCCTGTTAGAGGGAAAGCAATGGGCACCACACCCACCACAGAACCCTAGGGAGAACCCTTTGTGTGTTGGGAATATTTGGGGATCAGGTAGAAAGACCTTTGGGGATAATCTCTGTGAAGACAGGGAAGTGCATGACCATGTAAGCTGTGAAATGAGTAAGAATATCTACTTATGGGAGAGCCACTCGTATCCCAATTATGTCCTTGATGTCTTCCCAGCACAGGCAAAACCAGGAAGCACTGCCACAGGGTTGCCATGAAACGGCATCCACTCAAAAGTCTCTAGCCACAGTGTGTCTTGGGTCCTGTTAACGGCTGCTGTTTTAAATTCCAGAGTCAAGTGCCCAACATGGGAAAGGATTGAGTGTGCTGGCTGTGGATGAGTGGGGCTTGTTGTTTAGAGGTGTGTTTAAAAGGGGGCTGGTGGACAGTCAGAGGGGTTTTGGGGGTGTGTGTATATGATCTAGATAGATTGCTTCCATGAATGAAATGTTCAAACACTAAATAAAAATTATTTTAAAAATTGTGGGGCAGAATTCCTGAAATGAGAAACATTTCAACTAGATTTACATGTGTTTAGTGACTTTTCCAGATTAAATA
Organism: Microtus ochrogaster; assembly: GCF_000317375.1. Taxonomy (NCBI): domain Eukaryota; kingdom Metazoa; phylum Chordata; class Mammalia; order Rodentia; family Cricetidae; genus Microtus; species Microtus ochrogaster. The sequence goes on from NC_022009.1 coordinate 113,462,739, forward strand.
ATGACTTCTCATTCATGGGACTGGAGAGATGGTTTGGTGGTTAAGAATACAAACTTCTCTTCCAGAGGACTCAGCTTTGATTCCCAGAACCCACATGGTGGCTCACAGCTGTGTGTAACTCTAGTTCCAGGAATCTGACCTCCTCGCCTGGCCTTATCTGGCACTGCACATATGTCATACATAACATACATGCAGGCCACATACCCATGCACATAAAAATAATAAAAAAGATATGAAAATGTAACAATTCTCATCAATCCATTCATTGAACACATTTTTACTAAGCACATGTTTTTGCCAGATAATGCATATATCCTGGGATTATTTAGTGATTCTCTCTCCATAAGTCTTTCTGTCTCAAGTGAATACGGTGGCTATAAAGGTATAATAATATCCTAATAAGAGTTTCGTTCATTGATTCTGTTTCAACGCTGTTCCGAAAGAAATTTAAAGAGGTTCAAATGATCTAATTAACTTCAGATGTGTTGCCTATAAATTATTTAAGCCCCATTCATCAGAATCAATGCAGATGGCTCTGAGGCCCATATGCTTGTCCTCTCCTGGCAATGAATAAGGAAAGTAGATGAAGAATCTCTACAATTTGCCTTTGCTTCTTCAGATCTGCCTCTCTCCACAGTGCATGGACAGTTCTGCTTCTCTTTCTCTCCCATTTCTCCGCCATACACTTGCTTATCACAATGGCGCCCACCTGCCCAGGGCTGCAAGGTGCCAGGTGGGCCCGTGGATGCCTTCAGCCTGCCTGTACTGCAAGGCCCTGGGCTGTCCCATGGATGTCTTTCACCTGCCTCGAGACACAATTCTTAATGTTTAATCTGTACTAGGTGATAGGAGTGCATGTCACAATATTCTAAGGAAAGAAAATAGTGTACTATAAATTTCCCCTAGTTACTTGCTCAAAAGCAATCAGTTATTTTTAAAATTTTTTCCAAGATAATATATGCACCTGATAAACAAGTGTGCATTAATCCTCACATAAATGACAGCTCAGTTATTTTGCTGCTATTACCTGTTTTAATGTGTCTTATAGACTATTCTTTTTTTGTAAAGTACTTTTAAACTAAATATACAAAGAAGCAGATTCCCTTACAGTATTTTCAAATGTTTGTCATTGTATTTTGTCCTTGGTTAGACACGTATTCCCTCTCCATTGCCCTCTCTCATGCCTCATTCTGGATAGTCCCCTTCTTTCTCCAGATTGGACTCCCTTCTGCTGTTATGTTGTATGTGTCCTGTTTCCCACTTCCATCCTTAAGGTCTGCTCATCCCTGTGCATGACCCCCCTTCTAGCTCCACCCTCCCCCTCCCTCCTCTCTCTTTTATACACACACACACACTTTCAAAAACAGGTTTTACATATGAGACAGAATGAAATATTTGTCTCCTCAAGCCTGCCTTATTTTGTTAACATAATGATTTCCAGTTCTCCATCTTTTTCTGCAAATGTCATTTCATTTTTTCTTTACACATGAATAAAATTCCATTGTGTATGTGTACCACGATTTTTAAATCTACGTTGATGGATCTCTAGGCTGGCTTCATTTCTTACTAGTGTGACTAGTACATCAATGTACAACTCTCTGGGGTATGTTGATTCAGTCCTTCAGGTAAGAGCTAGGATCGGTATAACTGGGCCATATGAGAATTTTATTTGTATATCTAAAGTAACAACTACATACTGATCTCTGTAGGGAATGATACCAATTTTTAATGTCTTAGAGCATATAACATGTAAATAATCTATGATTTATTTGTCAGTTACCAATGTGTGGCCATTTAGATTGCTAGTAATTTTTTCCTTCTACAAAACAGATGTCAAATATTTTATATACAAACACTTGGAGGTAGATGTACAGAACCAAAGAGTAGGTATAGTTTAACTTTGTGTGTATGTGTGTGTATGTGTGTGCGTGTACACGAGCACACACATACACATGCCCACACACACACATGTGCCAAAACATGTCCTCCTCTGCTGTTTTCCCCTTATGTTTGAGACTAGAGCCTTTTCACTGATTGGCTAGACTAGTTGGCCAGTGACTTCTGGGGATCTTCCTGTCTCTGTCTCCACCCCAGCTCTGGAGCTACAGACGTGAGCTGCCATGCCCGGCTTTTACGTGTGTGTTGGGGGTCCAAACCCAGGTCTTAGTGCTTGCCCAGCAAACATTTTACCCACTGCACTGTGTCACTAGTCCCAGAACACATAGACCATCATGGAACAGGAGCGTGTGATCCAACATAGACTATCATGGTGGAGGAGCACCTGGGAAAGGAGGCTGCTCAACCTGGTACAGCTGTAAACCA
>NC_022009.1:113465226-113467723 GCF_000317375.1 Microtus ochrogaster
CTTTTCCTTCTCTTCACATGAGCTGCCTGGGAAAATTCTGTCTGTAGCAGGGGAGGGAAGGGAGGGAGCAGGGAAGAAGGCGTTGTCTGTTGTTTCAATAGTCTATCCTCAAAGGAAGGGGATAAATGCCTTTCTAGAATGTCTTCATTCCTTATCAGTGAGCTTAGTTACGTGGTGATTGGTGATACCTGATGAACTTCCTCTAACTAGGCCTCACTGCCCAACTATGAAGTCATCAATGCATTAAAGATATCTTTTATATACTGAAGCTAACACCTTCATTATGCAATCACTTTTTTCTTTAAAGATAGGTCTCATTTAAGCCAGATAGGCCTCGAGCTTGCTATGTAGCCAACCTTGAACTTCTGATCCTCCTGTGCCCACCTTTCAAGAGCTGGGAGCACAAGACTGTGCTACTATGCCAATTTATGTGATTCTGAGACTGAATCAGGGATAAGGGAGGCACACCATTGACCCGTTAATAGCTCCAAGAGCCATCAAACAAGCTTGTCACAGGTGAGCCTTTGAGGGTAACGCTTCATATCCAAATACTAACATTCTGGTTTTGGTTCCCACTATCTCAAAGTCTCAACAAGTTAGAGCATTTCTCAAAGGTTCAAACCTAGAGACTCCACTGATGCTTTAGCTTACGAGTCTCCGCAAAATTAACAGGAATGCCTTCAAAATAAAATGGTGGGGAGGGATATATGTTTCCATTGGGAAAAAAAGCAATAGAAAGATTAGCAAGCTGGAATCAAGTCAGAGGAAGCTTCCCTCTGGGTAAGGATAATGCTGAATCCTGCAGCTCCATGTCTGATATCATGGTAGGAGCTGTGTTGGCCTGGGAAGCCCACTCCTATGGCTTTGCAATTCTTGTAGTGTCTTGGGTAGGCTGATGTCTCTTGGGTACCATTAAGGGGTGTGTGTATCTTCTTGCTGTGGTGTTAATAAAAACCAAAGTCTAAGAGTAAAACAAGATGCTGATAAATACTGGTGTGAGCACCGAAGAAGTTTCTTTAAAAGTCTTCAAAGGCTGCCCAGAATCAGTTTCTCTGGAAACAGCAAAAAGGTGTAGACTGTTCCTCTTAGAATGGGGTGGTGTTAACTGGGAGAGGGGACAGTAAACTTGTGGTACCTTGTCATGAACATCTCTGTGAAGCAGGTACCCTACATACCAGCCAGGTCAGCCTTGAGCTATTGTGTTGCTAGCAGTTTTTTAAAGGACCGCGTTTACTGACTGGCGCTGTAACAGTTTGGTGTGCCTGATGGCGGATGTATGGCCTCTGATCTCTGTTCTGTGTCACGGGGCCTTCAGCTCCACTCCATCCATCACTGAAGCAGCCAGCTGCATTGGACAAAAGGGCAAGCTCTCATTCAGCAGCGCGTTTGAAAAGTTCAATCTTGTAAGTTCCAAACTAGGTGATGATATGGCTAGTCTGTGTTCAAAGGAGGGATAATTTATTGTGATTTTTTTTTTTTGGCATGCAATTTCACCCCTAGTGATCCAGAAAGTCATTACAAGGTGGAAGTGATTGCTAATGAAGATGTCTGTACTCTGCTTCTTTCCTGATAAGTCCTCCTGTTCCTTCTACTTCTGCCATTTTATCCTCATTTTCAGCTGATATCAGCATGTGGCACGTCTTGTCTGTGAGTAATAAAAAAATAGGGAAAGGTTACATGATATTTTAAAATATTAGGGCATAGTCATAAATCATGGGAAACTAACTTCCTTTATTTTGACTTTCTGATTATGGCGCTTCTGTTTGAATCTGAGGCTTTGGAGTGTTAGCCTGACCTGTTACCGGGACTCTCATCTTACTGGTCTATAGTAGCTTGGGTGCTATGTCACACCTAGTCCCCAACCATCTACCCCTGAAGCCTCTGCAAGGGCAAGCATCTTAGAGCTAGTGGCTTTGGAATCTTGGTAGGAGCCGAGGCGACACTGATATCTAGAGCTGGAGTGTTCCTAGGGCAATGGGAAATTGTGCAGGGGTGAAATGACTGAGCTGGACTCTAGAGCAGGCCATATGGGTAAAAGCGGCATCTGTTTTCATTCCTGGTTAGCTCACAAACCATGAGTGTTGAAAACTCAAAATTGCAATACGCCATTTGCTTTTGATGTTTGGATTCAGTCAAGTGAACTTAATGGTGGTTGATCCCTATTTCCAGAAAAATAGTATTTATACTTTTATACAGCTTTGAAAATACTACTGCTCTTATTAAGATGTTCTGCAGTTGGTTATTATCCCAGAGTGTGCCTAGTCTTTGCACTTTGCAGGACTTCTTTGGTGTTGCTTTGAAATCTATATCATAGAAAAGTCTTACAGAACAACAGGATCCCTGAGTGGTGATGGGATGGATACTTTTCTAATGCATCAGATTTTAACCAAAATGTGCTTATGTTTTTAAGAGTTGACTTTCAAGTGCTGACAGAGAAGGTTGCCCTTAAAAAGTCCTTAAAGGCCTTGTCCTGATGAGGATGTTTAAGTGCAGGCTT
>NC_022009.1:113468133-113521324 GCF_000317375.1 Microtus ochrogaster
CACACACACACACAAATGTAAAATAAATATTAAAAGCATTACAAGTAGATGTGAAGCTTCCTCCTCCAGGATAAGAGAATTCTCTGTTGGGCGACTTCACCTCTAGTAGCTCTCCAGGGGGTCAGGAAGTGATTGGGAAGTCCCATCTCACCGCATGGCCCTTCTCTCTCTACACACAGAAGCCCAGCTTCTACTTTTGCTGCTTCACGTTGAAAGCTGACATCATAACCTGCTCAGGATGTTTCTTCTTTTCAAATTAAAATGATGCTGTCTCCATGATTTGGCTTTGAAGGAAAGATGTATGGGACATAAGTCAAATCAATGCCTCTCCACTTACCATACCTAGTGCTATGTACCTCTGACTGCCCCTTTCATTGGTCATACACAGTTCCTTCAGACACATTTACTTGGACTTTTGGCTCCAATGCCCCCTCCAAAAAAAAAAAAACTATTATACTTACTTTCAAAAGGAAGTAAGTGAGGATGAGGAAGAGAGGGGAAAGCCCAAGGCCAGCCAGGCAAGGAGGAAGCAGGATTTACAGAATGAAAAATCCCCCCTCCAAAAAAAAAAAAAAAACAAGACAAAGAAACAACAACAACAACAAAAAAAAGAAGCAAAAGCTCTTGAAATTCTGTGTAAAAAAAATGGCTGTCACAAAGAGCCAGCTGATGAGTCTTTGAGAGTTTTATTTTGATATCCATAGGAGGACGATTCTACCTCATTTGACATTTGGCAAAATGTCACTGCATTGATATCGAGGTTGCCAGTGTATGAGGCTATCGTGCTAGAAATGCTCTCTGGCTAGGGTGACAGATGGCTGGGCCCCTTCTCTCAGCTCTGTTATCTCCCCGCTGTGTGTGTGTATTTGAGGATTTCCTTAGGGTTTGGTTAGAAGGTGATCCTTCTGCACGATCCCCAGCTTTAGGGACTTGAGAGTTGCAGATCTTTGGACACTTGTCAATCACTGGTGATTTCAGTGGCAATGAGGAAGCTGACCTCCGGTTGACAGGCCACCTTGGTGACCCATGAAATGGAAGGACACTCTCCTATGATTAGACTTCATTTGGCTAATTCAATAAGAGTACAGAGAGACAAGCCGTTTCGGAGCAAAAGCTTCCCAAGCCACTGCCTGTCCCCGCCATCATTTTTATCCCTAACTGATGCGACCCAGACAGGGGTGGGACCCCTGGGAATGAAGAGGCAGGGCTGAAGCTGACCTTGAACTTGTCACATTTGTGAGATGGACACACACTCTTTCAGTCATTAGGGCTTGGGGATGCTTTCCGACTGGCAGCATAACTGAGTTGGAGGTCACTGATCCTTTGGATCCTTCGATTGGTGGTGGCTTGAAGGGCGTTCAGAATCCAAGAGGCCCCTTCTGGAGAGCCTGTGGAATGGGAGTGCCTGGGTCTGACCCATTTGAAAAAAGTTTGTGCCCTCCCTCCAAGGTTTCCCCAGAGGTAAGACATTGCCTCAAGGCAACACTTGGCGGCAGGGCGGAGTGGGAGCGGAGTGGGGTGGGGATGGGGTTCGGGGGTGGTCGGGTTTATTTCACCAGTGTCAAGGTCCTCCATGTCGGAAGGAAAGCCGTTCCTATCTGTTCTTTCTGGTGCCCCCAGCTACTTGTGTGGGAGAGAATGAGAAACACGAAGGTTCCTCAGGTCAGAAACAACTCTTGAATCGCCGCACAAAGCTCCTAACACGGTAGGTAAGAATGTACTGGAAAATTATGGGATGCAGATTATTTGCAGCGCAAACCCACTACAGATCCATTTTCTAAAATGCTCCCATAGCCCAGGCCCGACAAGGATGAAGAATAGGTCTGATTACACTGGAGCTCAGAGAAAGGCCACCAAGAAAGGAAACAGATTTCAGAGGTGGCCCGTAAACAAAGCGCTGCCTTCAGGAAAGTAAAGAAGCCATCCATTACCCACACAAGGTACATAAAAATCAGGACAAGCACTCCATCACCCTGTGTGACGGCTAGAGGTCAGACGCTCACAAGGAAAACACCGCACAGTTTCATGCTTCCGTCACAAAGCGCCGTGCCGGACTCAGAGGACTGTTCTATCTGGAAGATTCTTGCCGACCCCTGGCCTGCTGGTGATTCTTACCTTTAAGCAGCCATAGTTTTAAATGTTTTTATTATTGAAACAGGCCTGAACTATGTTCATTATCCTTACTGACTTAAGATGGAGAACATGAAGGACTGGGCTGCCAAAGATCTACCCTGTATCTTTTTGCTCAATGGAAAGTTGTCGTAGAAACCTAGTTTATTGCCACGGTCAATGAACACCATGAGTGGAATAATTCTTTCCTAATCTGAGTACATGTAAGAAAATGTTAGACTTCTTATTGTTATAAGATTTTATTTCTTGTTAACTTTATCTGCTTGTTCTGTTACTAAGCAGTCTTTGCGGACTGCCTACTGTGTGCCAGGGGCTATTTCTTTGTGTAGAGGAACCACAAGGATTGCTTTTCCGGTAACTGCATTGTAATGGTGGGTGCCAGAAACCAAATATGAACAAAAGAAGCACCGGGAATGTGTAATGTACATGTCCCATGGTGACAAAGGCTCAGAAAATGACAGCAGAGTGTGGTATTTATAAATGTATTTTTAACATGATTTCATTTTGTGTTTACGTTTCTTTGTTTTATTTTAATAATGAACCTATTTTTGAAAATTTTATACATGTATAGAATGCATTTTGCTTATTCCCTTCCCCAACCTCTGTAGTTTTTCTCCCACCCCTGGCATCCCACCTTCTTCCTTACAAATCTGTTTGTCCCACTGGGTTCAGTGAGGTCTGTCTGACTATAGGTTTGGAATTCTGCATTGGAGCCTGGCGGCACATTCACCAGTGGGTACACAGTAGAATGCTCCCCACAAAATAGTATTTGCCCATAGAGCAGCAGTAAGCAGTATGGCTCCATACCCTCCACACCCCCATCCCTACCCCTGCACCATATCCACAGCTGACCATTGGCTGGGATAGCCCTGTGTGCTGGCTCAGTGCCAGTAAGTGCAGCTGCTGTGAGTTGGTGATTGCTATCCCATGTAGTGCTTAGAAGGCCAGACTCTGCAGCCCTTCTTCGGCTCTGTGAATACAGGGCTTCATTTACTGCAGTAGGAGCGCTTACATTCCCAGACCCATGAACACCTCTTCTGTTTCCATAGAGAAGGTTCTCAAGGGAGTTACAGCAGGAAAGATAAATACACACTTGAGACAACTTCTGATGTTGCAAAACCGAGCCCCTTAGTTAAGCTCAAGCCCGGGAAGCTGTCCAGCCTTATCGTCCTGCAAGAGCGCCACTGTGCTTGGTCCAGCTAACCCAGGCCTCCTGAGGAAGTCCCTCTCACATACCTCTGGCCGTTAACAAGCCATGGAATAAAAATTTCAGAGAGCTTCCCTTGCTGTAGAGGAGGAACATGTCTATAAAAGAGATAACAGCTCGGCAGAGCGATGTGCAGCTATACATTGCTTTCCATGTTCAAAGGAGTATGAAGAAATGCACCTCCTGGTATGGTATGTATACATTCCATGTGATTAGGCTTTTTCATATTTATCACCTTTTGAATGGAGTCTAATGTCCATAATTAGTAAATAACTAGCATGGCACACACAAATTCGATAGCTATTCTGAAGTGAAGGAATAACATATTTCAGCTGGCAAATGTATAGCAGATTGGAACCTTGAGATTGCCCACCTGGGTTGGCAGAATTTACCCTTTATCATTAAGGAACATTGTGAATTGAAGAGGAGTAGGCACCAGGACTTATTGTACAATACACACCCATAAGTTTTTTCAAAAGGACATCTTTGCTGCTATCCACACAAGGAAAAAAATCTCAATATCATTAATCATTGAGAAAATAGAAATTAAAAAGCATGTTTAGACAGCTCACATTCACTATCATGGCCACTATCAAATAAATAAAACTACAAATAAAAATCTCAGGCACCAGTGAGGAAGCAGAGAAATTTGAACACTCAGATCAGTCATAAGCCGGAATGTAAAATACTGCAGCCATCTTAGAGTCCTTAAAATTTAAGAAAGAGTATCCATACACTTTTAAAAAACTTTCCCTCTGTGCATCAGATGCCCTTGCTTTTCTATAGAGATGGGAACAAATGGTTTTTCACTCCAGATGGGTCACCAACCATAGACCAAAGTAAGGATTCTTTCTGCTTCCATCCAAGTTGATGAATCAGTGAATGCATTAGTGTGGCTGATGGTTACTCGGGAATGCAGGTGACCTGTGATTAGCTTCATTGCTGCAAAGTCCCACACGTCATGGATGCTAGCGTTACAGAACCTGAATCATCTGGTTCCCCTTTTAGCTAATCTTTCACTCCCTATACTTTCTACCATCTCTTGGACTTCTTTGTAACTGGGGCAGGGTGGGATAGGTAGGAACAACCCCTAGAACCCCAGGCAAGGGTTCTGTGACCTTCCACCCTCCTTTATAGGAAGTGTCCCTAGCTTCTTTACAGTCACCACAGACCTATTTATCACTGTACTGGCCTGTTTATTTGGTTGTCATGGCTACCCAGGTCGAGGTCGTGTCTACTCCAAGATGGTGATGGTTTGATCATATTATGCCCAGAGGAAAACGTTGTACCACTTCACTCTGCATCCATTCCCTAAAGGTTTACTGTGAAACAGTGTGCGACTTATTTTATCACACACATTGGCAGCAGGCAGCACATTTTGCATCTAATATAGCCCCTGATTTCATCAAGGCTATGTGATTGTCCCTCACCATCTGAATTTGTGCCAATATCCTTTTTCATGTTATCCAAGGACCACATCATTTGACACCACATTTTCCAGAATGTGTCTCTACCATTCATGGACATGTGGCCGAACATACCTAGATTGCTCTTGGTTAGCTACGTAATTATCAAAAATTTTACATTCTCTCTCTGAGACTCCGCTTCCCTGTTTGTAAAACATTATGGTCCATTTCTTAAGTTAAGCCTGCGGGGAATCTGTTTCTTGAAACGTGCTGTAGAGAAGTCTGCTTTACAAAGTGCTTTGGACTTCTTGTCCTTGCTGCTTCAAGACAGTCATTCTAGTGTCCCCTTAATAAAATGCACCCTGTGGAGAATGGCTACAGTAGAGTAAGGAGCTGAGGAAGAATGAAGTCCTCAGCTTGGGAGTAGTCATCCTCACTAGCTAAATCCTCCCTGTAGGCGGAGACCACTTGTTTGTTCCTGGCCACCCAGACTCAAAATAATTGCACAGAAACTGTATTAATTACCACACTGTTTGGCCAATATCTTATGCCTATTTCTAGCTAACTCTTACATCTTCAATTAACCCATTCCTATTAATCTGTGTGTCACCACAAGGCTGTGGCCTACCGCGTAAGGTTCTGGCATTCCATCGTCTGTCTCCTTTGGCAGCTACAGGGCATCCCTCTGATTCCTCCTACCCTTTCTCTAAATCTCTTCCAGCCTGGCTATATTCTGCCCTGCCGTAGGCCAATGCAGCTTCTTTATTAACCAATGGTAATAAAACATATTCATAGCATACAGAGGGGAATCCCACATCACCTCCCATTGGCAAGAGAGACTTCGCTGCTTGTGTTGGCATCTTGCCACTGTCTCGGGACATAGAGACCATTTGGTTAAGGGAAGTGATACATCTTCCTGACAAAGTTCCTGCCAGGAGAGAATGCACGTAACTCAGCCCTGAGTCTTCTGTGAGCCCTGCCAAGCTGTCGGGCAGGTAACGAAGCACTGGGAAGGCAGCAATGTCAGCCCAGCTTGGTGACTCTGAACATTGCTTGCTTAATTACTTTGCCTCGTGACAAAAGCCATTCATCAAGCCTGAAATAAAGTGGTTTTAAAGTCAGAAATTTATTTGGCAGCCAGTCAGAGACTGTAATTTTGGTGGCATTGGTTTAAACAAAAACTAAGACAAAAGCAAATTGCAGAGCCTGCCAGCATTGCATGTGCACAATGGCACTGTTGGCTTCATTTGTCTTTGTTTTTCTGATTTCCTCAACACATAATTCCACTACGTTTCTAGTCAGGTCTAACATTTTCCCCTAAATAGAAGTCTACCCTATATCTCGAAGGAAGATTAAGTTTTAATTTTTCTGTTCATCACGTATTTCTCATAGGAATAATTGCAGTGAGAAGGTGGTTGAGGGAGGCCTGGAGTGGCTGATTTATGAACTCTGCAGATATTTATTGAGTCCCTACTATGCCAGAGTTTGTCACCTAGGTTGTGAGGGAGTGTGGTGGTGAGCTGGCAGAAAGACCTCTGCTTTCCTGGCGTGCACATGTGCACAGGAGGTGAGCACAGACTTAGTGAGCTGGCACGGGAAGTGGTAAGGGAGAGAGACTGGCCGAGGACATTCTGGTCACCTTCTCTGTTCCTTGATAAAACGCTGTCCAAGAGCAGCCTGGAAAGGAAAGGATTTTTTATATCTTACAGTTTTCAGTCTGCCATCATCATCTTCATCATCATCACAGAGGAAGGTACTCTGTGATGTGGACTATGTTCCGCACAGAGATCTGTTATATCCATGTTGGATGTTAGTGACAAGGGTTCTCTCTCTCTTTCTCTCCTTTCTGTGGTGTGTGTGTGTGTGTGTGTGTGCGCACACAAGTACATATGCTATGGAGCCCCTGTGGAGGACATGAGGACAACCCCAGGTCTCAGTCCTCTTCTACTTTGTTTGAGACAAGGTCTCTTTTTGTTTTCCTCTGTGTATACCAGGCTGGGTGCCCCATGATCTGCTCTTCCAGGAGTCCTCCTGTCTCCAACTAGTATACCCCTGTAAGTGCATTGTTATCACAGGCAATTGTGGTACAGCGTCTGGCTTTTGCTTGGGTTCTGGGACTTTGAGCTGGACATTGAAACCACCCATGACATTGTGATACATTAAAACACAAGATGAAGGGCACAAGGTCTGAATACGGAATTCTACTAAATTGTACTTAAAATCACCTCTTGGTGGATTTTTTTTTTTTTTACATTAGATGCCAATCTCTTGTGTCTGTTAGGCAAGTTCTATACCATTGAGTTACAGCCTCGGTTTTATCTAATTGCTCATTTCCCATATTGAAAAGATGCTTAGTAGAGCCCAGGTGTTTTATCCCGAGGATTCTAGACTAGATGGTTGGGGTAGCTTTACTAGTTCATTATTCTAGAAAGTTCTGTGGTTCTGCTTTTTGGCAACTGTGCTCCGTTCAGTGCGTTTCATCCTTTGCCACCCATCGATCACGTTCTGGGTCTTTTAATGAAAACACAGTGAAGACAACCGTGCTATTTATAATTTTCTTCCTGGAGTCATTTCAATTAAAAGTTAATTAAATGTCTTCACATCATAATTTTAAAGCATTCTTTCTGCAGTTGTGAGACGGTGTGAGCGCTGTAAGTCCCTGAATCTACAATAAACCCCTGAAAGTGCCTTTTGAAATGTCACAGTGTGTCCCGACGGCATTGCCTAAGCACAATGAATGCTTTCACAGATTTAGTGATTATATTAATATAGTATTGGAGAGAAGAGCTTGGGATTAGTGAAGGTTCAGTTATTCTTGACGTATTGAATGTTCGTGGCCTGAACATCTAGTATTGGATTCTCTAACTTGGGGCAAGCGGCTCACCCGTTTGAGGACTGTCACAGTTGCAATGGAAATGAATATCCCTTAAAGAAGCTACAGATTGAAAGTTTGGTCCCAGGAGTCCAGTCGAAGAGGAGGAGAATGATTATATGAACAAGGGAGGGGGTCAAGAGGGCGACAGGGAAATCCAGAGAGACAGCTGAACCGAGTTGTATAAACTCATGAACTCTAGGCTGGTACTCTGGGAGCCTGCATGGGACCAAACTAGGCCCTCTGCATGTTGTATAGCTAGGTCTGTTTGAGGGGCCCCTGGCAGTGGGGTCAGGATCTAGTCCTGGTGCAGGAGCTGGCATTTTGGAGCCCATCCCCTACGATGGGATGCCTTGATGCAGCAGGGAGGGCCTTAGTCCTGTCTCAGCTTACTGTGCCAGGCTTTGTTAACTCCCTATGGGAAGGTTTACTCTTTCAGAAGAGTGGATGGGGCATGGGCTGGGGGAGAGGTGCGGGGGCGCGGGGCGGTGTGGGGGGAGCTGGAGGAGGGGTGGGAGGGAGAATTGTAGTTGTAGCTGGTGTGTAAATGAGCAAATGATTAAAAAAACAAAGAAAGAAAAGAAACTGCCCATGCGAACGCTTGAGGTCTGGGCTGCCACCTGGGTCCATGTTAGTGTCTAAGGGCCACTGCTTATCTGAGTGGCCTATGTTGTCTGGAACTGAGCTTTTGCTGAGGGCCCTGGCTGGGTCTGTTGGCCTTCTATAGCTGGGGTCTGTGTTGATGTCTGTAACCAGTGTTACCACCGGGAGCCATAGAAACCATGCGTGATGCAATCAGAGGGCCATTGTTGAGTCGGCCCTGCCCTTTACTGGCCCTGGGGAAGCTGGCCCTGCCCCTCACAGGACACTGCCACAAGAGTCCCACAAGTCCCGACCCTCACGGAAGAGCTGCTTTACTCAGGAGAGATAGCCCCGCCTTTTACCAGGGGTGTGAGAGAACCAGCCCTGATGATAGGGGCCTAGGAGACCTGGCTCCGCCCCTCTCCTGAGGGGAAGGCGAGTTGAATCGAGGTTCGTGAAGCGAAATTCCTAAAAAATCAATAGAGGAATGTCGGTTCCTATTCTTCAATACCTGTACACAATATGCTGATGGTGTCAGAGCTGGCAGGTGTATCACAGTTACATCTGATGCTGTAGATTCACCAATTAGAGGTAAGAATACATCGACGAGGTTGCGTTTCCTTTGTTCTTGAGATTCTGTGAGGCCGTATTTTACATATAGGCAAAAAGAACACCTGCCAAAGAGCAATAAAATTTCATCTTATGTGTGAATGACAACTCAAATACTTCAACTGTAAGCCTCAAGAATTGTTGTTAACTCAGAAGGGGAAGTTTACCTCCAGTTTCGTGGGAGCCACTTCAGCACTGAAGAGCGAAGAAAACCACTGTACTTTGTCGAGGGAGGCACTTTTGCAAATGATGCTGATCGTGGCTGCATCTCCGTCTGAGCAACCATTCTGGTATAATTGGGCCTTTCTGTAGCTAGAAATTAATACCATGTACATACTTAGCCGCTGATGGCGCTGCTCCCGGTACTAGTTCTGAAAAAGAGACTGGGAAAGGAAGGTAGTGGTTATGAGCCACGAACATACCTACAGCAGCTAATTTCAGAGAATGCACTTTCTAGAACGCAGTAGAGGATGCCAAGGAAATAGAAAACTGCACTAAAGCAAACGATGCTACAATGGTTGTAGATTTATGTGCCAGCATCTTCAGACTTTATATGTATTCCAGTAGGAAAATTAGTCATGAATTATGCAAGTTTTGATTTTTGCAAAGTCTTCAGCAATTTATCTCTTACATAAAATGCATTCTTCTGTGCTGGGCTTACTCCATACTTCCCCTATGACTGAAGTGTTATGAACAATTAAGATAGGGCTTTGAAGTTTTTTTTTTACTTTTTCACAATTTATAAACAAGAATTTTAAGTCAGTTGCTTGAAATTCAAGAACATATTTCTCAGCAAAAAGTCCTAGTTAGGAACTCACATCATTGATTTTACACACATACACACACATACATATGTACACATACACACACATAAACACATACACATACATCCACACACACATACACCCACACACATACACACTCACAAACACACCACACACATACACACTCACAAACACACCACACACATACACACTCATACATATACACTCACACACATACACATACAATATACATACATACACACGCTTACACACTCACACTATACACACAATCACACATACGTATACACTCACATAAACACACACACACAGTGTTTTGCATGTTAGTACTATTTTAATTTGGTATTTTCAGCATCTTCAGAGCAATCTCCTTAAATTTGTAAAAGTGAATTCCAGAAAGCACAGAAGTTGCAGTCAAAGACCTTCTTTGAAGGTGGCTGTCCAGGATCCAGATATACTACAGACTCCAAAGCCCACGTTTTGTTTGAAAGCCCTTGGGTTCCTGGGAAGTCAACAGATAGGCATTGCGATTCAATACTTCTGAAGTTCGGTTGGTCCATGTACCCGTTCAGGGGAATGGAAGGTTCATGTTTTCCACCAGACAACCATCCTGTTGGCCCTTCCTCCATTCCTTCCAGGGTCGTTTGCCCCACAGCCACATCAAGTTTCTCCAGAAACAAGTGACTCCTTTCCTCTTACCGTGTATCAACCAGTGTGATCAGCATCCATGGCTTTGCCAGCACCCCTCCCAACAGAAAACAGCTCTGGAAATGCTTCTTTCTCTCCCCAGTGTTTACTCTTGAGAGTGGGGGTGGAGCAAACTCCATCCAGCCTGGAGGAAATCGTGCTGACCCTCGCGGTACGTCTCCTCTGAGTTTCTGAAGCCTCACCGCCCTTTTCTCAGCCTAGCACTGAGCATGTGCACAACTGGATAAGACCCCGGCTCTGTCTCCATCCCCACACCTCCTCTCCTGTTTCTTTCTGTGGTTCTTCTCACCAATGGTTCAGGGAACTCCAGTAATGCTGCCACCAATGGTGTAGGGAACTCCAGGCTCACATGGACTTTTCAGAGACACAGGAGCCTACACAAACTCACTGGTTCACCAAGTTAGGCTGGGGTGGATTTGTTTCTTTGATCTGTTGTTGGTGTCATATTTGGGGTGAATAGAATGTTGCTTGCCTCTTTCCAGAAAATGTCTTACAGCATTCATGCTGTGGGCTTCTGTGCCGTTGTGGTATGTATGGGTCTGGTTACAGGTACAGAAAAACAATAGGTCAACTCAGCTCCAATAGGTCAACTCTGCTCCCAGTGTGAAAATCACACAGACAAGGAACCTGGAGGAAAGGGAATTGTGGTGAGAAAGTAAAGCAGGATCAGTAGAAGGCAGAGTGAGGAAACAGGAGCCACCCTACCCTGGTAGGGACTCTGTGGGGTGAGACACTAAGGATGTTCCTAAACAGGTGTCCCATCCCTTACTATCTTGCTCCTGTGCATTCTCTCAAATTCTACTAGTCTTCATGGCTTCATTCAAAACTACCTGAGCAATGCTTTCATTTCTTAAGCTTCCAAGGCCTTGATCTGGCTTCCTATTGCATGTAAACACATAGCCAGTCTCTTTCTGATTGACAACCATGCCATGTTCAGATTTTAGTTAATTCATTGCACACGTTCTTTAAGGGAGAAGATATAATAAAAAAAGAGAAAGGTTTAGCAAAGTGATGAGGTTGAATATTTTACAATAAAAATTGAAACTACAGATCATAGTACTTTCACCAAATGTAAACAATGACAAAGTACACTAAAAGAAATGTAGAGGGTCATTCTGCACTTCGTCCCAACCCAACAAAGCCACAGAGACCTGGAAGCAGCCTACCCACACTCCCAACCATCCCCCACATCATCTGGACCACCAGAGCCTTGGCCCCACCTACACCAGGAGGGGCTTCAGTGCCTTATCAGTGTCCATTAGAAGCATGGATGGCCTGAACCTGGAAGAAGAGTGGCTACTGTGGGACAATGGTCTTGTACCCTGTACATATTTATCACTTGTATTGGTTTAATAAAATACTCATTGGCCAATAGCCAGGCAGGAAGTATAGGCTGGGCAACCAGAATAGGAGAATTCTGCTCAGTCTGGAGTTGTCACCCAGACCCAGAGGAAGCAAGATGAGAATGCCTTACTGATAAAAGGTACCAAGCCATGTGATTAACACAGATAACAATTATGGGTTAAAGATCTAAGAGTTAGTTGTTAAGAGGTCTGAGCTAATAGGCCAAACAGTTTATAATAAATGTAGGCCTCTGTGTGTTTCTTTGGGACTGAATGGGGGCAGGACTGGGTGGGATAGAAACCACTGTCAATAAGCCACAGGCCCTACCAGCACCAATTGGAGGAAGAGATGGACAGAAGATAGTGTGAGAACACATTGAACAACACAAAGAGCAATATGGCACCACCAGAAACTAGTGGTTCTGCATCTTTAAGGCCTGAACATCCCAACACAAATGAAGCAGAAGAAAATGACCTTAAAAATAACTTTATGAAGATGATAGAGGACCTTAAAGAGGAAATGAAAAATTCCCTTAAAGAAGTGGAAGAAAAGACAAACAAAATATTGGAAGAAATCAACAAATCTTTTAAAGAAAGGAAAGAAAGCCAAGAAAAAAAAATAAACAGGTGAAGGAAATGCTTCAAGACTTGAAAACAGAAATAGAGGCAATAAAGAAAGCACAAATAAGGGGAATTCTGGAAATGGAAAATCTGGGTAAATGATAAGGAACTACAGATGGAAGTTTAGCCAACAGAATATAAGAGATGGAAGAGAGAATCTCAGGTGGAAGATACAATAGGGGAAATAGATACATTGGTCAAAGAGAATGTTAAATCTAACAAAATCTTAACACAAAATATCCAGGGAATCTGGGACACCATAAAAAGATCAAACCTAAGAATAGGGATAGGAGGAGAAGAAGTCTAGCTCAAAGGCACAGAAAATATATTTAACAAAAATCATAGAAGAAAATTTTCACAACCTAAAGAAGGACATACTGATGAAAGTGCAAGAAGCTTACAGAACACCAAATAGATTAGACCCCCCCCAAAAAAGAAAGAAAAAAAAGTCCCCTTGCCACATAATAATCAAAACATTATACATACAGAATAAAGAAAGAATTTTAAGAGTTGCAAAGGAAAAGGTCAAGAAACATATAAAGGCAGACCTATCAGAATTATACCTGACTTCTCAATGGAAAATCCAAAAATTAGAAGGTCCTGGATAGATGTTCGACAGACACTAATAGATCATAGATGCCCGCCCATATTACTATATCCAGCAAAGCTTTCAGTCACCATAGATGGAGAAAACAAGATATTCCATGACAAAACCAGTTATAAACAATACCTGTCCACAAATTCAGCCCTATAAAAAGTACTAGAAGGAAAACTCCAACCCAAAAAAACTAGCTACACTCACAAAAACACAAGTAATAGATAATAGCACACCAGCAAAACCCAAAGAAGGAACACACACACACACACACACACACACAGAGAGAGAGAGAGAGAGAGAGAGAGAGAGAGAGAGAGAGAGAGAGAACTATCACCACCACCACCACCACCGCCAACAACAACAACAACAACAACAAAAAAAAAAAACCAAAAAAACAGGTACTAACAATCACTGGTCATTAACATCTCTTAATACCAACGGTCTCAATTCACTTGTAAAAAGGATCAGGCTAATAGAACGGATACAAAAACAGGATCCATCCTTCTCCTGCATATAAGAAACACAGGACAACTTCAAAGATAGAAATTACCTCAGAGCAAAGAGTTGGGGAAAGATTTTCCACTCAAATGGACCTAAGAAACAAGCTGGTAATAGTTATCCTAATATATTGCAAAATAGACTTCAAACTAAAGGTAGTCAAAACAGATGAAGGGCATTTCATATTTGTCATAGGAAAAATCCATCAAGATGAAGTCTCAATTCTACATCTATGCCCCAAATACAGTGGCACCCACCTTTGTTAAAGAAACTTTACTAAAGCTTAAATCATACATCAAATCTTTTCCTTCACTTGATTTCCCCAACTTGCTTTTTCCTTGCTATCCCATAGTTAAGCCCTCTAGTCATTAGAATTTTACCATCTTTGCTCAGTAATGTCAGGATCATTCCCTGGATCAAGCCCTGCAGAGCTCCGACAAGAGAATATCGCTTGATCACTGTGAGGTCTGACTACAGGGGTCCACAGAATTTCTTCATTCAACATGACCTAAAGAAGTAATTGCTCCTTCAGCCACGCTCCTGAGACTACACAGCTCTCCCTCTCAGGAAGCCGTCACTGGCAGCAGATCCAAAGTTCAGATGAGTGAACTTGGAACGGCACAGGAGGAAATCTCTTAAGGCCTCCTTGCCCTCTCCTGACCACACAGAAATTGCCTTTTCCCACGGCTATTCATTTAACCAAGCCCCCGCTGCCCTCATGCCTGCCTTTGCCTTGCCGCTTTTCTGTCTGATAGTCTTCTCTGTCAAACCGCCTGAGCGAAGCTTCCCTTTGCTCAGCTCCCACAGCCCTGTCAAATGGAACGCCAGGGGCCTCTGAAGTAAAAACAGCATCTCTTATGGCACCATGCTGGTCGTAACTCAGGGCCTGAGAGAGGCTGATGCACCACAGCTGACATTTGTCAAGGGCTGTGTAGCTCTGTATCACTCGCACCTCCCCACAGCCTTTCCGGAAGCCTGTCTAGCATGGATGAACTCTGTCTTGTTTCCACTCTCTGTGTCTGCCCAGCGCTGGAGGTTGCTGTTCATGTACGTGCCTTGTCTTTTGGACCCTTGAGCATCACTGCCTCTGCCTGACCTCTGCCGACCCACAGTGCCAGCACACTGGCTAGCCCATCTTTGTCTTCAGTCTTCGGATCTTAGTTGAGACTCTCATTCTTTTTTGATAATTTCCTCGGTGGTGCTCCTTCATCGTGTCTCGTGACTCCCTAAACTCCTCTCTAGGGTGGACCTTCACTCAGGGCACCATAGTACCTGTCTCCTTGCTGGACTTCCCCCTGGAGGCAAGAGCTAAATTATGCTCTGTTGTCACCCCTGAGCCCCCCCAGCAGCCAGAGTGTCATAAACTTATGCTATGCATGCTGATTGCTTACCAACTGACCAGTTCGTGCTTTCTGTTTGTGGTCTAAGAAGTCACAAACACTACCATGAATCTATGAGTGACATCCTGTTCTACCACCTCTATCTACTGTTTTCTTTACTTTGAGTGATCTGGCCTATTAATGTTTCCCCATTATTACATAAAATCTTGATAGCCCTTAAGAGCTAATGGGGCCAACTAGAACTTTTCTAATAACTTGATAAGTCTCTTGACTAAAAGAATAACAGAATGTTTAGTGTTGCAATGAAAGTTCAGTTAGCCAGGTCCCATTATTCTTTGGAAAGAACCATGCCTTCGGGCAGATCACAAAGAGAACTGAAAACCCTAGTCAAAATGTAGACCCTAAGGGCAATGGGTAGCTGCTATAGTTTGAAGAGGAAAAGAAGTATTCTAGAAAGATTCTAATGGATAAGCAGAGTGGGAAGAAGGGTTATTTGTGAGAAAGTGTGTCGGCTAGGAGATCCAGGTGGCTTAGCCATGTTTGATTGGAGCTTCTGGCTCGCCCCTGCACAAGCTGGAAAACCCTGTCTGCCCACTTCCTCCAACCTCGCCTTTGCTGAGAAAACCCTGAATGGAGGAACGGCACCCACGTGCCTGCCCAGGGGCACAGTTTCTGACCATACCTGGGCACAGTCCCAGCTCCTGGATGGCACACATCCTTCCTTGCCCAAGGTCTATAAAACTGTCCTGCCTTGACTCAGAGGCACAACTTCTCTGGCTTCTTTCTCTGAGGCCAGTGAGCCCTGCTGGGAGCTGTTGTAATTTGACTTAATCTGGCGGGAGGGGGGGGGGGGGGACCATATCAAGCCATACTCTTGATGAAAGGATAGAGGACCGATGTTAGCAACCACAGAACATTCTTCTCACACAAAACCTGATGAGTAAACAGGGTCTGAGGCCCCAGCCTGCCTTCCCCATGAAAAACAAGTTGAGAAGCTGGGTTCAGATGTCCCTGACCAAAGAACAAGTCTCACGTATAACACAAAGGTGATGGCATTTGGAGTCAGAGATTAAGCTGTGTGTCCCCATACAAGTCATGTGACATCTCTGAATTTCAAATTGTCCAATGAAGAAAATGAAGCAGGGCAGAATGTATATATCATCAATGTGACAATACAAACAATTCTGAAATAAATTCCCAAGTTACTCTACACACACACACACACACACACACACACACACACTTGCACTTTTTATCTATTACAAGTCTGTCTTTTCTTTGTGGAACAGCTGCATATGGCCCCATGTTAGTTTTGCCTTCCAAAGTACAGTTTACCCTCTCCTTACCTCCATTGTTATTGGCCCAAGTAAGACCATTCTCTTATCCTGTTCCCCTTTATTCCTCTGCTGCTCCCTCCATCCCTGTCTCTGCTCACCTGGGTGTGGACATCAGTATTTGAATATATATAGTTCTGTGAACAAGAACCGGTGACTTGCACAAATAAAGCAGTATTCTGCACTTCATTCTGGTTCCTTCCTTTCCTCCAGGATGGTATGGGCAGATCCATGCTGTTGCTGTATGCATCTAATCTATTCTGCTAGACAGCTGCTTACTATCTAATGTTGGGTATCTCTTATAGTTCTCCTATTCATTTACCTAATGGTTGGCCCCAGAGTGCCCCCACCTCCCACCTCCCACATAGCACTACAGTGAACATACTGGAACATGCTATCTCTGATATCAAGCAGGAAGCAGAAAGGGGGGACTGGAGAGTGTGGTGAGGCTATACAACCATAAGGGCTTCCCCTCAGTGACACCCTTGCTCCAGCAACGCTGCACCTCCTAAATCTTCCCAAACAGCACTACCAACTTGGAAAAACGTGTCCAAATGCTTGAGCCTATGGAGAATTTCTCATTCAAACCATCACAATCCCCATAACAAGTGGTGCCAAGAACTGGAAACTCTCCTTCCAGATGTGTATGATGATTTCTTGGGAGCGGGCTTGCTGGGCCAGCACACTGGCATTCCTGGTAGGAGTCTGCAGTAGCCGGCTGCTGTTCAGTATGACTACATCTCCAGTCTGTCGTGACTGGGCCTTTGACTGCCCTCCTCCCTGTCACCGGATCATCCTGCCATACTTGTCATCTCACAGGTAGAAAATGAGGCTCACTGTTGGTCTGAGTCACACTTCTCGGAGTAGTAAATAGTCGGCAGCCATTTCATTATACTGTGATAGCCTCTGGGGATGCCGATATAGCACGGAGTTCCAAAGCGTTCAGCCGGTCATCTGGCTTTTTATACAAGTTTTTGAACAATCATATGGGCTCTTTGAGCATCATTCAGAATAAAAATAGTGATTTGGGGCCTGATGAGATAGCTAAGTGGTTAGAAACACCTATGTTTCTTTTAGAGGACCTGAGTTCAGTCACAATGGGTGACTCACAACCACCTGTAATCAGCTCCAGGGAATTTATCACCGTATTCTGTGCTCCTCAGGCACTGCACACATGTGTGCACATTCCCACACACAGACACACATAGACACATAGTTAAAAAATAAACCTTAAAGGATGTACCAATTTTCTTATTTAATATAATGCCATTATTATCTCAACATCAGTAATTGAAGTAACGAAAACAAAGGTTTGTCTGGCACATAGTGTACACTAAACAAAAGTGCTATTGCGATGACAATTTGATCACTTCATTATTAAATCATAAAGCTCCAAGTGTTCAGAGTACAAAAGTCCTTATTTCAACCTCACTGAGTAAAATGCCAAAGACTCAAGGGAGAAGCGGGGAGAGGCAAGGAGCAGGTATCTTATAACTTGGCTGATGGCGTATTACTTCTGTGGATGATGTAAATCTCAGGGAAGTCAAACCCCTGGCTACAAGAGACCACTCCATTCTTCTCGTTTTCTGATGACAGGCATGAAGGCAAATGAGTTTGTATCTTCAGGATGCTTTCTGGTTATTAAATACCCAGCAAATTCTAAGGGCTTCGTGCGTAAATGTCATTCACTCCTCATGACTATAAGATAGCTATTTCTATCTTCACTTCACAGAGGGCATAAGCAGCCCATCTGTAGTCCTTTGGGTGAGAATGGCCCCCGAAACTTTGAGCACCAGTTGCGGAACCGCTTGGGAAGATTTAGGAGGTGTGTAACTGGTGGCTTTGGGGTTTTAAAAACTCATCAATGCCATTCCCTGCTGGCTCTTGCTGCCTCGCGCTTGCGTCTCAAGATGTAAGCTCCCAGTTACTGCCACAGTAGTATTGTGCTGGCTACCTATGGCCATGCTCGCCATCATGATGGCCACGGACTTTAACTCTTTGAAATTGTCAGTCCCAAATAAACTCTTTCTTCTCTAAGTTGCCTTGGACATGGCATGTTATAATAGCAACAGTAAAGTAACTAAGACACTATGCAAGCCACCTCCTGTGAAATGTGAGCTTGGGGCCTTCTGACTCCCGGCAGTCTTGTTCCTCTTTGCCCCAAACTCAGGCCTATTTTCAGAGAACATGTAATTAGATAGGCCAGGGACCATATTTGATACTATGTGTCCCAAAGAGGCCAGGGATAAGGAAAATCAGTATCTCCAGCTGTATCATTTTGAGTATCTGAGATGTGCCTGACTGTAGGCAGGGGTAAGAACTAGGAAACTTGTGTGGGGTGTGTGCAGGTTGTGACAGGAACTTCTTCCACACAAACAGGCTTCATAGATAGCATGCTTCATGATAGATGTATTGCCCAAGCCTGCTGTGGATTGGGTTTGTGTAGGTATGCAAACGATCTCTTTCTTTCTTTCTTTCTTTCTTTCTTTCTTTCTTTCTTTCTTTCTTTCTTTCCTTTCTTTCTTGCTTTCTTGCTTTCTTTCTTTTTCTTTTTTTAAGACAGGTTTTCTCTGTAGCTTTGGAGCCTGTCCTGGAACTAGCTCTTGTAGACCAGGCTGGCCTCAAACTCACAGAGATCCACCTGCCTCTGCCTCCCGAGTGCTGGGATTAAAGGTGTGCTTTAAGCTGGATCTGAGTCAACTCAGATTTGATGCACATGCCAAGAGCAGTTCAGAAATAGGTATGGCTTGTCCATGGAGTGCAGTCCTGATGTTCACGGTCTTTTCTCCACAGTTGGTCTTATAAACTGCCTTTTTGACTCTAGTGGTTTGATGGAAAGACAGTTCATTTTCTCTCCATGAAAACTGACTGCAGAGAAGTTAATTCAAAACACAAAAGGTCTGGGTCTTTTCCTTAACAAGCTTATCTCCTGCCTTATAAATATGATGGGCTAATTAATAAGCATGAGCTTAATTTGGCCATTTCTCCTCAACCTGGGCAGACAGAATTCGCTATAATGTGTTTCACGAAGACAAGGAGAGCTTCACCTATTGAGTGCTAAGTGGAGTCACCTTCCATTGTTCCTGGTTCTTTGTAACATTCCTCTTCCTTAAAGGCTCAGATTTGACACCCTGGAACCTGAGAATGTAGAAACAATACCAAAAATGTAAAAGGAATGCTTAAACTACTTTCTTGAAGCCATCACTTTTTGGAGGAAGATAGCTATAAGATGCGCTGACATGTTCTACTGCAAACGACATTTGAAACCATTAACCATACCTAATTAAGAGACATTTTAAGAGAATAAAACCAAAGAGGTTATTTGCGTGTGTGTGTGTGTTTGTGTGTGTGTGTGTGTGTGTGCAATGTAAAAGCATTTGTGTGTTGATGTAAAAATATAGTTCAAGAGATGATAACCTGTGTGCCTGGCACACCACATCTATGAGGCCAATTCTTCCTTAGAATGGATTTGGTAATTTTGAATCTTTTATGATGCCATTTAGGATGATTCATAACTTTGGCTTAGAGTGGGAATTTTTGGAGAGACCCTAATATCAGGCATGCTGGAGATACTTACAATCATAGGAAGTTCTGCTCACTTCAGAGCTGCTCAGGGCGGTGGCATTTGAAAGCTGGAGCTTGGTGTGTGCATATGGAAGCTTCTCAGCTTCCTGGGCGGGCTTTGTTCTGGGATGGTCAAGCACCCGGGTCCCAAAGCCAGCACTTTGACAACAGTTGTGTAACAGGCAGAGCATGCAAAAACCCAGGCAAATATATTTTTTAAGGAGCCTAACCAGACCATGGCTAGATTTACAATTACAAACGCTATGGCTCTCTGTGACATAAAGTAATTCATTAGTGGGGTTTTAGGGTACTGGGTAGAAATTACATACGGACACATTTGCAGGTTTGTTTTACATTGCTGCCCTGGCACCGTCTTTCTTTTGTCCATATCTAGACATCATCTCTCTGAACTCATCCGTATTGCCACTCCCAGCCAAAAGCCTGCCAACAGATAGAGCTGTTCTGTTAAGAAGTGTTACACAGATTAGGAAAATGTTGAAAACGCTGAATATTAGAATTTGGCTCATAGCTATGACTCTTCAGGAAGTTCTGGCTTTCTTATTGATGCCCAAGTATTTTTAACTACAGAAAGAGTTCTCTATTACCCTCTTCCTTCCCCCTTTTGAATAATTTTTAGATTTTTTATAGAATTCCTTTTAGAAAATGCTAAAAATTTGGTTTCAGATATACTTAAGGTTTTCACTGAAGAGTTCACTGATGCTTATACCAGCCTTATACAATGCCCTCCGATGAATCCTTCTTCCAGGACTGGGTGCCTCACGACCCCCACCCCCCCATGGCAGCAGGAGGAGGGTTGTATAGTTTGGGAAGAGGGCAGGTCCCCTGAGGCGCTCTTCTTGCCCTAGATGGCCTCCCTTGACAGAGTAGCCATCTCTGAGCAGCTCCTCTGCCACCTCCGTGTGTCTCTCAGAGACAAGGAGAAAAATGCTGAAGCCAGAGGCCATGCTGGAGCTGTCAACTCGGGAAGAGCCATGGTCTCCCTGGAGCTAGCAGGGACTAAACTCGGCGAGAATGCATGCGCTCCCTCTCTGCACACGGAATGGAGCAGATGGCCTATTAGCCAGAACGTAGTTTCATTAGCATCCGTTCAAACTATGAGAAAGAGGCTATGGGTAAAACCACTTGCAGCTTCTGGGGAAACTGGGCAGGAAACAAATAATTCTGGGTTATGTTTTAATTCTTCTGGGTGTGAGGCAGAAAGCAAAAGGGGGTTTCCATTGCCCTCTATATGCGCGAACCTCCACGTCTAGAAGGTGATTTTTATCCGCTCTCTGTAGGGATTTCCTTTGCTCTCCCTATATCAGAGAAGATCTCTCCCCTTCATCTGCTAAGCCTGGAAGCTTAGGATTTGCATCCAGTGATTTGCTTAGTTCCTAGTGGGGGGCACCTCCACAGAGTCACGCATTTGAATAACTGCCAGATGGAGCTCAAATCTGTAATTCAGTAAACCCACACTGAGAGATAGGCAGGTACTGCGTCCAGGTAAGAAGGCGAGCTCTCTGGGTGCTGGGGCCAGGCAGGCCTTACACATAGTACTCTATTTTAATTTTTAGGAAGTGACTTGCCTTTTCTTAGTCAGGTAATCCCCATCTGTAAAGGGGAAGTGACAATATCTGTCCCAACCGTTCCATAATGCCACCGGAGAGAGTCTGCCATGAAGCCTGAATGCCTGGTCAGATCTGCTCCTTGTCTTCAGCTTTGAGATTGCTTTTTGGTGAACGAGGCAAAGTCAGTGACTGGATGTTGAACAAAGGGCAAAGAGTGATGAGTAAGTGCATTCTTTCTTAGGGTACCGGAAAAGCTTGTCCTGGCGGACACAAAGTTTGAAAGCATAGGTTCACCTGTCCGACCTTGGAAGCTGTTTAATATTTTGATTTGATAACTGCTAACCTATAAAATGGTATACAATAGTTGTATCATTTTCTTTGAGCATAATTGCCTAAAATATGGATCATCAAAACAAATGTAAAAGATCCTAGCTCTAACTGCTCGAAGTTTTGGCCCAATGTTGGCCATCCCAGGCCTCCTGTGCTGCCTTTGCACGCCTCCTGTTTCATACAGATCTTATATGGGGAAGCTGCACTGTGTGTAGAAGCTACACCAAGGCTCGGCAGATTCTCAGGTCATGGAGCACTGCTGAGGGTATGTGACCTAATTTTAGGAAAAGACAGTGTTTTGTTTGTTTGATTCTTTTTAATAGATGAAGGCAGGAGTTCCTACTATTTATGAAGTAAGAAGTGAAATTACCTGGCGTGAGCGAGAATGGATCATGAAACACACATCGGAATCCACTCTAAGAATTAAGAGATAGAAAGACATGTGCACAGGCCTGAGGAAGTTGGTGCCCGGAGAGAGCATGGTACAGGCGTGCCCAGCTTTGAAAGGCTGCCTAGCGAATGCGCATAGGGGCTTATGCATGTGCACAAGGGCTTATGTGTCATATGTAGGTAACGTGACCATGCTGCATGTAGGTCAAGTAGGTCTTGAGGACCCTGGGTGGCGCGGCCCTAGAACCCTGATGTGCCGGCCAAAGTGCTGGTTGATGAGAACCATAACAAGAAGTATTTACCAAATGCCCATCATAACAGGTATTGCGCTACATGCTGAGGCAAGGGTTGTGAACAATGGAGACACTCCTGCTCCTGAGAAATGGGAAATCCCGTGTAGGGAAGGGTTGATATTAAGTAAATACCGTGGTAGAAAAGTCCGTATGTGATATATGATACAGAATGGAAATTATAATGGAAGGAGAGGTTCAGCTTAGGAGATGGGGCAGGCTGCTGTGGGTGAGAAGTAGGTCCAGACCTAAGTTAAATCCTAGCAGATGAGTGGGTGTGTTCAAGGACAGCAGGACTGCAGGACAAGGAACTGCAAGCCCTTAGTAAGTAAGACTGGGTGATGGAGCTGCGCAGGCAAAGGAAAAAGTTGAGATTTTATCTTAGGGGATTTTTGAATAGCAAGAGAGAACACAGCTAACATTTTCTGAGGTCATGTCATACAATGGTGGAAGACAAATTGGAATCAAGTAAATGTGAGCAAGCAAGACACCATTGCTGAGAACTAGACAGGAGATGGGGTGTCTTGGAAGAGAGAGGAGGGTGTTAGAAAGACGGAGGTATTTAACTCTGTTTTGTAGGGAGCGTTCCCCAGAGTGCCTGAAGAATTGGGCGTTTGGGAGTTGCGGAATGAAAGACTCCAGGGATGGCCAGGTTCCTACTCAAGGGGACAGAGGAAGAGAAACAGAGCTTGACAGGGACACTAAGAAACACAAATATAGGACATCCTTTCTGAATATCTAGAAGTGGATACTCAGAATTGAATACTGCTTTTCTGGTTCAACTTTTCCTATGTTCTAAGCAGCTGTAGGATATATCTATCAGGAAGGGAAATGAAATTTACATTTGTAATCTTCATGTTTTGATTTTTAATGACAAACGTGTCTTTGGCTGTTACCCTGCTCAGTAGCTGCTGCACAGAGCTTGAGACAGACAGAAATATATTAACCACCAGACAGTCATTCTGCAGTGCTCCGATGAGGGAAGTGTGGGAAATGAGTTGCACATCTAATGAAGAAAATCTACTTGGCATTCCATGACAGAGACGCTGGCTAGATTCCTCAGACTGGGGGATATAAAGAGCAGTGAGAATAGAAATCTATTTATCCTTCCTGAGTGTGAAAAGATCATTAAGATTCATTTATATTGGAAACCATTTTTTTTTCAGTAGAAGGAAAGATTGAAGGCAGAACAAGTATTCAAACTTGCTAGTGGTTTACTTTTTGATCGCTGTTGAGATGTTTCCAGAATCCACACTTGGCAGCATTAGGTGATTGCTAGTGGGCCCATTCATACGAGGAAGGTAATACTTTTTCCTTGGCCTGGAAAAGAGTTAGTTCTTTCAAGTCCTGTGAAGATGTTTATTGATATGAAAAGAGTGATTTGAGTTCTTTAGGCTTATAATGGGTAGAGATAAGATACATATTCTTAGGTTTCTCAGAACATATAGAGAACATAATCATAAATATAAATTCATAAACATAAGTCATCTGATATTCTTCACAGTTGGGGCAAGGTGAATGAGGAATTTAAGGGTTAATTAAAAAGGGCCACTTAATTATTTTTTATCTAACTGATAACCTGAATGAAATGCATCAAACATGTAACTATTTCCACCAGACTGGCAACGAGTCGCCAGTAATTCCAGTGTCAACATATTGTCGATCACACTCATAGAAGTATATTATAGCTTGTCTGTTTATAGATCGCATGCCAAAACACATATGTGGAAAAATGTGAGCTTGCAATCTATTCTTCACCTATCATTTATGAAACACAAAAACTAAGCATGTCAAAAGGATTTTATTAACTTACTATCTAGCAGAAAAAGTTTTTGAGAGTGCCATGCAAATTTAAGGTTTTAAATTATTTAACATATGAAAATCCATCTGTGTTACTGTTCATGTAAGGAAAGACTTTCTTTGTGCCTTGGCAGGGGAAATCAGCTTCATTTTCCACGTCAAAACTTAATAATTAGCAAGTATGATGCATCCATTTAATAAATTCCCTATGAATAACAGAATTGTCTCTGAGCAACTTAGTGTTTTTGAAACCTTTCTTTACAAAATTGCAACATTTAAGATTTCAAATAGTTCGTTGAAGCAATGGTGAGGTCAGAGAGGGGGGTAAGTCTAGCTATAGGATGTAAGCCAATTGCATGAAGTATGAGTGACTGTCTTTGAAAATAGTAGGTGATATTCATATTTATTTTCATTATTCTAGTATATCACTGGAGCTGTTAGAGCTGTCCTTAAAAATAACAAAAACTTCCCATCTCTTGAGTCTGTAAGTGCCCATCCAAGAGGTTGGAGGTTTGCTTTCTTCCTGAAGACTACAGGGGAGGGTTTCTTCTGGTTTCTTCCAATTTCTGGTGGCTTGCATATTCCTGGCTTATGACAGCATCACTCCAACCTCTAGCCTCCACTCCACACACACACGAGCACATATGCATATGTCCACACACACACATAAACATGCACACACACCACATACACACAATGCCATTTTAAAGTAATACTTGATCTTAAGTGATGCAGAGTATCAGTGCAATCAGATTTATAGATGGCAGCTTCCATATACAGAGTATTAAGATGTTAACCTAAGTCAATTCCCTTTACAAATTAGTGTACATCCTCACTCTGAAACAGGCATTGAACAATATCCAGCCCAGAGATTAAAGAAAAACTCTTTAAAAGCCATCTCCACATTTACACCATATCAGTCATATTCTATGAATTATATAAAGCCCCTATTCTGAGCATCAGAAGCATCTAGGGAAGAAAGCTCACCATGAGTGTGAGTAAAATTCCTGACATTTACAACATGTGTTAAAATGCAGAATTAAAGATTAACCAGCTGTAGGAGCAAAATTTGAGGTCCTTTCTTAGTTTTCACCAATGTTATTATCAGATACCTTAAAGCAGCCAGCACGTGAAGCCTCAGCTTGAAGTGAACAAATATGTAAATATGTAAGTAAACTTTAAGCCTGTGGTAGCTTGAATGTAATTGTCCCCCCATAAACTCATACGGAGTGACACTATTGGGAAATGTGGCTTGTCGGCCTAGGTATGGCTTTGTTGGAGGAAGTGTGTCACAGTGGGGGCGGGCTTTGAGGTTTCTTATGCTCAGGATACTACCCAGTGTCTCAGTCCATTTCCTGTGCCTTCAGATCAAGATGGAGCCAGCACCATGTCTGCCTGCCATGATGATAATGGTCTGAACCTCTGGACTGAACTATAAGCTGCCACCTCAGTTAAATGTTTTTCGTTATAAGAGTGGCTGTGTTTTTAGCATTTCTTCACAGCAATAATAGAAGCCCTAAGACAGAAGTTAAGGCCTAAGATTTATAATAAGTAGGTTAATGGGTAAGTTTATGGGGCCAGAGAGATGGTTCAGTGATTATGAGCATGTAATTAATACTTGTTATAATAAGAAAAAAACACTGGGAAGGAGTCATGCCATACAACAAGGCTCACATAGGAGGTTATTGGACGAGGAGAGAGAAGGGGCAGAAAAGGGGGCAGAAAGGGGGGGCAGAAGGGAGCAGAGTTTGATCCCTGGGGACAAGAGTGGCGGAAGAAAGAGAGATGGGAGGTAGGCTAGGCCCCCCTGTTATAATGAACACAGCGAATGTGCACAGGGGATGTTTTAGTGCCTGTTGCTAAGGACGTATCCTGTCAGGACCCCGAGGGCAGGCCAGTACAGATGCCTGAATACTAACACTACTCTTCTGGCGGTCCTCAGATCAGTTCCCAGCAACCACAAAAGGTGATTCACAACCATGTGTAATTCCAGCTCCCGGGGACCAAATGTCCTCTTATGGACCCCACTGACACCTGCACTCATGTGTCACCCATCCAGAGACATCCACACATACACCTAATTAAAGATAGAAATATTTTAATTGGGAACGCTGGTCTGTGAGGTAGGGCAGCTGGGGCAGGGCTAGGTTGAGAACAGGAGCTGTGTTAAGTATGCTAATATGTTTACCAGCTGGACTTGACCTTCCCAATAGTTAGAGTCTGATTATTAAGACTCACAGTAACGCCTGCTCCCATCCTCTGTCTAAATCAGCCTGGATGTTAATAGCATCCTTCAGTCTCACAATAAATCTGGGTTCCCCCTGCCAATGAGGAGCTCCCTGCCTAGACTTTGGGAGTCAGTGAGGGGCTCTTCTTTTAGGAGTAAGTCACAAACCGAGCAGGAAGGCTCTGGCTCCCCTGTCTCTCCCAGCTTATCTAGTTAATCAATACCGGTATATCAACCTAGAGTAGGAAAAAATGGAAAGGAAGATAAATTATAGTTGCTGAGTAAGATGGAGCCTTCAGATTCATGGAGGCCTCTGAGGGAGATGCAAGGTCTAATCGGCAATTCTTATCCCTTTGGCAGTGGCTCGGGTGATGAATGAGGAAGGACTGATGGACACAGGGTGACAGGCCTGCTACCTCCAGAGTGATGAGCTTGCAGCCAAGCGCACCCTGTCACTTTCCTGGAAAAGGAGAAATCGGTTTAACTTTCCCCTGTTTTCCTGGACCTGCCAAATAATACAAATCCCATTTTACGAAAGGGATTTAGGAGTTGCTATTTATCATTTCAGCTTGGTCAGAAGAGAGATTTAATTCCCCCAAAGTGTTTGGGATTTAAATAAATAATCCATGCAAAAGCCAGCTAGAAGAGGCTCTGTGTGACGGCACACAGCTGTGTGCTGAGACAGGAGGGTCAGGAGTTCAAGGTTATCCTCCACTTTGTAAGGCATTCAAGCCTAACTTGGGCTACATGAGACTCCTCAACCCTGTCTCAGACAAAACAAAACAAAAGTAACAAAACCCAAAAGACAAGTAGAAAAGTTAGTCTACCACAAGAATCACAAAATCATTGAAGATCTCCCCTTTCCGCACACACCCTGGGGAGCACTTACCCTTTGGTGTCTGATTTTATGTACACCTTTTTCATCCCTAAGCATCCTAGGCCTTCCCAGAGCTGACCCTGGCTTGTGTGCCATGGGGAGGCTTTTTGCAAATCTCTCCCACTGAGGGACAGCGGCACTGGCCAGGATGAATTACTATGTCAATGAGACTGGAAACGCACGCTCACTTGAAGGGCATGGATACTGGGAGTTACCCGAGGGCATTTTGAAAATGGTGAGTGGCTGTAACTGTGGTTTTAAATAGGATATGCAAGGGCAGTGAGCAGCCCATTCCAGTTGCAAACCTAGCACTTGGATTTTTCCTTTAGAGTCCTGCTTAGGAAGGAGAAAAAGGACAGCCCTTTCAGACATAGTGTTCTAGTGACAAAAGGCCAGTCTTTGAAAGCAGGACTAAATTCTTTACCACACATTGTCCCTTGTAGTAGGGAAAGAAGCCATGATCTTCCCACCTGGATCCACCTGGCACACCTCAGAGGACAAGTCCATCCTTCGTCGGAACTCACCCAGAACACTAGTTATGGTCTCATTCCCCAGGGTGACCAGCTAGCAGCCTGGTGACTACATTGGACTGCTTCTTTTGTGGAAGGGACAACACTTCTTCCTTATTGGAGTAGAAACGTATTCTGATTATGAAGTTGCCTTTCTGGCACGTAATACTTTTTTCAAAGCAACCATATGTGTACTTACCAAATGCCTTATCCACTGTCATGGAATTCCACACAGCATCACTTCTGACCAAGGGACTCACTTCACAGACCGCCACAGATAGTTACATCGTATGAGGCATGATTATGTCCCTGGTATTGTTTTTATTTGGAAATTAAACTTGACATAAGGAGATATGATTGTATTCCAAGTTGACAAGAGGTGGACTTGTGATGTCTAGTCTTGATTGTCAACTTGACTATATCTGGAATTAACTAAAACCCAAGTGGCTGGGCACACCGGTGAGGGATTTTTTTTCTTAGCTAAGTCATTGGAAGTGGAAAGAATCCACTTCTAATCTGGATAGATTTTTGAGATGGGCAGATCCACCTTTAATCTGAGCCATCCCTTCTTCTGGCAGCCTTTATAAAGGACATGGAAGAAGGGCTCTTACTTCCTCTCTTTGTCTTCTTGCTTTTGCTCCCACTAATAAAAATAGCATTTCAATGACGTTAGAGCCTACATCTTCAGCGTTCCAGCATACACTGAAGACCAGCGGAGGCACCTGCTTTGCAGACTGAACAACTACTGGATTCTTTGGGCTCTCCTTTGTTGACACTGTAGTCAGTTATTGTTGGGCTAGCTGTACCACAGCCTGTAGGGCACTCTAATAAATCTATTCCAATAAATAAATTCTAATGGATACAGTATACACAAAACACACACACACAAACACACACATATAATTATATTCATTCTATAAGTTCTGTTACTCTAGAGAACCCTGACTAATCCAAGGACCAAGAGCGTAAACCTCAGAATTTGTACAGGACAAGATGAACGCTAAAAGACCATTGGGTGAAGTCAAACCTAAAGCCAACTCTTATAATTGAAAAAAAAAAAGACCATTTAACCATCTATACAGTATTTATGTACCGTGCTCTATTGGAAGCAATATTTACATTCCCTGTATTTATGTAATTTCACACAATATATTTGTGGATAAATCATGAAAACATACTTAACAAATACCTACCACGTGTCAGAGCCTGTGCTAATTGATGTGACTTCCTAGTGAGCAGAGAGTACATGGCTTCTACTTTCTGCGGTCGCCATATACAAGGAAGTGAAATCATTCAGCTAATCCCACCAGTAAGTGTGAATTGTACTGTGATAGAAGATATGAGGGAGTAGCCATCATCCCATATGTACACTATGGGGATGACTTTAGTATCAGGTGGGCACAAGACCTTTACAGCTCACCAAGGATCTTGGTCTTTTTTTTCTGAGAGCAACAGGAAGCAAACTGGAGGTTGACTGAGGAGGGGGAGATGTAAGTTTGTTCCATTGACCACAGTGAGGGTAACAATGTGAAAGAGTCCTGAGAGAACTGGGGTGATGAAGCAAATCAGAGAGGTTCAAAGTTAATGAGAAGGTTGCCGGCATGAACAGCCTGTGCAAGGTTGGGTATTTGTCTTCTCTGCCATTCTGGGAACTGGTGCCAGGTAACATGGAAAAGGGAAATGGATTCCCCAGACATGTGTGCACATGAGAAAAAGATGCCCCTCTTGCATGCTGGTCCATTATAAATTGTGGGGGCTGAGAGCTGCTCCCCTTCATTTCCACTTCCTGCCTGAGCATCTTGCAGGCCTCACCTCTGCATCCTACTTCTTTCTTGGTTCCTTTCCCCACCAATCTGCTGCTTTGTCCTCTCCTTTCTGAACTCTTCCTGCATATTGCTTTGTGGGTTTGCAAGGTCGGTGCTTACCACCTTTACTGCAGGTGGGCCTCCCGTTCTTCCCAGGAAGACGTAACAGCAGGGCTCTCCACAGGCAAGGCTAACAGCAAGAGATGGCAGCAGACATTTCCACGAAATGTTACCCTAGAACAGAAGATAGTAGAATCTCTCAGAATCATTGAGCAGGCACACTGGCATACATGAATAATGACCATGTGCAAATAAATAATTCTTATTACTGGTGAGAGAGGGACTATCTTGTTTTGTTGCTTGCCCGCTCTCAATGCTGATACCGAAACACCTGCAAGAGTGCCAGGTGTGATCAATGTTTCCTGGATGAATGGATGGCTATAGAAGGGAAAGGAAGAAACGAACAAGGGAGGGAAGAATGGAGAATGAGGAGAGGGGGGATGGAAAGAAGTCTTTCCTGCAAGCCAACTGGTGTTCTAGGTACTTACACTGGATAACTTCATCCCAAACTGAGCTTGTTATGATCCCATTGAAGCAGAAATTTGATAGACAGATAGGGATGGAAGTGTATGGCATCCATATTTTATTCTTATTTATTCATTTTTTTTATTTTATGTGTACCACATGTGTCCCTGGTGTCTGAGGAGTCCGGATGAGGGTGGTGAAACCTCTGAAAATAGAAGGACAGATAGTTGTGACTACCATATAGCTGCTGGGAATCAAACCCAGGTCCTCTGTGAGAGCAACGAGCACCGTTAACCACTGAGCCATCTATCTCTTCAGCACTGTTAATCTGTTGGATGTTTTACTTAAATTATCTGAAATGCCACCTTAACAGGTGCATCAATGTGGAACTATTAACAGAATTTTAATACTTACTTAGACACCATGGGTGTATTTTATAATTACTGGGCCTCTGCATTCAGAATGGTTGCATCCCCAGTGCTCAACAGCCACACATGGTTATGGCTGCCATGCTGGCCATCTGGGCTGCACCAGGCAATACGCCCGGAGTCTCAAGTTAGCACACGGCAGACCTGGATTCAAATTGAAGTCACTTGATTCTAGAATGGTGGGCTAAGGATCAGGCATAGGACCACCTAATGAGCGGCAATGTGCTCCAGATTTAGGAGCGCACAGATAATGAGGTAACAGACAAGTGTTTAATCATTACTGAGTTCTCGCCACTGTAACTGTGATCCTCTGAGGACAGAAGAGATTTCCTCCAGTTCCTGCAGAACCTTTGCTTGGCATCCCCACCCTCTGGGGCTTGTTGCCTGCTCCAGGACTGCAGGCCAGCTTGCTGTCAAAGTCCTTCCAAGGGGATGCCTCAGGCACAGTTTCTCTCTGTGATAGCTGCAAATGCTACAAACGCCCTGCTCACGTTATTCAAACCGAGAAAAACTGAAGCGTGGTCTTTGTGGGGCCGTGCGTGGGGAAACTCCCACAGGGTTCTCCGCTTCTGCGCTGTTTCCAATGCATGCTGATCAAAGAGCTAGAAGGAAAACCCGCACTACTCCCCTGGGAGTGTCTTTTCCAACAGAGAGAAGCCTTCTCCAGTCACTTTGAACCCGGGGTCACGTCATTTCAGCCATCAACAGAATACATCTTTGTCAACCAGTACATCTTTGTCAACTCTTACAGCTCCGCATGCGCTGGCTATTTTGAACATATTTCTTTTCAAATAGAAGAATTTAATATTTTCCCTGTTACAAATAAAAATGCGTATATCCAGTAATATACAAAGTAATCTCGTGTCCATCATTTAACACTCAGGCATTGTCCGGCTTCTTATTTCTGTGAGACAGACAACCTCAGCTTTGGGGTCTTAAAATGTGCATTTTATTTCATTTGTGATTTGGTAGATCAGGGAAATTTCAGATTGGACTCATCTTCGAACGATGAGGTGTAACTGGGGGCTTGCTGAGGAAATGCCTGATTCTGGGGTGCAAACGCCTACTGCCTTGGTACTTCATTGCGTCTTTTGTTTAGTACTGGCTTCTTCATCCTTCAGGCTTCACCCAGCTCCACTTGGACTTTGTGCAGGGTAGGTTTCTTGGGGCCATTGTCCTGGTCCCAAACTGACTTCCAAAATGCAAGAAGCAGAAGCTCTCACAGCCCAGTTAAAGACTGCCCAGGACAGATTGACATTTGAAAAGTTTCGTTGATAAAACTGTCAGCAGGTCCGAGTAAATGTCCAGCTCTTGATGACAATGTGTCATACTGCACAACAACCTGTAGGTTGTTGGAAAGATGGTGATGACCATCTTTGGGCAATGAAGCTCTTTGAGTCTGTACTATTTCAGGTGGTATATCTATTCTCAGCTGAGAATATCTTTTTGGTCGATAACATAAACATGTTATGCTTTCTTATCTCTATTTTCTACACTTATTTATTGTGTATGCATTTGTGTGCACACGGACATGGACATGTTTGTCCACATGCATATGTAAGTCAAAGGATAATTTGTGTAAACGTGGTTTCTTTCTTTCTTTCTTTCTTTCTTTCTTTCTTTCTTTCTTTCTTTCTTTCTTTCTTTCTTTCTTTCCTTCTACCATGTAGCTTCTGAGAATTGAACTAAGGTTACCAGGCTAGGCAGCAAATTCTTTTTACCCATTTAGCCATTTTTTAAAAAGATTTATTTATTTATTTACTTATTTATTTATTTTTGTTATGTAGTGTTCTGCTTGCATGTATGCCTGCAGGCCAGAAGAGAGCACCAGATCTCATTAGAGAGGATTGTGAGCCACCATGTTGGTTCCTGGAACTTGAACTCAGGTCCTCTGGAAGAGCAGCCATTGCTCTTAACCTCTGAGCCATCTCTCCAGCCCCCCTCCCCCCACTTAGTCATCTTGTTGGCCTCTTATCTCTAATATTTTACAAGAGTCCGACAATCCCATAATAAGCATTAACTAGTTTTTAGTTTTTGTTAGTTTGTTGACATCCAAAGGTAAATTCATAACTGAAATGTTAGGGACAGCATAAATACCTACTTATACCATATATAAATATTAGCTTTAGTCAAATGGTTCATTTTTATTACTCAAATAGGCTTTGTCTTTCCCTTCCTGTCTTTTCCACACCTTTCAAAACTCATAAGCATCTTCCTTTGTGCTCTTCTGTCCAGCTAAGTAGCTCTGTCCTTAGATAAATATTATTTCCAGTTAAGTAGTTATTTCCTTAGATAAATATAATTTCCTTAGCTGTTTCCTGCTGCCACCCTCATGCTGTGACACCAGCATCCCTTTTTTTTGGTGTTTACATCCATCTCCATCACTAATCCCTCACATTCAATTCTCTGTTGACATGCTTAGTGTGGTCTTGGACATCAGGCAACTCTGACCGAGAGCCAGCTGGAGCTCCTGTCATATTGTTCAGACTTGTTCTGAAATCACCTCATTCGGGGCAAACTTATTATTTATGTTGTGAAATCTGATCTTATTTGATTTACATCATTTAAATATATTGAAATAGATGTGAGATAAATTTGCTTCGATATTCGTGATGTTGTCCTTGTTTGAATGTAAAGGTTCACAGATACTATCGCAACCGTTGTAGTTACGATCTCGTCATAATGCTGCTGGGATTGCTTCCGCATTTTGTCTGCCTTCCTACACTTGAACTGTGCTGATGAAATGAGACTCGTGGCCAATTGGTATTACCAAACTTTATCCAGCCAACTACACAGTCGTCCCAATTCCTTTTGGCCTAGAGAGCTGATCCATTTTGTTGTGATCATAAATATTTGAGGGCTTCAATAATGTTTGGTCTTTTCTGATATTAGAGAATGATTTGAAATAAATCTAAATTATTAAAAATTCAAGGTATTTGCACATGCGCGTGTGGACCGGGAATTAATCATGTGTCCATGGAGAGATAGATCAGGCTGTAAGGCAAAGTCTGTGGACCATTTTAAAGTTAAGAGATGCGTTTATCGCTTTCAAAAGTGTTTGGAAATTAAATGTTTGATTTATTAGGGCTGTGTACACAGAGGTCTCAAATTATTCATGTATCATTTGGGAAATGTAAAATGCTTAATGTTCTGACATTATGTGATAATTGCTATTCTAATATATAGCGTCTACTAAATCTTTCTGGGAGCGGGTGAGGGTGGCATTGATATACAGGAGCACACGCTCCATGGGCAAGTAAATCATTCTTCCATTGAATTAAGGCCAAGGAGGGAGCACCGAGTGGAACTTAAAGTGATATTACAGTGTCTGCTGCTGTTCTAATCAAGAAATATATAGCAGCACCAGTGAGAGATGGGCAGAAACACAAAAATCCACTCAGGAGAGAAGGTAATCTGTCTTCCCAGTGGTGACTTCTGCAAAGTTTCCAGGAATCAGGACCATCACTCAACAGGGCTGCATTTCACGCCCGATGCCATCTAATTGTCCCCTTTGCAATGGTTCCCCTCTGGTGACATGGAGTAGAAGCATTGGCTGTTGGGAGCGCTTACTCTGTCTCTGGACTAGAGAGAATCTTCCCGGCTCCATCACTAGCCATCTGGGTGAGTCTGAGCAAGCTGTTGATTGGCTTGAGCTTCTGTTTGTCTGGAAAGGGGAACAGTAGACATGGTCACCTTCCAGGACTCCTGTGAGTAATTAGATCTCTTGTGTGGAGCAGCAGAACATGACTTGGCACACAGCACACACCATGGCTGCAGGTCTTATTTACCTTCTGCCGATAACCTTCCTACAATTCAGGTGAATCTGGTGCATTATAAAAAGTACTAAAAATGTAAGAGTGACTACAAAATTGGTCCTCAGTCCCCAAAGTACTAACGAATACTAAAAGCATTCTCCACAGAGTCAGAAGGATATAAGAGGCCCAACCAGATCTATATAAAAACTCTTTGACTAATACCACTTCCTTCTGAGCTGCAAGAAGAGTCTCCAGGTGAACTTCCGAACTGCTTTGGCTGGCCTGTATCAGAGCACGACAAAAATAGGGCCCAGCACTTAGAAGGATCGAAAGAGCTCTTGCCTCAAGTCACATGTCTTCTACAGGAAGCAACAGTCAGATGGGCTATGCATCTCAGTCGGGGAAAAGGATATAAGATACGTATAGGACAAGTTGGACTGTTGCTTTGTCAGTCTTAAGATGTTTAATGTGCTCAATGCTTTCATACAGTTCCATAATCCCCAATAGTGGCAAAAATCCCAGTCTCCAAGAAGAAAACCAGGCATTTTAGAAATATTATTTTTTTATTTTATGTGTATGGGTGTTTTTGCCTCCATGTATGTCTGTTTACCACATGATTGCCTGAAGGCTGTGGAGCCCACAGAAGGCAGTGGCTTAGCTGGGACAGATGGTTGTGAGCCACTGTGTTGAGTGCTAGGAATGGAATCCAGGTTCTTCGGAAGAGCAGCCAGTGCTCTTAACCATTGAGCTATTTCTCCTGCTACCCTCCATCCCACCCTGTAATTTTTTATTGCTTCTGAGGATATTACCATTCTACGAGCTATTCTGCTGGGAGTTCTTAGGACTTCCTTCAGAGTTCCTTCTTCTCCCTTCCCCCAAGCCTGTGTGTATGGGAAAATAGCAACTCTAGTTATGGCCTGAATTTTATTTTCATGTTCATTATTCCTTAAATGCTCCTTGGCACTAAAAGTATTGAATCCTGTGTGTCCTAGTGGGTCCTAGCTGGTGTTGGAGGGAGAGAAACATCACACCGCAACAGAGCTGAAGCTAACAGTAGGTGCCCTAGAGCTGTGATTGCCAACCCTTTTCTTCCTGGGATCCATTTGCACTAAAACCTAGAGAAAGGAAGAAAGGAAGGAAGGAAGGAAGGAAGGAAAGAAGGAAAGAAGGAAAGAAGGAAAGAAGGAAGGAAGGAAGGGTGTGGATTTGGGTGGGAGGGAAGGAAGGGAGAGTCTAGGAGGATTTGGGGTAGAGGAAACTATAACCAGAAGATAATGCATAAAAAAAACTTATTTTCAGTAGAAAAAATGGTTCTGGAGAGCTATAGTTTATAGTTTCTGGATCTATTTACTTTTGTCATGCGAGAAACTAAAGCACTTAATTATGACTTGATTTGGGGACCCAAGTTCCATTCCAGTATCAATCATAACTTCAGTTCTAGGGGATTGGATGCCAGCTTCTGGCTTCTGGCCTCCCAGGAATCAGGCACTTACGTGGTGCACAGACATACATACAAGAACAGCATCCATGTACATAGAATAATAAAAAATAAAGCACTTATTACTTAAACATAAAAAGATATTTAAATTTTTTTGTTTATAAACATTGGTATTTTTGCCTGCATGTATGTCTGTATGAGGGTGCCAGGTTCCCTAGAACTGGAGTTACAGATGGTTGTGAGCTGCCATGTGGGTGCTGGGAATTGAACCCTAGTCCTTTGGAAGAGCAGCCAGTGCTCTTAACCACTGAGCCATCTCTCCAGCCACAGAAAAGATATTTTTCATGAAAAGGAATTGCTGTTATATTTGAATGTTCATGTCCTCTCTCAAACTCTTGTTGAAACTTTGGTGGTCAAGCATAACAATATCATGAAGAGAATCCCTTAGGAATGGTTCTCAATTTTCCTAATGCTAAGACTCTTTAATACAGTTCTTCATGTTGAGTGACTACCAACCATAAAATGATTTTTGTTGTTACTTCATTACTATAATTTTGCTACTGCTATAAATCTTACTGTGAATATCTGTGGGTTTTGATGGCCTTAGGTGACCCCTGTAGAAGGATTGCTTGACCCCCCAAGACCCCGTGAAAGATCATGACCCACAGATTGAAAACCACTGCTTTAGAAGGTGACCAGATAATGAGCATTCTGGCTCATGGACTAGATCAGTGTCCGTTGGGAACTGTGAACCCCCCAGATCCTGAATTTCTGGTAAACAACGTGTGATGCTTGCAGCTGTTCTGACCCTAGACCCTCAGGAGTTCCTGATGGCAGGGAAGTGGTTTCTGGAGGGAGGGAGATTGGAATGACACTCTGTTCAGCTCACACTCCTTCAACTCATTTCAAAGGAAGGAAAAAGGAGGAGTTTTTGCTGGTTTGGGGAACCAGAAAGTGGATAGATTAGAGGCAAGGTCATGAGTCTAGAATGAGATCAGGTCCAGCTACTGTGTGACCTGGATGCTGTTTAACAACCATATTATGCTTTGGTCTTTTTGGCTTTATATTGTATTCTAGCACCCAGCAGCCACCACCACTGATGGCAATTATGAAAATGAGACATGGGCAAAGTGGCTGGCTTAGGTGGGGGCACGATATTACCCTCTGCTGTCTTGTTTTCGTCCCTGTTGTTGCAGACTTCTATTCCTTAGGAACTCCACTTTTCTTGCATGTCCGATGATATTGTTCTGCGTGGTTCTGGAGTCTTGTTCATCTCTAATGTTCTATGGTTTCCTTCCAGGCTCCCCTTTCCCACAGTCCAGATGCTGACGAGTGAAAGATATTTGTGATTCAAGGAGGCGCTTGTTTGATGCTGATGTATTCGGCGATTTCTCCCCCCCTTAAAAGTCGATTTAAAACTTCTGGAGGATTTAAGAATCAAAATTGGTGAAAATACGTTGTTTTCCTCTGTAAAAATGAAATTTAGCTGTTTCAATTGGAACCAGTATAGATATCTGAGCAATCAGAACTTAAACATTTATTTCCAGGTCCTGTGGTATTTTTAGGTCAACGCCATAATAGGGTTTATTTCATGTCTAGATGTAATTGAAGAGTAAATGAAAATACAGGGAAAGATTTTGCTGACTTTTCAGTTTACAGAAATACACAGAGGAGGAAAGAGCTTTTAATGGTGGAGGGAAGTGAGGAGCCTGGAGTCATGAACGGGAGCAGAAGAGTCAAACAGTAGCTAAAAGGCAGATTGAGAAGGCAAGTGGTGGGCCTACAGCTTGATTGAGGACCCGGATCAAAGGGAATCAATACAAATGCTTCGGTTTATTTTTTCCCTCTTTCTCACTTTAGTGCAAGTCTCTAATGCAGTGAAAAGCAGGCGCCAAGCTTATTAGGAAAGGAATGAGACAAATGGGCTCCAGGTAATAGGACTCACAGCATGCGCCTCGTACTTTTTAGTCTAAATTTCCCAGAGCCTCACTCCAGAGGCATGTGCCCAGATGGGAAGGGACACGTGGGGACAATCCTGACCCTGCTGCAGCTGAAGCATTGTTCTTTGCCATGGGCTCAAAGGACAGTACAATAATCAGGCTTAACGTTGGCATGAAGATGCTCTGGAACTCAGATGACTGACAATTGTGTTGACAACAGGGCATAATACAATCAAGGGACATATAATGAAAAAAAGCTAAAATTCTGCACCTAGAAGTGACTCTCAAGATGGCCGCCATAATGTTTACAGGCAGAATTGTTTACTTGTTGCTGTTTTTTGAGACAGGGTTTTTCTGTATAGCTTTGGTTGTCCAATAACTCACTTTGTAAGGCCAGGCTAGCCTTGAATTTACAGATATCCTACTGCCTCGGCCTCGCAAGTGCTGGGATTAAAGGCATGCACCACTTCATGCTTGGTGTCCTTTTTTAATATTTTAAGAGTAACAGTCATCTTCCTTTTTTGTGACACTGATTCAGAAGGAAAAACAATTTTTCAAAAGCGAATGCAAATCTGCAACATGCTATAAAGATTCTAGCACCTGGAGAGATGTCCAATGATTGAATATTCTGGCTGTGCAAACATGACGTCAGAGTTTGGATAGAGGAACTAGGTAAAAGTTGAGCACATGCCCATGACTTTAGCACTCAGATGAGCAGAGGCAGGATTGCTGGTTCTTTAAAATTATTTTTTAATTTTTTTAAATTATGTATATGTATGTGTCTGTGGGATGCAGGTGCCCATGGAGGCCAGGAAAGGGTGTTGGTTCCCTGGAGCTAGAGTTACAGGTGGCTATGAACTTTCCAATATGGATCTAGAAAGTGCTCGTAACTACTGAGCCATCTTCCCAAGAGGATTTCCGGGCTTTGCTGAAGAACTTGAGTTCTAGATTCAGTGAAAGATTTTGCCTCAAAGCAACAAGGCAGAAAGGATTATATCCAATGCAGTTTTCTGACCTCCATGGGTGCGCACACACTCATGCACCCACCCCAGACTCCAGCTATTCTTTCTCAGGCTCTCCTAATTAGACTTGTTCAAACACTTGTAACCAGTTAAAGGCGCCTGGAGTGGGTAATAAGTATAATGGAGATGAAGCTCACTGCTCTATTTTAAGGCTATGTGAAGCAGAGATAAAGTGAGGACCCAACTGGTGATTAATAGACCTGACCGTTTTCTAAATGAGAATCCCAAAGACTGTAAATCATCTGAAAATTGAAGTGATGGCCTGGAAAATAAGCCCCAAATTAAGAAATATCCAATAAGAGACAGATTGAAGGAAATAAAAGGAGGATCTTAAAGTAGGGTCCATGGGACAATTTCTTCACAGCTAATCTGGTAGAGTTGGAGGAATGGGAGCTGTCTCGGAGACCATGTTCACTACCACATGGAAAGTTCATCTGTAATCCAGGGTGATTCAACTTTCTATGCTTACTATTTACAAGGATTACTGTCATCAGTGGAAAGATTTCTAGTGTCCATCGCCTTGAAACAAATGGCTATTTAATCCATTGTCTTCTATGGATTGGATTAAAAGCAAGTGGTCTTTTGACCCTCTGCCAGATTATTCTACTGAAATCACAGAAGGAATTGCTCCTCTATAGTTTGATAGAAAGATATTTAGTAAATATAATGGCTTTTTATATTTTTCCATA
Organism: Microtus ochrogaster; assembly: GCF_000317375.1. Lineage (NCBI taxonomy): Eukaryota > Metazoa > Chordata > Mammalia > Rodentia > Cricetidae > Microtus > Microtus ochrogaster. The sequence goes on from NC_022009.1 coordinate 113,507,321, forward strand.
TGTTCTTACCTAGCTACTATTTTTTTCTTCTAGTTACTATTTTTAAAAGAACCTCATGTTTGTAGATATTTGAAATGAACAGAATCGTACCAATTCCATGAATTCTGCTTTGTATGGGTGCGATCATTTAGGACTCGTTTCTTTTGCAGGCTGTGGCAGTAGATGCCCACGGTGATTGCTGAAAGCGGCTATGGCAACAGCCAGCAACACAATGTTGCAAACCGTGTGATCCATTAGAATATATGGTGTCTACATGCTTCAGAAAAGAGGGTCTAGAAAATAGCCAACTGTATATAGCAGGGAGGGGCCATCCATGGAAACTGGGAGCATAGTCCCACCAATCTTTAACACTAACTCCAGTGTGGCTAACCATTACTGACATGCTGTTTTCTCTGTCTGTGAGGAATTCCCTTTCCCGGCAAGGCTGTCTTTGTGGTCTCTGACACACACATTTTATTTGCATAAGCCTACAGAGGAGACACAGAGGAAGGGACGGTGACTTTATTTTCTTGGATTTTATGTTGATTATGGATTTTAATCCTTCACTCTATACCCCACCTTTACTCTAAAGAAGATCAGAGTGTGTGACTGTAAAATACACCATTCTCTAGAGGATTATAGAAATAGATATGAGCTCTTTGTCCTTCCCTCTACACCTGAAAACAGAAATCCTTCCTGTGAAGCCATCACCACAGTCCCCAGCCCAGGAAAGGGACATAAGTGTGTCACTGGAGCCAACACTGAGAAACAGCCCACTTAACCAACTGTGGCTAACTAGCTTTCTCATTAGTTCCTTGTGTATTTGTCTTCCCGCAATTGCTGCCTCTTCAAGGTCAAAGTTCTTTTTACCTCTCTTGCCAGCGCTATTTAAAGTTCTTGCTGCTTGCTAAGATGTTATACACGGCAATGTCTAAGCAGTCTTTGAGTTACTTGTCTTGAGGGTTGTTTTCCTCTTTTGAATCTGATTTTCATGTGTGTAATTTCAGGAGCTAGTCAAAGAAGCCTAGATAGGTAGGGAAAAGGGATGTCCCCCCCACTAGCCATACCATATTGCATATGCTTTTCTTTTGAGTTTTGACTCATGAAACTTATAAAGAAAACTTGTGTTGCAAAAGACAGCATGAAAAATCGAACTTGCCCATGCAGCAAACGTGTGCTCCTGCACACGTACATGTGTGTGCACACACAAGCATCGCATGTTAGAGAGGCAGTGGTACCCAAGTTCAAGGGTGTCTGGAGCTAAGCATGGAAATGATGTTTCTGGCTTATCCATTTATGCCTCAGACCTGTACTCTTGGGCACTGGCTCCAGTCCCAAGATTCTTTCTGAGAAACGACCAATACAAAGACATATGTTCGTTCTTTTTGAATATAAAGGTGAGTAGGCAAATGCACACTTTCCTGACATTGTCTTGGAGCTGCTGTTCTCCGGTTCTGCCTGGTTGGTCATGGGTCATGTCCACCTTTGAACCTGGTTCTGAGAACATTGAAATGGATAGCCTTGGCCAGGTCTTGGCTGTAACTCTGGATACACGGAAAGACAGGAGACAAGGGATAGAAGTTATATATCCCCAAAGAAAAGAAAACCATTTTCACTGGAAATAAACCTCTTTTTTTTTTTCCAAACTGTGTCCTGTAGCTGCTGTATTGATATTGATATCTCGGTTCATGAAAGTGAAGCTTATAGGTTTTATTAGACAGACAAGGGAGGTGAAAGCTGCTTTTATTTCATCTTCATTTCTGTCACCAGCCACTTAATACACACAATGAAGAAGTCTGGTGCCCAGGAACAATGTCCTTTATTAAGTCTGCTTTAGAAACCAGGAGTGGATCTGCATAGATAGGGTTAATACTGATAACTTTTTCACTAGTACCACACAGTCTGAAAAACCATCAGGACCTCTATTTATGCTCTTCCATTACTCTGTAAGATCCAAACTTGTCCATTTTGTCAGTGTGAAGTGTATTGCCACATACATGTTCAGGCATTTATTTATATTTGGTACAAGATTTTTTTTTATATTTATCTATTTATTGTCTGTGTGTATGCCTGCAGGCCAGAAGAGGGCACCAGACCTCATTACAGATGGTTGTGAGCCACCATATGGTTGCTGGGAATTGAACTCAGGACCTCTGGAAGAACAGCCAGTGCTCTTAACCGCTGAGCCATCTCTCCAGCCCTGGTACAAGATTTTTTATTGCTTTTTGTAATGAAAGTCACTAGCTGTCACTCATGTAGATATGAATCAAAGTTTACCTTAATGTTGGGGAGACTTCACTGGGAACAAAACTCTGACATTCTGTGCCAGACTCCTTTACATGACCGTGAGTGGCACAAGTGGGCTCTGGTCCAGTCCCAGCCTCTAACCTGAACAGAGGGATTCTTACCATAATCCTGGCACTCAAGAATCAGGGCCATCTAGATAAAGGGTTTGAGACTATCCTTGAGTGCATAGTCAGGTCAAAGCTGACCTGGGCTTTATAAAACTCTGCCTTGAAAAATCAAATGAAACAAACCAATAAAACTTCAACCCCATAACTGAGTAAGCAGTACCTCATTTGTAAAACAGAGTAAGAGAACCCTTTCCACAGTGCTTTGGAAGGTTCAGTTAGGACATGTGGCCATCTTTACAACACTGGCTAATGATGTGGGAGTCCCCTCTGTGTGCTGTGCTTACCATTAATGAATAAAGAAATTGCTTTGGACCTGTGGCAGGGAAGAACAGAACTAAGCACGGAACACTAGGCTGTATGCTGGGAGAAAGAAGGGCAGAGTTAGAAGCCATGGGGTCACCAGAGGAGAAAGATGCCCGCTAGAGCCTGCCAGAACTTTGCCAGTAGGCCACAACCTCATAGTGATGCACAGATTAATAGAGATAGTTTAATTTAAGATGTAAGAGCTAGAAATATGCATAAGCTCTTAGGCCAAGCAGTGTTTTAAGTAATACAGTTTCTGTGTGATTATTTTGGGTCTGGGTGGCCGGGGAAACAAACAAACGGCCTCCACCTACAGATACAGGAATACATGAGCAACTGAAGGACACTGATAGACCCAAGTGGGCCCAGTCTCTCCTAATGAATTAGGCTGCTAATTTTACTCTTTTAACCTACAGAGCATTTGTAGCATCTTCAGGCTTCTGCCACCCACCATATTTGAGTCCAAATTTTAGAGTCTGCCTCTTCAGCTGCTTCTTCCCTCACCCGCTCTTTCCTGGTACCCAGGGAAGTGTCACCTTGGCGCTATCTGCTCTGTCTCTGGCAGCACCTGGAGCCTTCTGTTAGGAATATTCATAAGAGGAGCTTCTTCGCCCACACAAATAATTCCAATTAAACCAGATTAGACCAAATAAAAGATGTCTACGTTTAATAAATGCCGCGCTCCCGGGTGGCTGGGAGAGCATGACAAAGAGAAGGGAGAGACGGAAGTGGAGGCACTGCAAAGCCATAGACCAAGCCTAAATAGCCTGTGGAAGTGGTCCTGACTCTCCCTGGGAGGGGTCAGTGCTTGGGGCGTTTTCCGGAGGTGGAGTCCTAACCAAGGCAACTCCCAGCAGTTGGGGCTGGGGTGAGGCATCAAACCAAATATCTCAGGGGAGGGAACTTAAGATGGATGTCAGGGACTGGGATGACGCCCCCAATCATCTACTACCACTACAAGAGACACCACCCAGTGTGTCTGGCAGCATCTCTTAACCCATCACATGGGAAGGGATGCCTCTCCTTTCTCATCTGGGACATTTCTTGCTGACAAGTCTCTCTTGGTCCACTTGGGTCTGCTCTGGATGGAATTGAAATTCTTATCATCAGGATACTAGCCCTTCTCTCTTCCATTCTTTGCTCCCTTTCCACTTGCTACCCCTTTTCCTAGTCCCTCTCATCTCCCCCTTGGTCTGCTCCTGCCTCCCTCCCCACGTGTCTCTCAGCTGGCTCCTGAAGCTGGCTTACTCCCTCTCCATGAGCTCCTAATCTCTTTCCCTCTGCAGACTCAGAGATTTCTTTAAAGTCCCACTGTCTTACTGCAAATGGCTTGGTTTGATGACCAGAGGTGGCTCACTCCGTTTTTAAATCCTCACACTTTGTAACAACTTCTGCCACTGCAGGAACAAATGATTCTCTAAACCTTCTCTGTTCTCCACATTCAAAATCTCTTAATGATAAAACTTGGCTCTGCTGGGTCTTTTCCCTCCCTCTGATCACTTAAATTCAATTTTACAGAGATTCAAAAGTCTTTTGTGTATGGGTAATTAAAAATGGTCACATGGTGTTCTACTTTATTTATTTTTTTAAGCTAACACGCGACTCTGTGACAGGGAGAAGAAGGACAAAACACAACAGCACAGGGAAATACACTACTTGCTTTGAAACAGCTAAACAGTAACCAATCTCAGTGGGGATTACTGCTTCTTATCTCACACTCCCTTGCTTGGTCTTGTTTAACTCTCTAAAGACTCCATTCTCTATACTTTTGCTAAAGTATAAACTTTATCTCAAGATGTATGAGGGCATTGTATAAACTTTCTTTATCTCAGAATTTGTTAGGTAAAAATCTATAAAATATGCAACAAAAAGTTAGCTTAACTCTTGTAACAGAAGCGGCTGGCAGTTAAAAATCTATAGCATACTCGTACATAACTTGAATTCCACTCTTGTTTAGAAAAACATGTGGGTTTTGTGTGTGTGTGTGTGTGTGTGTGTGTGTGTGTGTGTTTGCATTTCTTTGTCTAAAAAGGCTGTGTACAGCCTTAGGGCTCAACTTGGAGTAAATAGCATGTTGCTAACTTGGCTGATGAAACCTATCAGGATGGAAGCAGTCATGCAGCTGACAGCCATCTTTACTAAGGTTAAAGAAAGGACATGCTGCTGGGTGTGGTGGTGCACACCTGCAATCCCAGCACTCGGGAAGCAGAGCAGGTGGTTCTCTGAGTGCGAGGCCAGCCTGGTCTACAGAGTGAGCTCCAGGAGAGCCAGGTGGCATAGAGAAATCCTGTCTTGAAGAACAAAACAAAACAGGTGGAAAAACAAAAACAAGGACTGGAGAGATGGCTCAGAGGTTAAGAGCACTGGCTGCTCTTCCAGAGGTCCTGAGTTCAATTCCCAACAACCACATGGTGGTTCATAACCATCCATAATAAGATATGGTGCCCTCTTCTGACCTGCAGGGACAAATGCAGACAGAACACTGTATACATAATAAAATAATAAATAAATTAAAAAACAAAAATAAAAGAAAGAAAGGAAGGAAGGAAGGAAGGAAGGAAGGAAGGAAGGAAGAAAGAAAGAAAGAAAGAAAGAAAGAGAGAAAGGAAGAAAGAAAATGCTGTATACTTCATTGTCATCTTGGTTAAGGTGACCACATGGTACAAAGCACTAACAAAGCACCCATAAAACTTCTTAGTTCTACCGATCCTGCTTATTATTGTCTCCTTCTTTAGATTGAGGAGGCAACAGTAGACCTTTAAGATATTTTGGATAAGGACGGATTTTTGTATGATGACTTTTGTCTTGAGAGTTAAAAAAAAAGACAGATGAAGACAAAACCTTGAACAAGGTTTATGGAAAATAGGACTTAAAAATCGCATATGTTTAATGATTAAGGTTTATAAACCCCTAAGGTTATAAAGGTTCACTTGGCTTAATTAAAACCGGCTTAGAGATTCATGTTTAAAAAATTATCTTTTCTGTGTTTAACACTAGGTTCATAAGTTTTTCTCTTTTAGATAAGAAACAATATATGCTTGCTAAATAAAGTTTATGAATTCCAAGGATGTTTTGGCTAGCAAAGACTGACTTAAAGATAAACTCTAGCCTCTTTATCTTGGCTATCTTTGGTAAGCTTTAGCTATTTGAGTTAAACCAAAAAAACAAACAAACAAAAAAAACCAAAAATAAAATAAATAGAAAATTATAATAATCTGAAAAGGTACACTATAAAAGGATCAAGAAAAAAAAAGGTCCCAATCTTTTCCTGAACTGGATTTATGATTTTACGTTTTGTCTTGATGCTAAAGGATCTTCAGTTAAATCTTTTTCTGTTCAAAATTTTAAGACTCAAATTTAGGGATAAAACAGTAAAATCCTAATCTTAGAAAAGCCACTACCTTGTTGCAAACTGTTAAAAATAAGTAAGACAAACAAGTTCATGATCGGATTATACATGATCCCGTTCTTTAATATCTCAGAACTAAGTTTGTAGCCCCGCTAAGTAAAACTGTAATTCATTTACAGGAACAAGCTCTGGTCTTCAGGATTTGTCTTAAAGGGTAAGCCTGAAGCAAGGAACTAAAAATAAGTGAAGCTTGTTTAAAATTAGGTGTGCTTAATAGATTAGATGGCCCTTAAGCCCCTCAGAGAGATCTATTGGATACGGCATCTTAAAGTGTTTAATGAAAAAGGGATCCTCTGATAGACAAAAAAAAAAAAAAAAAAAAGCTTCTGCTAGTCGCAGCTGAGGCTATTTCCAAAGAAGATGGTCTGCAATGGACTCCATGTGCAGCTTGCTTCAAGTGTGACCGCACTGGGTGAAGAACTGCCCCACGCCCACCACCAGGGCGCTGTCCTGACTCTGGACACTGTCAGGTTGACTACTTTGCCCTGGCTCAACAAGGCGGGTCAGTTTTCCCAAGCTTCTCCTCTACAAGAAAATCTCTTAGATCTTCTGGGTCCGGCTGCCGAAGGCTGATGCTGTCCTGTGTGACAGGGGCTGACTTGATGACATCTTCCACCCCCCCCCCCACAGAAAGTCATAGAGATCAGTGTAGGATTCCAGGCTGACTCTCCAGGTAGTGAGGAAGTCTACATCATTTAATTGATACATAGGTCACTTGGTTGATACTTTCTGCTCAGATTCATCCTTTTCAGATGTCTGATGGTGTTGGTGGTGAGCATAGCTCTATCCATTTAGCGGCAGCAAGATGACCTCAGCTAGCTTCTCCAGGCAAAGCTGCAGCTGCCTATCACTCCATTTCATATGCAAAAATCAGGCCTTATTTTCCTCAGAGCTACGAGGTCTCCTACCGAGAAAGGCAAATGCTGACAAGCTGCATAATGAAAAAGATGAATTCACAAAACAGGTTTCAATGTAAAAATAAACTCAGGCTACCGTGCTGTTGTTACTAACAAAATTTGCTTTTCACGCTTCCTTTATTTTAAAGAACTTACTTGGCAATGACTGCTCACAGGAATCAAGCACTTTTGGCAAAAGATTGAATGTTTCCAAATAAAAGAAAAAAAAAGTAAAAGTGATCAATGTAAATTATGAGGCTGTTGGACACAGTGGACAAGTCTGCACACAGACGAGAAAAGTCTTAACTCTGTGGGAGATCCGGCAGGGAAGGGGTAAAACAGTAGGAAGGAAACAGAGCCACAGTGAATGCTGAGCATCTCCAGCTCCCCAAGAGGGTGAAACAGGCAAAAGAGCATTTATGAAGATCCAGTGATAAAACTGCAGCTCATGAGACCCATGAAAACATTCAATGCGATGACTCTTAACTCTAAAAAGATAAAAATACAGATAACGTTCTAGTTTGCGTTTTTGTCTATGTATCCATTTTATCTTTTTAAAAAGAAGGAAATCCTGAATACTGTGGCCATGCTTTTCTGAGGGCATAATGGTGTGGTCTTACTCCTGGCAACTTGAAATTTGTGAGCCCTCTGAGAACTCCTCAAGCCTCCTTATTCAATTACCTGTTTTCACCCTTTCTTATTTACTAGCATATCCCCTATCTTTCTGTCTGCCTGCAGAACATCTGAGTGGAAATGTCCAGGGGGCAGTTGGAGATATGGTCCAGATGTCAGAGGAGGTGCCAAGGTGATGATAATGATGTGGGAAGTAAGCTTTTAAAGGCTATTCATTCTGCAAACAGTCATTTAGCTCTGAGCTGATTAACCAATACAATTCACTCCACAGTATTTATTAGGAGCCAACTATGTGCCAAGAACTAAATCAGTAGGAGAAGAGGATTAAAACAATTCTCTAATTGCTCCATTCTTTGTATCCACTGAATGCTTGCCATATGCACAGCCCTCTAACTTGGAATTTCACTATTTTTTTTTTCAGTTTTTATTAACTATATATTGAACTGAAATATAATCACACTGGTTTCTCCTTTTCTTTTCCTCCCTTCTATCTTTTGTTTGTACCCCTCATTTACTCTCAAATTCGTGGTTTCTTTTTCTTTAATTACTGTAGTGGCATTTCATTTGTATTTTAATAAATAAAGCTTTCCTGAAGATCAGAAAAGTAAAATAGCCACACTGGCCAGTCTTACAGACCAAGCAACAATGACACACAAAATTAATCCCAGTAGCCACAATGATACACATCTTTAATCCCAGTAGCCACACTATCTTGCTATAGAAACCAGGAGATGGAGGTGCATGTCCTTAATGCCAGAACTAGAGAGTGATATGGGATGTTCTTCTGTATAAGTATTGCTCTTATTGGTTAATGAATAAAGCTGTTTTGGCCTAAGGCTTAGCAGAGTAAAGCCAGGTAGGAGATAGAGATTGAGTAGGCAGAGTCAAGGAGATGCCACACAGCTGCCAAAGCTGAAGGATGCGCTGGAAATTTACCTGTACACCACAGCCTCGTGACTAGACACAGATGAATAGAAATGGGTTAGTTTAAGATGCAAGAGCTACCTAGAAATACACCTGAGATATTGGCCAAACAGTGCTATAATTAATAAAGTTTCTGTGTGACTATTCAGGAATGGGTGGCCAGTACAACTGGCATCTATGTGGGGACACCAACCCATGAGCCTGAGATTAAGAGTCTTGTTGCATAATGGCACCAACATGGGCCAAGTACCCTAAGAGAGATATACATGGGTCCAATCTACATGGGAAGTAGAAAAAGACAAGATCTCCATTTTTTAATTTTTTAAAAATTCAATTCATTCATTTGTTTGCTTGCTTGTTTTTTGAGACAGGGTTTCTCTGTATAGCCCTGGCTGCCCTGGAACTCACTCTGTATACCAGACTGGCTTTCCACTCACAGAGATCTGCCTGCCTCTGGGATTGAAGGCGTGTGCCTCCAGCACCCGGCTTGACTATATTTTTAATTTGATTTAGTTATCCAGCATGTGTTTACACATCTGTCTAATAACTGATTTTGATAGCATTGTTTTTCCAAAGAGACAGAAACAGACATTCAGGTACTTCTATCATCAGTGGAATGCTGGAGAATTCAGCACGTGTTAGAAGTCTGTAGAAATGCTCGTCACAGGGCTGCTTGTTATTCACAGGTGATGATAAAGACTCCCCGCTATCATGGTTTTCAGAGCTGGCATGGCCCTGTCCCACACACAATTTCATTTTATCTCACAGTAGCCCTGTGAAGTAAGACATCACCACCATCTCTGTCACTGAGGACCCAGAGACCAGGAGCACTTCAGTGATATGCCCAAAGTCGCTAGGCAAGCCCTGACCTTGACGAAGCCTCTGGGTACAAACTATGCGCCCTTTGCATCGTCTTATTTCTTGCAGGCCTCAAGTTTGCTTTCCTGTGATGTTTTGGTCAGCAGCTACCAACTTGAAAAATCACTGTGACTCTCCGCTAACACACCTTGCCTGAAGAGATCGATGGATGCCATTCATGGGAGAATTTCGTTTTTTGTTGAAGTAAAGAGTTCTCAACATGCCCCTTGAGTCGTATATCTGGACCACAGTCCTAAGCCTTTGAAAAGCTCAGTAGACCTTTGTATTCAAGTTTCTGCTTGTTTTCTGTCCAGTCAACCTTTTCTCCCACCGTGTGTGTCTCAGAGGTTTTGCCATGGGTGGAGCCGTGCTGAACGAGGAGAAGCTCCAGGTGTGTGCCTCCCATTTGTCCAGGCTGGTGTCTGCAGAGCAGAGCATCATTGCCATCTGCTCGCCGAGCACCCCATCTCTCTCTGCAGCATTTGCTACCCCATCTCTCTCTGCAGCATCTGCTGAGTGCTCTCAGCTCCCATCTGGTCTCTGGAATCTGATTCCTGTGGCATCTGGTGCCCTTGTTTCCACCCAATGTCACCTAGGTCTGCCGCTGGTCTTTGGTGCTGTTTTCGTTTCCAGAAGGGACAAAGGTCTCATGGGCCAGAGGTGCTGGTGAGAGGCTATGAACCTGTGGTGGGATTGCCATGAGTACCCTTTCAGAATTCTTCTTACTATCTACACAAAGCAGGGGAGTTTCCTGACAAAGGCTTGTGTTCTTCTGGAGCAGCACTGGGAAGGGTGTTGTTTTATCTGCTATTTATACACACACACATAACATACTTACACACATACAAACAATAGATACACATACATAACATACTTACATAATAAATATACACATATATACACACACATATATACACACACATACACACCATACTTACATACATACATAAACATACATACAAACATAAACACATAAATACACAAATACACACATACACATATATACACACACATATATACACACACATACACACCATACTTACATACATACATAAACATACATACAAACATAAACACATAAATACACAAATACACACACACAAAAGATCTGAACCTGAACTTCACTGAGGTAAGCAGTTTGCAGGTTTCCTTCTGGGAACACCCTTGGCTATCTTGTCTTCCCCCAGATTCTGGTCCATTCTCCAGTCCAACAATTATTGTGTTTTCTTTCTTTCTTTCTTTCTTTCTTTCTTTCTTTCTTTCTTTCTTTCTTTCTCTCTCTCTCTCTCTCTCTCTCTCTCTCTCTCTTTCTTTCTTCCTTTCCTTCCTTCCTTCCTTCCTTCCTTCCTTCTTTCTTTTTTCAGAATTCCATCCAGGGGATCTAATTTAATTGCTACTTAATTTATTTGCATCATTTATTTGATAATTCATTAACAATTTTCTTAAAATTTCATACTCCTTTCTTATCCTTCCTTTGTTCTTACAGTAAGACGACCATCTTGATTTATGTAAATGTTGCTTCCACCCATTCTTAAATGTAGATTAATTTGGACACATTTAAGAGAATCAACATTATTCACCTAGCAATGCATGCTAACAATACTTATATATACATATTAATTTCAATTGCTCGAATGAGAACATTACTCCTCTTCTTTGATCGTCCTATCCTTGTTGTCATAGATACCAGCAAGGGACTGGTATAAAGTTTTCATTTTCATGGAGACTCTGAAACACCTCCCTTTTTTTCTTACTTGAATAATTTATTCATTTTAAATGACACAGAGTACATCATATTAGCCAGACCGTGGTGCAAAAACAAACATTATTGCAGCTCGAAGTATCTTCTAGATTTGACTTCAGTGAGGTCAGGATCCCATTGACCACTTGCGAGTGAAGTCACATGGTCCATGTCAGCTCTCACTTCAGGGGGTCAGAGGACAAGGCCAGGGTGCCTGTGGTTGAGATGAGATAGCCTCTCTCTGTAACACTGCCCACAGAATACTAGAAATCAATTCCTGTCAGAGCCTCTGCTGTTGCGGGTAAAGAAGACAGCTAGTTTGGTTTATGTGAAACAAAATATTCTGGGAAACAGCAAGGGAATCAGAAAAGGCAGTGTAGATAAAATGCCCCCACTGCACTTGGTCTGCATACACATGAAGCCTGGACTTGAAAATTGTGCATCTGGGTAAGTATGCTCTTTCTACAGCTGTGAAACTAAGTAGGAGCATGAGGTTCTCTCTCTCTCTCTCTCTCTCTCTCTCTCTCTCTCTCTCTCTCTCTCTCTCTCTCTCTCTTCCTTTCTTTCATCAGCTTGTTTTGTGTGTGTGTACCACATATAGGTCCCAGGGACTAAACTCAGGTCATCAGGTGTGGCTGCAAATGGCCTCACCAGCTGAACCGTGTTGCTGACCTGAGTGTGAGTTTTGAGCTAATGGATTGAGTTTCCGGCTGCCAGTGCCAATGGGGTCTCCAGGGGCCTTTCCCTTATTCCTGAGGTGAACTGTGAGCACAGCAGTCACCAGAGAGCTACAGGGATCACTGCTGTAAAAATTCATGTACAAGGGTTAGAGCGAAACCAAGTTCCACTCACCAGACTTCCTTTCCCAGGACACACTACAGGCCCCACAACTACCTGTAACTCCAGCTCCAGGACCTCAGCTATCCTTCTATGGTCTCTCCCCAGAAGCTAAGGAGTTGGTCTTGCCAAGAGGATCTTGATAAAAGGGGGATGATGTTGAAAAGAGAGAAAAGAGAGCCTAGAATGTCCACAGTGTACAGTCAATCTAGCCTGGACACCTGTCCTTGGAAGGACAGTCACTTCTTCCAAGTTCCTTCTCTTTGCTCCTGGGGACACTCCTCCACCACTGACCTTCTGTGCTCTCTCCCTAAGGCTTGCAAAGATCAACTGAGTTTTCCTTCCCTCCCAGGAGGTTTTATATTGTTATCCCCGGAAATTTGGATGCAGAGGCCTTCGTCTATGTTAATTTGATTTGCATAAAACTCAATCACTTGGTATTTCTGAGCCATTCTCCGGTAGAAAACTATGCTCTCCTCCTGGAAGTACACAGTGGTTCCTGTAATAAGTTCCCAAATTTCTTGAGAAATTCAATTGTAAGGCCATCTGGTTCTGGGGTTTATGTCCTTGTCAGGAGATAATTGTATTATCTACACACCAGCAGTGTGTCCTCTTGAACTGAGTCATTACGGTTTCTGAAAATATTTTGATTTGACCCTTTATTTTTGATTAAAGGGCTAGATGTAAATGCCTCTAAGGACATAGAGAGAAAGAGGTTGAATGTAGTATCTCTCAGGTTTAGCTTCTTAAACAGAGCTGAAGTGGACCTCTTTGGCTTGCTGGTGTCTTTGTCCTCATCCGTAATCCTGAAGAAATTTTTATTATTGATAAACAGAATAGAAAAGCTTTCTTATAAATGGTAATACCGGGTAAAACAGTAATTTCTTTGTTAATTTATAGATGGGAATACTGATGGGGCAGGCCTGGAAGTAGTGGCGCACGCCTTTAATCTCAGCACTCGGGAGGCAGAGGCAGGCCGAGCTCTGTGAGTTCGAGGCCAGCCTGGTCTACAAGAACTAGTTCCAGGACAGGCTCCGTGGCTACAGAATTACTTTGTATTAAGCAAACAAACAAACAAAAAAGTCAAGCCCAGTACGTGATGTCGAAGACTAGCCTCATGTCTCCACTAGCTTTCCAAGGTGGACCTGAAGTTTTGTAAACATCCAGACATAGAAAGCTTTAGGTAGTTCTTTTCCTGGTGTTTGCTCTTATTGACAAGCGCGCATGCGCAGGCACATAGGCACGTCCCTTCTTTCAGACGCATCTATAAAGCAAAGGAAGCATCCCAAAGTCCAATCACCCGAGTGGCACTGACAAGTGTCTCTTCCTGATTTCACAAGGGTCTTTATCTACGCTGCATATGCGCTGGGAGGAGAATGTAATGGATTCCCTGCATGCATTGGTATCGCCCAATAAGACAACGGTCTCAAAAGTCAGGGTATTGGTTCAGGAGAGACCTCCCTCCTTCAAAGGGGGATAAAAACTGGAAATTACTCTTCTCTTGTGTCACAGATCACTGGGCTTCCTTCACGCCTTCTGTTGTACACAACTCCAGAGACGGGGCTCTGGCGGTAAAGGCCTGAGGTTGCTTCTGTTAGGTGCTCTGTCATGGCAACGTGAAGGTATTAGAAGAAATGAAAGGGATGCTTTTCTGTGTTGGGAGGTGGGAGGAAAACGAGAGCAAAGAGGAGTATCAGTGGAGCACAACCATGTGTTCCAGGCCCGTCCCTTGCTGATTTTCCCAACTGGACAGGCAGTGTTCGGAGGGGAGGACCAGCACCGAGCAGGGACTGTGGTCTGTGTTCTGTCACGCGTATCTAGAGGCGTGTCCTTGGTGGAAGATGTGAGCCGTGACTCCACACCTCACCACTGTGATAGTGAATCCTCAACTTTATGTGGTTCTGACAAACAGAACAAAAGAAACGGAGGGTTTTGTTCTTGTTGTGGGCAGGCGGGCAAGCGTGTATGTATGTGCATATAATAATACGAGTACAATTTGGTGTCATTTTA
>NC_022009.1:113521500-113525757 GCF_000317375.1 Microtus ochrogaster
GTCCCTCCCTCCCTTCTCTAGAGCTTGAGCAACAGGCTCTGTTGGCTGCCAGCAAGTCCCAAGACTCCACTTGCTGTGACTCCCCAGTGCGAGGATTATAAGTGTGCCACCAGGGCATGAAGGGCCAAACCAAGTCCTCGTGTTTGCAGGGCAAACGTCCTATGATGTGAGCAGCCTCCCAGTCCTTATTTTTAAAACAATTACCCTTGGCAAAAGGAGAGTGTAATGACATTGCTCCTGGCTAAAAGTCTCATGCCCTGTGGTCCATGAAACAGCTTGGACGGCTGACCACTGATGTTGAATTCTAGAATCAGCAAGCAACCCAATCCTCATTAGTGATCGTTACAGTTATTTACTTACAATGAAAAGTATCACGGAAGAGGTGTGGACCAGTGAGTCATTTGAGGTATGTAGAGTATAGTCCAGAACCCATACCTTCTACTCAGTTTGTCTCGAGGAGTCTCCAGCCTTGGAAAGGCTCCTCTCTACCCCAGCAGGATGTGTTAACAGCTCGCCATCGGGGGAATGAAGACAAGTGACCACTTAGAACGTCCCAGCTATTTAGAGCATCACCACTCTAAGTAACTAAAAGGCTTCACTTAGAAACCAACAGCAGCTTCTCTGTTTTTTTTTGTTTGTTTGTTTGTTTGTTTTTGTTTTTTCCTGTTGTGGGATGGCTCAACACTCAGGCCAGCAGCTGCTGCTCTCCAAATGCCTGGACCCAGGAGTCTTTCGGAGCTGGGCTCCATGCCCAAAATGTACACGCGAGAGAAATGAAAACACATTCCGAATGAAGCTGGGCAGGAAACAGTCTTGTTTGGAATTAATGAGCCTCAGCAAACCCCTCACCTGACAGAGAAGCATCATGTTTACCAAGTCTGGAGTTTGATTCCATTTGAGAATATAATTCTGATTATATCTTATCGAGAAGGCTTTCAGATAGTTTTCATGTTTATGATAATCCTGAGTCTACTGGGAAAATTCCTTTTTTTCTTATTTTTTTTTATCAAATTAAAAAATATTAACCCTCCTCATCTTGGGTTGGATATAAGATTTAATGTGAACACTCTTTTTGTGAAGAGTGGTACTGTATTTGTGCATTTTCCAGTGTCTAGATACGTGATCTCAGTGAGCCACTTCATCACTCCGGGCTTTTGTTGCTCCACCTAGAAAATGGGCACAGGTTTAGCACACATCTATAAAGCCATCATCTCAAGAGATAGAGCCATAGTCTGTCTCTACCTTCCTTTGGTGAAACCCCTCAAATTTCAGGAATACCTTGTTACGTTTCCAGAGATTCAGAAACCCCCTTAATTTCTCTACTAGAATTTAAGCAGATTCCTTTTCCTCCAGGTGGAATCCATGTTTGGAGTCTGTTCACACACTAGACCTCCCAGGTGGGTGGGCATTTTTGCTGCCCATTGTCTGCTCCCTGTGTGACTTCAATTTCCTGAGGAACCCGGTATATGCCAGAGTGTTGATGACTCACGATGGCTTCAGTGCTTTTTATGCCTCTCTCTCTCTCTCTCTCTCTCTCTCTCTCTCTCTCTCTCTCTCTCTCTCTTTCTCTCCATAAGAGTGCCACAACACACATGTGGAGGCCCAAGGACAGACAACTCAACAGAATTGATTCTCTTCTTCTAGAACATGGGTTGCAGGGACTAAAAACAGGTCATCAGTATTGGTGGCAGGGTACTTTTATCCACTGAGCCATATCATCCATCCTGCTTTCTTTCTTTGTTCCTTTAAGCATTTATTTTTTATTTATGTTTATGCATTTGTGTGTGTGTGTGTGTGTGTGTGTGTGTGTATGTGCCATGTGTGTGCAGGTACCACAAAAGCCAGGTAAAGGAATCAGATCCTCTGGAGCTAAACTACAATCCACTGTGAGCTACTGAATGTGGTGCTGGGAACTCTGGTCCTTGGAAGGAACAGCTCTTACTTCTAACCACTGAGCAATCTCTCCTGTCCCCCTTTGGTGCTTTCTAATTTCATCGTATCTAAGTGCAGTCTCCATCCTAAACACCACCAACGGAGGTTCTCTGGTTCTTTGAATGTTTACTTGAAGAAGGCCTCCTCCTTCAGACGTGAGCCTCTATGGGCGCCCCCTCACTCTGCGTCTCTGGAGCCCAAGGCAGTTGTCTGATACATAGTAGCTGTTACCAACATACATTTATTTGAATCAAAAAGTGAGCATGTCCTTTGTGGGGAGCACACCTTATGTCTTATCACCAGGTCCCTGATGGCAACTTCAGGCTGGCCTTCTGGAGCGGTGCATATGGATTCCTCCAGGCTTCCTAAGACAGCTTCCAGCTCCCCCTTCCCACTCCTTTAAGCACACCTGGCTGGCCTTATACTCACTATGTAGACCAGGCTGGCCTTGAACTTCCAGTTTCCTACTTCCACCATCTGGATGCTGCTATTAAAGACGTGGCCAGCTAGCTCCCTCTTACTCTTGCCCAGGCATTTTCTCCATTCTTTTGTGTTATGTTGGGGGCTGTGGACCAAGACCCCGAATTTCTTGTAATCAGCTTGTTATGCTTGCAGCTGCTCTGAGTAAAACAACTTGCTTTTCATGTGTTTGCAGCTGCTCTGAGCACAAGACCCTCAGGAGTTCCTGATGGCAGGGGAGTGGTTTCTGGTGGGTTTGGTTGGGACGTGGCTATCAGTTAAGGATCCTTATATAAGCGACTCAGATACACAATAAAGTAGGCATTCTTGTTTCAAGAATTCGTGTTTCTGTCTGTGTGTCTTTGTGTGTTTAAATCTCCAGGCTCTTGCCCAGCTCGCAAATGGGTCTGTAGTGCAGGCTCCATGTAAGTTTAGTACCATAGTAGACGTAGTAGTACGGATGGTGCAGTCTTATTTGATTTTTATGTTCCAATATGTACACTACCTGGTTTGATGTATCCTAGTTTTCTTCTTTGTCTCTTCTACTAGAATACAAACATCCTGAGGACAAGCTCCTTGCCCATATTCCAGGTTAAATTCTTATACATGGGACAGTGCCAGATACTGTGGGCACCCAGCAAATGTTCTTAGGTGGAATGAATGAAGCATGACGTCTTGCGTCTTGCATGTGGCTTGTTCAAAGGACGTGGGCTTATTATCCCAGGCTGTTGCATGTTATCTCAGGTAATAGCTTTCCCCTTGTTCCTAGAAGGGTATTACATCATATATTTGTGATTTCCAGGCAGAGCAGTGGCTGTGTTCTTGAAGGACAGTTCTCCAAAGCAGATAATCTTGACCTTACTTGACTCATTCTCTTTGCCTTTGTGTTTAAATTTTCAGAGCGAGACTGCAGAGAGCCTTGAACAGAATATCCCAGTTCTTCAGGGCCACCGTGCTTTGTTCATTGGGCAGGAAGGCATGTGTGGTACACAAGCCTCTCCAGTGGCCAAGCACCATCTGCTCTAATTCAGTCTCATCTTTTGCAAAACACTCGAGGCTGCTCATAGCCCCGAGCTCGGTACCCTGGTACCTTCTCCACCTGCTGTTGCTGCTGCCTGTGCACTGGCTGCTTTTCCCATTTGTGTGTGCCTTGGGGTATGTGTTTTTGCTGCTCTACAGAACCTCTGAGCTTTCTTATTGTAAATGATGAGGAGAGATGCTGGAGTAACACATATCCCTTCCTGTTTTGCCATATGAAGAAACATCCCATGTTCTTGGGTTAAGAAAGAACACTTCTATACTGCCAAATATTACCCTACTTAATTAAGCCTTCCAATTCCTTTAGATTTATTTATCTTATTTTCTGTGTATTTTGCCTGTGCATACGGATGCATACCATGTGAATGCCTGGCTCCCTTTAGGTCAGAACTGGAGTTGTGGATGGTTATGAGTCATTATGTGGATGCTGGGAACTGTACCCGGCTCCTCTGCAAGAGCAACAAGTGCTCTTTGCTACTGAGCCATCTCTCCAGCCTCTTGGTTATGTCTTCAGGGAAACAATAAGCAGACTTCACTTTTCTCTTATGTATGTTGTTTAGCAGACACAAAGGAAATCAAACTTAACCCAAAGGTGCCATAGTGGTTGGCACACACTGCTCTCCAGATGGTTAAACGTTAGAAATACCAGGGGAAGGAGAGAGAGGTTAGACTTTGGAGTGGAAAGTGTGCCTTTCAGTGTTTGTTGCTGCTGAGAATATGTCAAAGAGTCAGAAGTCACCTCACTCTACTGGCCTTTACTACTGGCTGTTGTATAGCAGCTTCGTCTGATGTTAAAATCTTCCATCTTGGAGGGAAACAACTTCTTCT
>NC_022009.1:113525977-113539785 GCF_000317375.1 Microtus ochrogaster
CAGCTGCAGTTTCCCCTCCCTCCTCTCCTCCAAGCTCCCCCCATTCCTTTTGCTTCCACCCCCAATCCACTCCACCTCCATTTGTGTTCAAGATGAGGCAGGTCTCCCATGAATATTAACAAAACAGGGCATATCAAGTTGCAGTAAGATTCAATACCTCCCTTTTTATTAAAGCTGACCAAGGCCACCCAGTATGATGAGTAGGGTCCCAAAAGACAGCAAAAGAGTCAGAGACAGACAGCTCCTGTTTCCACAGTTAGGAGTCCCACAAGAGTACCAAGCCACACAATTGTAACATACATGCAGAGGGCCTAGGCCAGCCCCATCAATGCTGGTTGTCTGTTCAGTCTCTGAGAACCCCTATAAGCCCAGGTTAGTTAATTTGGTGAGTTTTCTTGTGTTGTCCTTGACCCCTCTGGCTCCTAGAATCCTTTCTCCCTCTCTTCTTCAGTATTCTTTGAGCTCCAGCTAATGTTTGGCTCTGGGTCTGTGCATCTGTTTTCATCAGTTGCCCCTCTGGTGATAATTGTGGTAGTCACCAATCTATGAGGATAGCAGAATATCATTAGGCATCATGACATTGACATTTTTTTTCCTCCAGTTGTGTTTGGTTCTATCTTAGGTCACTGGGTCATCCAGCCTGTGGGTCCTGGTGATCCAGGTGGTGCTAGGGCTGGCCTTACTCTCCTGGCAGGGGTTTTGGGCTAGACCAATCATTGGTAGGCCACTCCCTCAATATCTAGGCCCCCACATCCAGTAGGTATCCAGTAGTCTCTTCCATTAATCTCACCCTTCATTCATTCCCAACTTAATTAATAGCTTATGTTCCCATTCCCACTTGCCCACAGTTCACTCATGAAAGCTCTTCTATTTCCCCTTCCTTGAAGTGAGGAAAACATCTTAAGATACAGGATGTAACCGTGATGTCAAACAGCCAGGTATTTTAGGACAGGATGTTTACAAGGAGGTGAAACAATGGGATATTCTACATGAGGATAAAACACTCCATCTTGCAGGGAAACGACAGTAAATAAACAATTCAAAATAGCTCCAGGAAGTCCCTGAAACTGAGTAAATTCACTAGGCCTCTCCCTCCCCCAAGACTATATAAACAGAAAAGCCTCCTGAAAGTCACTCTCAAACAGGCTGAGTTGGAAAGAAGACTTGACAATCCTTGCAGACTAGAATAGAGTTCAGCTGAAGTGCTTAGAATAAACAAAGACCAGCAAGAGCAGCTCACAAGAGGCTTAGCAGAAGAGAGTACCAACAAAGGACACCCTCTAACTGTTGAGCTACCTGCAGGCTGTGCAGTGTGTGCCCCAGGTTTCCAGATATTGTCACTGTCACCTGTGCTCGTGGGTGGGTGGCTTTTGGTGATGTAGCTGTCTTTGACTCTTTTCTGCTCCTGTCAGTAACCTCTAGCCCATGCTCCATTAAAATGTGTTTGTTCAGCAAACTGGACTTCACCAATGATATCCATACTTTTGTCCAGCATCGGTTCCCTATCTGGAGTGAGCATATATATTTTTTCATGTCTCTCTGGGAATAGTGTCACATTGCACTGGCTTTCTAGGGTTAAAATTACATTTTGTAGAAAACCATTCCATTTGTACAGTGCAGCTGATTTTCATTAATGTTTGACATTGTTAAAATGGGTTATTTTTTTAATGATAAGATGAGCATTAAAATAATGTCTCACTAATACAACATAGATTGGATAAAACTTGGTAACACCTTTAAAAAACTCCCTCTGAAAAGCTGTTTACTCGCCAGAGCATACGCGCAGTTTTCCAGCCATGGATATGCTGTCTTATATGACTCTATTGCTAGCCTTCCCCTTCACTTTCTGCTACAGCTAATTTAGCAAAATTGCATTTAAATCAGTCCTCAATGAGAGGACCTGGAGCTCCCATGCTTGCTTTTAATAGACACATTAGTCTTCCTACATGGGAAGATTTCATAAATGGCTTCTCATTTTCTTCTGGGAAGATGGCTATTATCCATCACCCAGTGCATTTCTGGTCTATCCTTAGGGAATTTGCGGGGCTTACCATTGCTTTGGATCTTGGGTTGGTATTCAAAATTGATTAACCTCTGTGTATGTTTTAACACGGGTCCTGCAGTGCTTGTATTTGCTGTGTTCATTTGGGTCACCGAGTTATTACATTACTTAGTCCCTTGAAGGTTGCTTGTGCCTCAGCCCTAGAAGGCAGAGGCGGAAGAGAGGAAGCAGAGGCAAGAATGAGGTAATGTCATCCGTAGGAGTGTTCATGCGTTGGCACTGGGCCATCAGGGTTGAGTCAGTATTATCTGACCAAGTGCAAAGCTAATATCGTGATTGTGTTAACTATTCACCCAGAAAGTCTCTGGATTGCTAGTTAAAATATAAGAAAACAAGGCCAAGCACAACTCTGCTATTGAGTGGTAACCATTAGCATTTAGAGTACACACCTTAGACCCTTTTATCCTTATTTCTCTTAAAAAGCCGAAGGGGAATGAATCCTCTTAAAGACTGGTGGGAGAAAGGCCTAAGCTTTCGTGGCTTCCCTCCTGCTTTAAGCATGTCCTTCTCTGAGCATTAGCTGAAGGAAAGGTATTGTTTCTACCCTGTGGCATCTGCTTATGTAGGTACTGATACCAGCCCAGCAGCTGCTCTGAAGGAGCTGGCTCCTAGCTTCAAGCAAACCAAATTCTTCTCTCATACAGCTCAATTCTTTGTACACTTCTCTAGTCTGCAAGGGAGGGAAGACACTTCCCTTAGTGGCTTGGCCCCTTTCTGCCAATGAGGAGTGAACAAATTTCCTTTGAAATCTTATCTTGGTATAAATCTTTGCTGCCTGTGACCCTGGCTTCAGTTTCTAACTAACGAAGTGGTGTTGGATTCTAAAAATATATTTGTGATTAATACTTAGTGGATAATCATTCATTGTGCCACCTAAAAATAGAGGTTACTGAGAGAGGAAGGTAGGCCACCAGCTGGGTCACCACCGGCTCTGGGCTGACTGGTCAGAGCTGAACAGCTGACTCTGGCTGCCCAAGCCTCAGAAGAGAGTTAAGCTAGGCAAACGCTGTTCCTGCAGAGACTTTTGTTCTGTCAAAGCCAACACGTGATGGCGGTCTCAGTCAGAGCTGCTAAGATGGGGCGGAGATGTAAAATTTTCATTCGTGTATATTAATTATAAATAATTAATTATGACGTTCTCAGAGAGGTGCCTGATGTCGTTTGAACATCTTACCCTCCATTGCTTTCTTTTCCTCTCGCACTCAGATCCCTTTTCTCTTCCCAACAACTTCCCTCTTCCTCTTCTTTCCTTCCCTTCCTCCCTCCAAAGGATTTTGCTAGGATCCTTTACAAGAGTGTGAGAGAAAGATTAGTTATAGGAGGAAGGACATTTCACCAGTAGCTATGCTACTTAAAATGTCTCCTTCCCCAGCAATTCATTCCTAGCGAAAGGTTGGGCCTTCTGGCTCTCTATGACTGAGAATTGACAGGCCCACCCTGCGCAGGTCAGCATTCAATCTGTGAGTTCAAGGTCACAGCCAATCTGTGGCAGGAAGGAAGTGGTCCAGAGCACTCTGCCCCACCCCTGGACTTCACATTCTTTCCACCTTCTCTTCTAGAATGTTCTCTGAGTTTTAGGGAGGGAAACTGGGATGTTTAACCTAACGACTCAGGCAAACTATTAAGTTGGTGAAACTAGGTGGGGGTGATAAAATTTATAGTTCCTAACCATCTAGTTGCTATTTGTTGGTAACTGGAAAGACCTGATGTTTGTAGCCTACAAACAAGCTAGCAGTGAACCTGCTATATAAATTCACAGTTACTGGCTAAGGACACATGAGCCCTTGAAGAGAAACAAGCAGCTTTTTATCTTAAGGCCTAGCAAGACGCAGGAGATTTAAATTTGAATCATTTTTTTTCCCTTGTGTGTCAAGGCCCTTTGAGTGGCATGGGGGAAGCCCAGGGGATGACACCCACAAAAATGAGACATTTCTTCTGTCTTCTATTTAATGAATCTTTCTTAAATACGAGGCGTTGACTTCTTTCTCTGTGTCCTTCACAGACATGTTCCTTCAGGAAAAATTATTTTTGCTCAATGCTGTTGTGCGCTGCCTTTGATCATGACACCCAGAATCCTTGTCATGGATTTTTCCATAAAGATTTGTAATTTTTCCATTAAAAATATTGCTAAAGTGCAGTATGTGCTTTTTTTTTTTTAAAAAAAAAAGCAGCCACCAGAAGGGACAGCTTGCCCAAAAATCTCATGCAAACAATACAGGGGATGCTTGTTCCCATTAAGAAGAGAGAATGTGCTGGTATAAGAGTCTTAGGGGACCTATTTCAGGCCTTAGTTGTGGAGACTTAGTGATTAGGCTTCTATTTAAGAGAATGGCAGATCATTAAGTCTCAGAGGAGAGCTTGGTATTTTACATTGCAGGTAAGTGCTCTTTAGATGCTATCTCATGTGCAGAATAAACACCCTTGTCATTAGCCTTGAGGCATTGCAAGGTGTCCAAACTCGCACCTTTGGTATCAAGGTCTCACTTTGCCAGCCTCAGTAAGCTTTAGAAGCCTGAAGGAAAAACCTATATCTGTTCAGGAAACCCCACTAAGACATCCTGTCTTTAGGATTGATTTCCACCCTGTGTATATATATCTTATACACATACATGCACATATATGTATCTATATCATATACATACACCTGTGTGTAAATACATCTTATACATACACAGGAACATCCCAGGGGAATAATGATCCGTAGGAAGTATACTATGAAACAATGGTTTTTAAGTTGGATGGTTTTGTTTTCTAGAGGGTAAGTCCCTTAAATCATCAGACCATCAACAGGCTTTTTATACAATGCAGCTGTCCAGAGAGGGAAGAAAGCAAGGGCCAAGGGGCAGCTTAAGAAGAATGGTGCAGCTGACAGAGCAACGTGGGGTCTCTGTTGTCAGCGGCCAGGGTGCAGGCACAGCTCCATGGTGTTTGGGGCAGCCGCTTGTGCAGTCTCTTTCGGCCCCAGGGACCTCTAATCAGACAACCGCAGGATTCTTAGCTTTCTCCCAGAATAGAAGTCCAGGGCGAGCTAGTATGGAGCAGAGTTAGAGTTAATTAAAAGAGAGATGGAGATTTTGAGCACGAGGGTTAAACAGAAAAAGAGGGAAGAGGAAGAAGAGAAGGAGGAGGAAGGAGGAGAGAAAGGTAAAGATTCTCAGGGAAGAGAAGCCACTCTTGTGCAGGGCATGAGCTTCACAAAGCCCCACCTTACAGGGCTTGCGATGGCTTTCCACATGGAGAATTTTGAGTTCCGTGTCTCAGAGGTCTCATATATGCTTAAGTCAGGCCCAGTGAGACAGTTCACTTCCCATTGCCTGCAAGTCAGGATGTGGGAGTCTTGGGTGCTTCTC
The DNA here is from genome assembly GCF_000317375.1 of Microtus ochrogaster. NCBI lineage: Eukaryota > Metazoa > Chordata > Mammalia > Rodentia > Cricetidae > Microtus > Microtus ochrogaster. The sequence continues at coordinate 113,531,390 of NC_022009.1, forward strand.
CAGCAACATGTCTGCCTGCACTTTGTGGCACCATGATGATAATGGACTGAACCTCTGAAAATGTATACCACCCAATTAAATGTTTTTCCTTTATAACAGTTGCTGTGGTCATGGTGTCTTTTCACAGCAGTAGAAACCCTAACTAAGGCAATTAGGTCATTGCCCCAATCTTTACCTTGTATTTCTTCTGTGGGACATTAGGACTCAAAAAAAGATTTAAAAAAATATTTTATTTAATTAATATTTTTTCATTTATTTTACATATTGACCACAGTTTCCCCTCATTCCTTTTCTCCTAGTCTTGTCCCCCCACCCCCATCTCCCATCCATTCCTCCTGTCTCCATTCACTGATAGGAACCTTACAAACAGACCAAGCTACACAGCTGTCACACATATGCAGGAGGGTAATTAACAGCACACTAGGCCCCACTAGTATAACTCTGTAAACACAGTTACTTGGGAATCTGGCACAGGAGGACCATAAGCTTAAGGTAGCTTAACAAGACTATCTCAAAATAAGGAACGAAAACAAACGACCAGGGATATAGAGGCAGGGAGCTTGTTTAGCATGCACAAGCTCCAGGTCATATCCCCAGGACAAAGGAATCCATACCTCATTCTTCAATGTTAAAATGGGAATTGATTCTTCAAGCCAAATATGATTTGAGTGCTGATCATTTGAGTCTTCTCCCTTCATCTAGGGGTTCCTTCGGGTACCCCTAAAGCCAAATATCAAAAAAGTTAATTTGCATTCATTTACCAAGCACCTTGTAGGCAAACATCATTTCTTCATATTAAAGCCAGTGGCCCTAATCCTGTTGCTGGGAAAGAAATAAAATTCTCACCGTCTGAAGGTTAATCATTTATTTATTGTATTGAGCTGCTAGGTGAAGTATTGGTAGTCTTTACTTATAAGCATTTCTTAGGGTGTCAGAGTAATATTTGTTGGGTTTCACCACGTTATTAATTTTGTGCTAGACTAGATTCTTGCGAAAGATCTGTGGTGTGTGATGGGGCTCAGCTATGGGATTTTGGACAGTCTTTGCCCTCAGATTGATTATCTGTCAGGTCTTTGATCAAATCTAATCTTGTCACGCAACCCAACTCTCTCTTTCCTGTCTTTCTTTCCCTTTTCATGTTACCCATCTTCCACCCGCTTATCTGCTATGTATGAATTCAAACATCTGATTTTTATGGTTGTAGCTCAACTTCCAAAAAAGGGAAACGGTCAATGTTTATCTTATCAATAGATCAAGGTGAAGTGTGTGTGTGTGTGTGTGTGTGTGTGTGTGTGTGTGTGTGTGTAAAGAGTTACATTTCTTTATTCTTTTTATAAACAGGGACTTACTGTTGGAGATAAGAGGAAATCAGAATAACTCATTTTCTCTTTATTACATGATGTATAGATCCTTACAAACCTAGACATTGCGGTGAAGTATGACAACCGAGGACAAGAGGGAAAGAAAAGGAAAAGAGAAAATAGTATGTAAGAAGCTCAATAAACACCAGCAGCTAGGAGAGATAGGGCAGAGGAAATCAACCAAGGAGATGGGAGGAACCGTGAGAGTTGTGGTGAGTGAGGACCAATAGCTGCTGAGCAGTGAAGCCCGGAGAGCACAGAATGCATGTCTTTGGAGCACGCTCCTGGTCTCTCTGAACACAGCTCAGAGGTACAACAGGCAGAAGACAGAGTGGGAGGTGCTGCTGATGTAAGTGTGAAACAGGATGCACGGTGTCACCCTTTCTTATGTTTCTATGCCAACCAGTTTTTCCTTCTGAATCAGCGCTTAGGTATTTCAGGAGACACCACATGATGTTTCTCCGGACTCCCCCCAACAGTCATGTGGAGGACTGTGCTGTGACAGATTGCCAAGGCCGCTGGCTTTTGTGAGTACAGCCTAGGCAGAGCCTGTTCCTTTAAGTTCCTCCTCAGCTGAGCTCTGCTGTCTGATAGTTGCCCTCTGTTCTCTTGTGTTTAACATAGGTTCTTCTTTAATTGTGGGTTCAAATGTCTCCAAGAAGGACAATTCTGTGATGTAGCATTGAAGTCAAGCACATGGTATTTCTTATGAACAGCTTGAAAATGATGTTAAAGACCAAGGAAATGACCAAATCCCTCACTCTAGATGTCAGGATTTTCAAAGGTACAAGAGACCAGAATGATGATTTGGGAATTTTATATCTATCTCTTAAACACTTCCAACTGACCTTTAAGGAAAACTTCTTAGCATTGAATACAATATATTGTGTAGGATTAAATAAAAACAGAGTATTTGTTGATATTTTGAGACTTATTTTGAACCCAAGTCCTCAGATCTGGAGATTTTGAAATGAGTTTAGCCATTTTATAACAGTTAACAATTCGCTATCGAAAGATGATAGTATTTGTGAGCTAGCCTCTGATTTTAGCGTCTTTAAAAAAAAATTTAGGGTGCAATTTTTCGGTCTTACATAAAATGGAAAACTCTGTTGGGTGGTACATGCTAACTTTTAAAACTTCAACCTTATTTATAAGTGGCACATAGGAAAAGACTCAGTTGGTAGGTGTAGAGCTGTAGTTTCTATGTTTACGTCTTGTGTAAGCAACACACAGGTCAAGGAGCCATAGGACGGTGGTTAACACCCTCACCCTCTCCTAGTACCCTCTCCCCATATCCACCCACTTGCTCTCCCTCCCTTACAGTACCTGCTGTTCTAGATTTACCACTACACCTGCAGGGCTCTTGATAAATGGGAAGAACTAAGTAGTCTACTGGTCACTGTATTTCCACGCCTGTCTTGACTATGTCTACAGTTCAAAAATTTGTTTCCTCTTTACACTGCCTGCTCTAAAGCTTTTCTTCCTCAGCTGTTTTCCCACCCTCTCTCCTAATGGGCACAAGGCTTGGGGAGCTCACACTGTAGAATTTAGGAGGGTTGCTGTTTCAGCTGTAGACTTTGCCCTCCATTTACCTCTTGATGTGTGAAATCCTTCCAGGAAGCTTCCCTTTTTCAATGGAAGGTTTGTCTCTTGTGGCAACCATATTGCTATTAGTGAAAATGTCCTTTGCATGTTTTCTCTGAAAGATCAGCCAGGCAACAGACGTGGAAGGAGAACAGGTCAGAGTTAGCTGGGAGCTTGGCAAAGTTGGAAGGCCTGGAAGTAAATTACTTCAGAAGTTAGGAAGAGAGCTGGACAACAAGAGCTGAGGCTCAGTCGCTCTTCCTCCCTGTCTGGTCCCCTTGTCTCTCATTACTGCTGTTGCTGCCACCAGAAGTCACCTTCTTTGCCATCTTGTCTCCTTGGCTCTTCTTAAGTACCAAGAAAATATGGGTCCTTCATTCTTGCAATGGCCTCACATGCTCTTATCAGAACTTTCCATATATAAAGCCGCTGTGCTCCATTATTCCTGGTTTGTAATGAACCACCACCTTGAAGACCATGGATGGTGATTCATGATTATGTGGTTTGGGGTTTCTATTGCTGTGAAGAGACACCATGACCAAGGCAGCTCGTATAAAGGAGCACATTTAATTGAGGTTGGCTTACAGTTCAGAGGTTTACTCTATTATTGTCATGGTGGATGGCATGCAGGCCTACATGGTGCTAAATGGGCTGAGAGTTCTACATCTTGATGTGCAGGCAGCAGGAAGTGAACTGTCTTCCATACTGGGCATAGCTTGAGTGTAGGAGACCTTGGAGCCCGCCCACACAGTGACACACTTCTTCCAATAAAGACACACTTAATCCAACAAAGCCAGGTCTCCTAATAGTGCCAGTCCCTATGGAGTCTATTACCTTTCAAACCATCACACTTTCATTCTCATGACACCTGTCAGAATCACGGGGGTGGTGACACGGTTGCAATGTTTTTGCTCCCAGCAAGGCATGATTTGAGATGACTTCCTTGTTTCTCAGCTGAAGGATTCCATCCTGTGTAGAGAGGATGGATTAGTGCTAGTTCTGCACTAATAGTCTTACCTTCTTGAGCCTGAAGAAAATGCAACCTTTCTGATGTGCATCAGTAGGCATTTTAAAGACATTTCACTTGGGGTCATGATTGTCTTTGACTGAGTGTAGGACTGAGGAAAATCAGAACACATCCTTTCTCAATAACATTTCCCTTCTCACCCAGTTACTATGATAAACAGTTAATAAGTGGGATCTCATGAAACTGAAAACTTCTGTAAGGCAAAGGACACCTAAGCAGCAGCTTACAGAATGGGATGATTTTTTTTTATCAGTGCCACAGCCAATAGAGGACTAATATCCAAAACGTGTAAAGAACTGAAGAAGGTAGCTATTAAAAACCCAAATAATCCAATTAAAATTGGGTACAGATCTAAACAGAGAATTTTCAGTACAGGAAACTCAAATGACTGAGAAACACCAAGAAATGTTCAATATTTTTAGTCATCATGGAAATGCAAATCAAAATAGCTTTGAGATTCCATCTTACAGCTGTCAGAATGCTTAAGATCACAACCACAAGTGACAGCTCATGCTGGTGAGGATGTGGAGCGAGAGGAATACTCATCCTTTGCTGGTGGGAGTGTGAACTTGATCAGCACTATGGAAGTCAATATAATGTTTCCTCAGAAAGTTGTGAATCAACCTACCTCAAGACCCAGCTATACCACTCTTGGGCATACATTCAAAGGACACTTCATGCTTCATCCTAAAACATGGCACTTGCTCAAACATATTCATTGCTGCTATATTTATAACAGCCAGAAACTGGAAACAACCTGCATGTCCCACGATAGAAGAATGGATAAAGAAAATGTGGTACATTTATACAATGGGGTATTACTTAGCTGTTAAGAAAATAAATGACATCATGACATTTGCAGGCAAATGGATAGAACTAGAAAAAAATCATCTCCAGTGAGGTAACTCAGATTCAGAAAGATAAATACATTATGTATTCACTTATATGTGGATGTTAGCCCTTAACTACTGATAAACAACCTACAATCCACAAACCCAGAGAGGTTAGGTATAGAGGGAGGAACTAGGGGGAAAATGGATTTCCCTGAAAGGCTTAGAATAAATTTTATAATAGAATAGTTTTACAGATGGATGGGAGGGCATGTGGGGACAGAACAGAAGGATTGGTAGGGAAGGAGAAGAGAGACAGGGTTGAGGGAGGGAATGTGGAGAGAGGCAAATGGAGTTGATGAACATTTGAGGGATAATATGGAAACCTAGTGCAGTGAAAACTTACTAAAAATATATGAAGGCAATTCTAATGAAATCTCCTCATAATAGGGGACCCTGAGTACCAACTGGTCATCTTTTGTTACCAAACAAGGCTTTCAGTAATAGGATTATGTTATATTCATCTGGGGTCCCACAGAAATCCTCAAATAACCCAGGCTGTTGTTAAGACAATGAGTTGCTCTCTTCAAACTGACAGAGTGGTCCTACTGCCAACAACATCCATACAACTAATAGAAGATGGAGAAGTGCCTAGATGTGGCCTTTATTCCTATGCTATAATGTCTTTTGTGGGGGAAAGTACTCTGTGGGCTACCAAAAGAGAAACATAAACACTAACCCAGCTGCAAACCTTTGACTTACAATCTGTCCTGACTGCAAGATGGGCTGGGGCAATAGCAGCGCAGAATTTGTGGGAGTAACCAATCAATGTGTGATTTGTCACTCCATGAGATGGAGCCCATACCTAACACTACTTAGGTAACCAAAAACTAGTGACTAGATAGGCCAAGAACCCAGGGTAAAACCAAGCATTACTAGTCCTAACCCCCAATAATTAATAAAATGACTCCTAATGATATTCTGCTATACTCATAGATCAGTGTCTTGTTCAGTGATCTTCAGAGAAGCTCCCTCCTGCAGCAGACAGGAAGAGATGCAGAGACCCACAGCCAGACATTAATGTGGAGAGAGAGTTTAGAGATATCAATTTAGGAACAGATATCTCTAAATTGGATGTCTCCGTCAAATCCCTCCCCTCACAGCTCAAGAAATCTAGGGAAGAGAAGAAAGAGGGTAAGAGCCAGAGGGTATGGAGGACATCAGGAGAACAAGGCCCTCTCAATCAACTAAGCAAGGTTCCTATAAACTCCCAGATACTGAATCAGGAAGCACAAGGCCTATCCAGGTCTGTCCCAGGTCCTTTCTCTGTGTGTTTATTATGGGTTTTAGCTTAGTTATCTTTATGGGACTCCTGAGTGTGTGAATGAGCGGGTCTCTGATTCTTGTGCCTGCTCTTGGGGTTCTTTTCCTTCTACTGGGTTGTCTTGTCCAGCCTCAATGTGATCATTTTTGCTTTATATTATTATATTTTATTTTGCCAAGTTCAGTTGTTTTCTCTTTGAAGTCTGTTCTTTTCTAACGAGAGACAGAAAGGGAGTGGATTCCAATGGGAGGAGAGGGAGTGGGGCTGGGAGGAGTAGAGCAGGGTGGAAGCTACGATCAGGATATAGTGCATGAGAAAAGAATCTTTTCTTTTATTTCAATTTTTATTTTTTTATACATGACATATATTACTGAATTCCCCCTTTGCCCCTCCCATAGTCTCTCCCTCATAACGCCTTTTTCCAGAACTACCCTGCCTCTGCTTTCTTTCAAAAAGAGCAGGCCTCTCAAGAACATCAACCAAACAGGGCATAACAAGCTACAATAAGACAAAGCACATACCATCACATCAAGCCTGGATGATGAGGCAACCCAGTAGGTGGAAAAGGGTACCACAAGCAGGCCAAAGAGTCAGAGACAGCCCTTGCTCCCACTATTAGGAGTACCACAAGGACACCAAAACAACTCAGCCATAACATATGTACAGAAGACTTATTACAGAAAAAAATGAAAGCAAAATAAAACAAAATATCCCCTTCTACCTATTTTCTCTTATACTTTTGTCTTTATGAAATCTTGTTAACATTAAAACTAAATGTAGCCCTGAGGAAAAAGAGAATGTACCTCAAAAATGTGTCAAGCAGCCTGGAACTTGATGGAAAATGATGGGACCCAGCTGAGTAAATTGGGTGAGTGTGGAAACTTCCTGTCTTGTTCGGTGTAGTCAAGTCCTTATTAGTTTTTGCCTGGAGCCTGAAAACTCACCAAAGCTTCATATGACAATCTGAACAGAATTTATATTAGTCTTATTCTAGAGTAGAGAAGAATAAGTGTAGGAGTGGGGAGGTTATTTTGAGACTCACCCTAGTTGTCTGACACAAGAGAGAAATAAATCTTGTACCATATTTGAAAGGAAAATGGAGTTAAAACTCAAAAGTGTGGATGTCTTTTGGATGTGGGAGTCCACAGGGATCTCATGGATTAGAGAGTGGAGATGAAGATGGGAAGGAATGAAGTAACCACAACCCCAGCTTAGGTACTAGGAAACCACCACCCCGCTACTGCTCTGTAAATCCAGTGAAATACACAAACCCTCATAGACATCGTCTTTCTTTATACAGTGCCAGAATTGGCACATGTTCTCTAATTTCATTATTTGCCTTCACAGTTGAAAATACCAGAAACTGACTCCAGCTCAGTGAGCTTCCAATCAAGCTCAAAGATCCAGTATTTCCAGGACACACAGTGATTTTCTCGTTGGTGCCAGTTATGTTAGTTTTATGAGAATTTTGCTTCCTATATGGAGCATCTGAACTTCCATTTATATATTTTCGACTTATCTTATGAACCAATAAGGGCAAAAATTAGGCGAAACATTCATGCAGTTGCATAAGTTGGGTCACAACTGGCGATAGCCACCATGGGACTGGTTGTAAGCAGGCAGTTCCATAGTGTCTGGATGTAGATGTTAATTACTCTGGCAGGGTATAGAAGCTTGGTGGACAATTATGCATTATCTAATGGTGTTCAGAGATAAATATAAAAGATAAGCCCCAACTGTATTTGCTCAGCATTGGGAAGGACCAGTTTCTTTTCACCCACCTCTGTACCTTCTTCCTTCACAGAATGAAGGATCAAGAAAGGTGATTCCCAGTTTCAGCTGCAGGGTTTGAATCAGTGACCACACAGCTCAAAACATCATCGATTTGAATCTGTTTCCTTTTTTTTTTTTTAACTTGAAAATTGGATATTGGTTAATCAAACACATCACAAATGGCAAGCAACAGACCAGAAAGACACCAGGCCAGTCCCTAATAGCAGGAGTGTTCGTACTTGCTCTCACCTACAAGGGAGAAATACCATTGCTCCCATTGCTCCAGGCTTCTTTCTATTCCTCTGTTTGAGGAATGGTTTAAAAGCAAATGCCTTGTCTATTGGCTGGGCGTCTCAAGTGTCTGGCCAACTTGTTCTAAAAACAAATCTTTCTTATTGTGCAAGAAATTTCAGAATGTTTTAAAATTCTCCAGGAACTCAACTCTCTCAACACTGATTTTCTTGCTAATATATATGTGTACATGCTCTCGTACACAC
>NC_022009.1:113539885-113550056 GCF_000317375.1 Microtus ochrogaster
AGAGAGAGAGAGAGAGAGAGAGAGAGAGAGAGAGAGAGAGAGAGAGAGAAAGAGATACACACTGGGGGGGGCGCTGCCTCCTGGTGCTTGTCTTCAGAAAGCACAAACTTTATTTTATTTTTAATAAAATAAAGGTAGCTTGTTTGAAGAGATTGCAGACAAGCACCCTAATAAGTAGGAGGCACACCCAACATCTTGAAAAACTCTTGTTTTACATTTTCAAATACGTGTCAAATGTGCATTATAAACCATGATAATAAAGCAAACATTCAAGAATTCACTCCATGCTTACCAAGTTTTTTTTTTTTTTTTAACCAAAGCTGTTAAAGCCTCCATCTTCTTTACATTCTTTGTCACCTTTAGGAGAAGAGAGCCACCACTTTCTTGACTGTTGTTGTGTTTCTCATTTCCTTGAAAGTCCTTACATTCCTAAGTAGTATGCTTTTCAACGTTCAGTCTTCAGCACTTCTCTGTACTCAGACTGAATGGAATCTGTGGAACTGCTTTTTCTGCTCAATATTGTGATTCTGAAAAGATTTATTCGTGTTGTTTCATTAGTCAGAGCTCATTTATTTCACTGAAAGGTGAGCGCCTGTTATGTAGATATATCACACTTTACCGCATATTTTCTTAGCTACAGTTATTAAGACTGCTCCTAGTATTTTGCTTTTGTGAAGAAGGTTGTGGAGAACTCTTTGAAAAGCCCCAGGAGCATTGTTCTAGACAGTGCTCTAGACAACGCTGTTTCTACGGCTAAGTGTATATCATCATTATGTGATTGCATAATCACAGAATATGTATTTCTAATGTACAATTTCAACAGCATGGTGCTGAGTCCTAGTGACCACCACACTGTAGGGTTTTTTAAGAAATGGATGAGAACCTGATAATCATGGCTCTTAATGTTTGCCCCCTCGTTTACCAAAAATAAATCATGTTTAAAATATCTTAGCTTTTCATCCTTCTGGGGTATGTTATTTATCTTGGCGTGTTTGTCAAGTTGTTGTTTGTTTGTTTATTATCCCTTTTCATTCCTTACATTTTCACTGTGCCATGGATGTGTTGCCCAAGTGGTAGAATCGGGGCCCTTGGGACTCACTCACCTGTTGACTACAGTGTCACTTTCGTTCCTTGTCATTTTTGTAGGTGAGGAAGAATGTGCCCAATGATCAGCCCCATCTTCTTCTTTTTTTTTTTTTTTTTTTTTTTTTTCGAGACAGGGTTTCTCTGTAGCTTTGGAGCCTGTCCTGGAACTAGCTCTGTAGACCAGGCTGGTCTCGAACTCACAGAGATCCGCCTGCCTCTGCCTCCCGAGTGCTGGGATTAAAGGCATGCGCCACCATCGCCCGGCCAGCCCCATCTTCTAAAAGCAAAGCTCTTCCTCAGTGTTGTGGTATTGTCCCCTCTGTGCCACCACAGGACACGTGCTGAGAGCTGTCCTTCTCGAAATGATGCCACGATTAATTGGTTCTCACAGCCTGAGTCCTTCCCTTAATCTTTCACTAATGATGATCGTAACCTGAATCAACTATTTTGTCTGATATTTAAAAAGGAAATGTGTTTATTTCCATCATTTCCCCTACATTTGCAACTTCAACATTGGGAAGCTGGAAAATGAAAAAAAAATATTTTCTCTCTCTGTTGCATGTCCGTGTTCATTATAAATTGGCAATAAATCAAGGCTCTTAGTTTTTGTTTTCTCCTTTACTTACAATAAGCCATATTAAACATTTATTTCTTTTAGTCTTCTTGTTAAGATTATTGGATGTCGTCAATAAGATTATTAGTTTGTAATCTCTGTCTTTCCCTACATCTTCCCCATGTGTGGTTGAGAAACCATGCCATGTCTATATACATGTGTCTGTGCAAGAATGCACACATGTGTCTATGTGGGCCAGAGGTCAGATTGGTGTCTTTCTCCATTGCTCTCCACTTTAGGTTTTGAGACACAGTCTCAAAATGTTTATTCCTATTACTGAGAATAGTATGCTAACCTTGATAATTTGGAAATACTTATATCCCTTCATGGTAGGAAGAATGAAAAATTCTTTTTTTTAAACTTTTTTTTTTTTTAACCTGTTTTCTTTTAAGGAAAAAAAAAACAGTCTGGAGTTCATACTGAAGTTGGCAATTAAAACTTAACCTTAGGACAAATTTTACTTTTTTTTTTTTAAATTATGTCTTTCAACTTTTTATTCTGTGTGATTCCTGCATGCGTTTCAAAGTGGCAGCTATGATTTGAAGTGTCTACACCAGCCTTCCTCTCTCTTCTCTCCACTCTGTTCCTTTTCTGTATGTGTAAGCAGCTGTTGCGGTTTGGGGGCGAATGTCCTCCACAGGCTCCTGTGTTTGTACATGAGGTCTTGAACTGGAGACCCTGTTTGGGAATTATGAATCCTTTGGAGTTTGGAGCCTAGCAGGCGTAACCCCTGAGCGTAAGCCTTGAGTGCTATATTGAACTCTGCTGCCTGATCTACTGAGTTGAGAAGTGGCAGCTGCCAACTTCTGCCGCTCCCCTCCCCCACCACAGAGCTTCTGTAGTCTTCGGATGCACCGTGTTAGGGCACTATTTAGGCTCTGCTCACTACAGAGTAGTGGGGACTAGCTTTACATTTCTGCACCTCCGACTCCTACCCTTCCTAAGCAACTGGTAACCTTTGTCCACCTTCCATCTACTCTTCCCCCACGTGCTATTTTTGCCAGCTCTATCAGTTTTATACCGGCAAATTGTACAGCATTTTCAAATTAATTTGCACTATGTTCCCCATTTTAAATATTAATTTTACAGTTAAATACAGCCAGGGCTCAGTTCGTTCTTTATGTCATAGTTTTTCCGATGATGTCTTATTAGTCCCAAGTTCACTTTCTAGTACAGTGCTTAGGAGAGGCTCCCGAATATCCTGGAATTTTTGCACAGTTGTATCTGTTTGGCCAAGGCATTTATCACATAAAATTCTCATCCCGTATCCTTTTCCTTGACTCTTCCGAGTGTTCCAGTGTTTCCTCCCATTCAATGCTGCCGTGGAAGTCTGATGTCAGTTGTTTTCATGTCCTGATCTGCGACCTGATGTTTTTGTTCAATGCTCAGCTAACATTTTTCTTCAAAGTTCAATAGTTTCACAAGAGAATATTTTGGATGTAGTCTCATGGGATGCTTTATCTGGCTGTGCTGTGTGGATTTCTTGCATGAAGATTTGAGTCTTTTGTTTCAGGCATGTCTTGAATTATTCAATTTTTATGTTTTATTGATCTCGTTTTCTTTTGGGTACTCAAATTGCATACACGTTGGGCCTCTGTTTTCTTTTTTTTTCATATCTTCCCGTTGTTTTCTCTACTTTGCTTTACCTTTCTTCACATTTTCTTTTTTATTGGGCATTTCACTCCTCAAAACTCCATAGGCATCTTTTACTGTTCCATTTGTTCATCGATTGCTGTTTTATTTCCCGAAGTGTAGCAAATTTGCATCTTATTGTCTCGCCATTTTGTTTATGGGTGTATTTACTGTGGCAAAATGGTTTTCTTTGTTTCTTTCAGATCATGTATATTTTTCTTGTTTAATTGTGTATTGTATTTTGTGGCAAATTTTTATCTTTTTTAGACAATAATTTTGTATAAGGTTAGTATGTCATCCTCCAAGTGTGTTTTAATGAGGCAGATTTTGTTATCATAGACTAAATGAGAAGAACGTTTCTGAGAAGCCAGTAGATATTTCTCAAAATAGGTTTCACTGGTTCGCAGCTTGAAGGCTCCCTGTTCTGCAATTACAATGAAGGTCAAAGGTACTACAGCCTTTCGGGGTAGTTATGATATTTCTACCTCAGAGAAAACTCTAGCTTTTTCCCCCTCAAATTCTTTTTCCTAGCACTTTAATGACCTTAACTTAAAAGAAGTACTCTGTCCAGGTGTGGTAGCACACACCTTTAATCCCAGGGCTCAGGAGGCAGAGGCAGCGTGATCTTTGAGTTAGAGGCCAACATGGTCTACACAGTGTGTTTCAGGACAGCTAGGGATGCAGAGAGCAACCCTTTTCCTCCTTTTCTTTCCTGTGATTTTTCTTTAGGTGGAGTTTCAATCTTTCCTCTTTCTCACCCCCCTTTCTTTTTCTGTTCAGGACTTGTTTTCACTGTGGAACCCTAGCTGATCTGGAACTCAGCATCCATACACACCAGGATGGCCTCAAACTCACAGATAGACAACTGCCTCAGTTTCCCAAGTGATGGGACTAAATGTGTGTGGGGGGGCTTTCTTAAACAATTATTGTAATTAAGTGTGAGTGCACATTACGCACACATGCGTATTTGTGTGTGTGTGTGTGTGTAAGATGAGCACAGGTGAGCATATTCCACAGCACACATGCTGAGGTCAGAGAACAGTCTGAGGAGTAAATCTCTCCCTGTCTTGCTGAGGCTGGGTCTCTCTTGTTCCTCTGCACTGTGTGCTATACAAGTCAGCTGTCTTCCAAGCTTCCTGATGATTTCCACATCTCTGCTCCCATCTCTCTGTAGGAATTTTGGGATTACAGGTGTGTACCTCTAAATCAGCTTTTTTAACGAGTTCCAGGGATCAAACTAAGATTGGCAGGCTGGCATGGCAAGTATTCTTACCTGCTGAGCCACCTTACCAGTCCCGGTTTTTCTCTTTGAAATTGCACCTTAAAATATTTAACAATCCAGTGATGTTTAAGTTTATTAGTATGTTAAAACCTAATAGAAATTAAATACACACACACACACACACACCCCAAGACCACACACACCCTAAGAACATAACACCCTAAGAACACACACATACATTCTAAGAACACACACACACCCTAAGAACACACACATATACCCTAAGAACACACACACGTACCATAAGAATACACCGCCCCAAAAACACACATGCACACCCCCTAAGAACATACACACACACTCTCTAAGAACACACACACAGACACCCTAAGACATACACACACCCTAAGAATACACATTTTAAGAACACACACACCCTAAGAACACACATACCCTAAGCACACAATCTGTACCCTCTCCATCTGAGTGGCTCACATGCTGACATTACCTGTCACACAATTCTTTACTTTGATTGTTAAAGGTGAATTTAGTCATGGGGAGTCTTGCTACAGTCGCTTAGGTTTAGAGCTTCCTTTCTTTATTATTTCTTCTTTAGTTGTAAACTTTCCTTCCTCATTCATTTTTGTATGCAGCAATAAGTATCTTCTATAATTCCACTATTAACTCAGGCTGGCCAGGAATTCACTGTGTAGTCCAGGGTAGCCTCAAACTCAGAGCAGTCTTCTGGCCTCAACCTCTCAAGCGTTGATCCACCATACCTAGTTTCAAACTGTTTGGAAAAACGGTTCAGCATCCTCTCGATTCTCTTCCTCAGGGACTCCAGATAACTATTAGACTTGATGCTCGACACATTTCTAATATTTGCAAAGTTCTTGGTGACTTTAAAATAATCTGTTCACTCTTACTCAGGAAGACTTGGTTCATGGCATTTGTGTGGTGAGCTTTGATTGTGAGCCCATGATCGACTGGACTTAATTAATTCCGTGGAAACTCTGAGGACTTGACTTCTCAAATGAAGGCGTATTGCCAAGTTTTAGTGCTTTGCTCTCTTTTCAAGTCCTTGGTTAAGGTGTGAGCATCAGGTTCAGCCATTCTTTTATCTGTCCGTGGGCATTTGGACCAATACACCCTTTGGATTTGTTTCTTCCTTCATCTGCTTAATCGTACCATGTGAGGTTCAGTTGTTTGCTTTTGGTTTCTTTGTTATTTATTCCTTCCTCTTGATTTCTGGGTGTCTCTTGAGCCTCAATGTGCTTTCTAAACTGTGTTCCTTTGTTGATGCCTTCATTTACTTAATAGGGAGCTCCTTCTGTATGTCAGATTCTAGGTCACCATGCTGCTAGATTCAAGGTCACTCACTGTTGAAAGTAATAATTTATCTCATAAATTGTTCTTTAAATCTATCAAACTCAGAGAGTCACAATAAAGTTCCATTAATAAACAGACCTTAACGTTGCATCTTTTCAAAAAAAAAAACAAAAATCAAACTGAAATAAAGGCAGAAAAATTGTGATCTTTTCCTCCCCTATCACAGGGTCATGATAGACAATAATAATCTACTAACAATAGATTATCACAGGGTCATGATTGTCATCCCTCTAACAATAGATTAATAAAAGACAAATATGAATATGACAATATGAAGCAGATTTGCTTAGTCAAAACTTCATGTGACATAAGACTATTAATAAAGAAAGACTTAGAGATTTGGGTAATGGCCTAATTTTATATTCATGTTAAAAAAAAGCATGGACAACCATATAGAAATGTGGTTGGACAAATGATCTGGCCGGAGGAGAGGTGATTTCGTGAGGCCCATCCAGAATCTTCACAGCAACTCACTGTAAACATCCTTCTTTCTGGGTGGGGGTTGGGACTGCTCTGGAATGAGGGTCCTGTGGTCTATTGTTTAGATAAAGCTATTCAGAGAATTTCTTTATGGTCAACTTTTACACAAAGGGGTAGGAAAAAGTTAGAGTGATTTTTGAGGGTTTATGCCTGCCTTTGGGGGAGAATGGATCTACTTTAAAAGAGAGGGAATTTTAGCTTTTATGGTCTGTCTTGGAGGGAAGAGGGGAGGAAAGCAGAAAGGGCACATGATCTGAAAGAGACCACTTCTGAGGCTCTTCAGATGCTCTTCAGTTCAAAGTGCCCAGGAAGCCCAAGCACACACTTGAGAGTAGCAATTTCCAAAGCCACTCCCGGCTCTTCCTGCACACTCATTTGTCCCCCATCTGACATCTCTCCAGAGAGTAAATCTATTAGAGTTTCGGGACAGTTCATTCATCAACTAAACATTTTTTCTTGCAACAAGAGTTAGAGATGATACAAAAGAGCACTCGTCTTAAGAAATTTTAAATCTATTCTAAAATTCATCAAAACAATAAAAGCACAACAAAATCAGGGCAGAGTCTAGCTGATAATTCTACCTCGCTAACTTTGAAGTGGAGCATCCATAGAACAGGTTGGCGATGAGATACAAGCTCAGATGCAAGCGTTTCCCTTGCTTCAAGTCAATCTGCTGAGGCAGGAGAGCGGCAACCCGTGAAGCCTGGAGGAAGGCAAAATCTAAGGAAGCACAAAGAACCCTTCTTCTTGGAACACCGAGACAAAGATTGTCTGGTTGGGAATGTCCATTCCCGAATCCCGTCCAAGGCCTACCAATTTGGATCTGAGTTTATTTTATTTTATCTATTTATTTTTAAAACAATCTTCTCATTTTATATGCCAATCTCAGTTCCCACTCCCTACCCTCCTCCTGCTCCCCCCAATGTTCCCCCACCCCACTCTCCATCCACTCCTTAGGGAGGGTAAGGCTTCCTATGGGGAGTCAACACAGTCTGGCACATCACTTGAGGCAGGGCCAAGGTCCTCCCCTCTGTGTCTAGGCTGAGCAAGGTATCCCTCCATAGGAAATGGGCTCCAAAAAGTCAGTTTATGCACCAGGGAGAAACCCCACAGACTGCGTAAGCCACATAACTGTCACCCGCATTCAGAGGGCCTAGTTTGGTCCTATGCAGGTTCTCCAGCTGCCAGTCCAGAGTCAGTGAGCTCTCCCTACCTCAGGTCAGCTGTTTCTGTGGGTATCGCCATCATGGTCTTGACCCATTTGCTTGTATCATCTCTCCTCCCTCTCTCGGACTGGTCTCCAGGAGTCTGGCCTAGAGCTTAGCTGTGGATCTCTGTATCTGCTTCCACCAATTGCTGGATGAGGAATCTATGGTGACAATTAAGGTAGTCATCAATCTGATTACAGGGGAAGACTAGTTCAGGCACCAATGTTTCGTCTGCGTGGAAGTAGGCGTATCGCCTGTGTGCCTGGAGGTCATGGAGGTCAGAAGAGGTCTGGAGTTCCAGACCCTTGTCAGCCCCCATATGGGGCCTGGAATCAAACCCTGATCCTCTAGCAGAGCAGCAAGTGCTCTTAACCATGGAGGCATCTCTCCAACCCTTCATCGTCATTTCAATTACGCCAAGATTTTATTTATTATTTATTTAATTTTTTATTTATTTTACGTTCCAACCATAGTTTCTCCCTTCCCTCTTCCCACTCCTCCTACCTCCCCTCCACCCCCATCCACTCCTCATAAAAGATAAGGCCTTCCATGGAGAGTCAAAACTTGGCAGATCAAGATGAGACGGGACTCAGGTCCTCCCCATGGCATCAAGGCTGAGCAAGGCATCCTACCATAGGGAATGGCCTTCAAATCAGTTTTCAAAATGTTCAGGCAGTTACTGTGATGACAGAAGATGGCTATTTTCTCTTGTTTTCGATTACCCACTTTTAGAAAACAAGACATAAAGACTTCAAACTGTCAGTCCCCTCTTCTAACAATGAGAAGGCATAACCTCTCTTTACACTTTTTCTCATGTATAAGTTCATTGGTCACTATATTGAATAATACTGAATAAAAGAAGAGGCAAAAGAAAATAAAGTCCCTTAACTGCCACTACGATGCATTCAAATGTCCTCCATGAGTAAATTCAAGGGCTCTTTATTGGCATTCTTTTTTAAAAATATTTTTATTGATTTTATTAAGCTATACACCTTACTCTGGTCCCCTCCCTGTGTCTCCCCTCCCCTTTTACCTAGCTTTTCTGGGGCTATAGACTGTAGCCTAGTTATCCTTTGTTTTACATCTAGTATCCACTTATGAGTGAGTACATACCATGTTTGTCTTTCTGAGCCTGGGTTACCTCATTCAGGATGACTTTTTTTCTAGTTCTATTTATTTGCCTGTATGATGTCATTTTTTATAGCTAAACAATATTCCATTGTGTAAATGTACCACATTTTCTTTATCCATGCTTTGGTTGAGGGGCATCTAGGCTGTTTCCAGGTTCTGGCTATTACCAATAATGCTGCTATGAACATAGTTGAACAAGTGTCCTTGTGGGTATGATTGAGCATCTTTTGGGTATATGTCCAGAAGGGGTAATGCCGGGTCTTGAGGTAGATTGATTCCCAATTTTCTGAGAAACCGCCATACTGATTTCCAAAGTGTATGCCAGGATATTTAATGCAGGAAATAAATCATGCTTTTATTAGCTATTCCTTCACTGTTGTAAGTTTATGCCATCTCCAAATTTTGGGATTATAATATTGTGATAGAGTTTGTGTGCATAGACTTTTTCAGTTTTAGTATTACTTCCTTAATTTGAAATTACTGTAAAGAAATATATGAGCATGCTAAGGCCTTTTTGATAAGGGTTGCCAAATTGCTCTCCAAAAAGCTGTACCCAAATTGTTGCCAGCAATGTATGAGTATATTTCAGGGTTCTTCAGCCAGCATGAGGCATTATCATTTGTCCATTAGTCAATTAGCGTTCTTATTGGTTTTTAATTTTCTGCTGCTGGAGTGTACTCAATCCCCCAATGAGTCATCAGAACAAGCCGGGCTGAGTGTCAATTGAAAACATGGAGGGTGCAGAGCATTTCAATTCTTCGGACATCTGTCATAGACTCTAACCAGCATCTCTTTCCTTTCCGGCTACCAAAGAACAGGTCGCTTAGCATCTTTGAACCGCGATATCTTCTTTCGTAGGGTGAAGGCGTTAGGGCCAACCACCTCCGTGGGTGCCATTTGACCTCAGCTTCTCATCCATCCCTTGATGTGACCCTCATATCTCAGATCTGGGCACATTTCCCTGGTTGTCTGACTAGTAGCAGCAGAAATTCCTGTCTATCATGCATATTAGTTTTCTTCCTTGGAGTCGAGTCTCCACTATAATGCACTTTAGATTTTATTTCTCTTATACGCTCTTCCTTCTAAAAAGTGTGATTTAAAAATGCAAATATGGCACATGAATATTTAATAAGTTATTTGCATTTAACAAATTACGCATGATCACATAATTCCCAATGTGCCTTTGGATCCAGGAAGAAGTAAGAATATGTATTTTACATTAAAGGCATAACATTTAAATACTTTAATACAAACAAACTGCATTTTAATAGTATTACTCTCTTTCAAAGAGACCTTGCAAGATACATTAAATATTTAAAACTCTTCCTACAAAGTTTCTTGTATCCTTTCAACATTTTAAGTTTTCTCTCTGCTTTTTCTTTTCTTTCTGTCTTTTTTTTTTTTTTTTTT
>NC_022009.1:113550180-113567465 GCF_000317375.1 Microtus ochrogaster
AAGGCGTGCACCACCACTGCTCAGCTTTTCTATTATTTTTAAGTTTGAGGAATCTTATTATTTTTCTGTGCATTTATTGTATGTTTTGAATCTTTGCTTGTGAAGCTTTGCCTCAGGGAAGGTGATAAACTGCCAGACAGGCTGAGAATTCTCTAGGGCAGAATGCAGGGTGAGTCCATAGTGCTAAACACAGCAAAGAGGGCCTCCGAGTATGTAAGAAATGCAGGAAACTGTTTGACACGCCATTCTCTGCCTAAACTTGGAAGTGATATAAATACACACCTTTATTTTTTATTGTAGTAGTGAAGCTGAAACCAGAGGGTTGGTTTTTTTTTTTTTTAATTTTGACTTAACCGTTCTACATCCTCACCCAGGGCATGGAATCTTTGACTGATCACGACCTTGAAGGTTGCCAGTTAGATTAGCTGCCTAATGCAGGGTCCATCACATAGGCTGAAGACTGGTCAGTCAATTACCTCTTGAATGCTTTCATCATTTGAGTGATAATTTTATCAAAGTAGGTCTTTCTAGACTGCAGATGGACAGTCTTAATTTATAAACTTGCTACTTACTTTGAGCTCAATGGTCTTATCCTCCCTGAAGCAACTAGTAATTATATAATTCTCAAGGTGATTTTGTGTAAAATAATGTTCTGTAGTGACTCAAATAGACTTTATCAAAAACTAAAGAGTGAATTTAAAAACAAACTGGGAATTATCAGTAGCAACAGTGATATAAGCACCGTGAGTAATTATAAGCACCCGTCTGCTCCTCAATCTCTCTCACTCCTCCCTGTCTCTCATCTTGATCCTCCAGGGGCACCAGCGTGGAAACACAGGTTAGAAGAGAAGTAAATCCCATTTCCGGGTTTTGTGGGGGTGCTGGTAAAGAGAGGGCTAATACTGAGGGTTCGACAAAGTGAAGCCCAGAAATAGCAGTAGATTCCTATTCCTCGTCCTCGTCCTCGTCCTCGTCCTCCTCGTCCTCCTCGTCCTCCTCCTCCTCTTTCTCCTCCTCCTCTTTCTCCTCCTCCAACACTTTCCTGGGAAGTTTGGAATCCACAGCTCCACTGCCTCTCAGCCCAAGTGGTTCATTATATTCTTGTTTGTCTTTTTTAGATTTTACATCCCCCGGGCAAGAGGCCAGGAGGCTTTATTACAGTACCCATCGTTCTGTCAACACCGTCTAAATTAAAGCAAACACTCTGCTCATATGGCACCTTTTGATCATGTCTCCCTGGGCCAGACTACTTGGGACTGAGAAATTGGAGTTAGCTATGACACCATTAAAATGGATGGGACCCCAAATGACTGGGATGTTCTTGAAAAAAAAAATCATTTTCCTATTCTGACATGGGCTGTGGAAGACACACGGAAGCTGGAAAGCGCAGCTTGGAAGAGACTAATTTTAGAGCCCGTTTACACAGCTGCTCCACTGAAAAGCCGATTTTCATTGTGATTCTTGGTCTGGGAGGGCTTGCCGCTTATTTAATTAAAAATGATCGGCAGGGCAGGTTTTTGATAGAGCGGGTGCACGGTGAAACGGCAAGGCAACTGTAGTGGCAGCAGCTCCCTGACATTCTGCTTTATTAGATGCCACTTTATAATTAAAAATTTGAGTGGCAGAAGTATGAGCACCCAGAAAAATGATCCGGAGGACCTTCATTCACAGAGATGAGGCTCCCAAACTGAAGGCTGTGTTTGCATTGCCCATGTGTTTCCGTTGGAAAGATGCAGAAGAGAGAAAACGCTCTAAGGTTTAGGACCGAGGAGAGAAAAATTCTTATTTGAAGTGCCATTGATACCATCCCCTGCTAGGTATAACTGCTACGCGTTTGAAACCATAGATATTAGAAGCAAGAGGAAAGGAGCCAGACACCCTAGGGGAAGATATCCATCTTGATGATGAAATTAATTAGAAAAATAAAAGTGCTTGCCCCTTCCAGGTACACTTGTTATTGCTTGCACCGCCGTATTCGATTTATGGGAATAATATTTAGAAAATTCTAGAATTTAATAAAAAAAACTGGGATGCTTTTCCGTTTGTGGACACAACTATAACTAGTCCCTGAAATTTGAGAATCATTGAATGTTTTATTTTTAATAACAGATTCCCTCTACTGAGTTAGTCACTATCATCAATTTTTTTCTCATAAAGGCAGTTTATATGCCTGAACTTCACACTTTCAAAGTAAGCCTTTTAGAAATTTTTAGAGAACCCCCTGAATGAATTGTTAACCATATTTGTGAATTATACAATATATTGCTCACACGTACTCTATATTAATAGACTCGGGGTGACTTGCAATTTGCTTCGAGGTGGCTACCTGCACCACGACTACATTTTAAACATCAGCTATGATTAATAATAAGAATACCCAAAGGATGCTCAATTGTACCACAAGGACATGTACCCAACTATGTTCATAGTAGCATTGTTTGTCATCTCCAGAACCTGGAAACAACCTAAATGCTGCTTGACCAAAGAATGGATAAGGGAAATGTGGTACATTTACACAATGGAGTACTACACAGCAGAGAAAATTAATGACATCTTGAAATCTGCAGACAAATGGATGGAGCTAGAAAACATCATTTTGAGTGAGGTAACCCAGACACAGAAAGACAATTATCACATGTACTCACTCATAAGTGGTTTTTAAACACAAAGCAAAGAAAACCAGCCTACAAACCACAGTCCCAGAGAACCTAGACAACAATGATGGCCCTAAGAGAGACATACATGGATCTAATCTACATGGGAAGTAGTAAAAGACAAGATCTCCTGAGTAAATTGGGAGCATGGCGACCATGGGAGAGGGTAGAAGGGGAGGGAAGAGTCAGGGAGGGGACCAGGGTAATGTGTATAGCTTAATAAAATCAATAAAAAAATTAAAAAAAAGAATGCCAATAAAGCGTCCTTGAATTTGCTCTACACGGAGGGCATTTGAATGCATCATAGTGGCAGTTAAGGGACTTTGATTTATTTTCTTTTGACTCTTCTTTTATTCAGTATTATTCAATATAGTGACCAATAAACTTATACATGAGAAAAAGTGTAAAGAGAGGTTATGCCTTCTTAGTGACAGAGGATGGGATTGATGGTTTGAAGTCTTTGTGTCTTGTTTTCTAAAAGCGGGTAATGGAAAGCAAGAGAAAATAGCCATCTTCTGTTGTCATCGCGGTAACTGCCTGAACATTTTGAAAACTGGTTTGAAAGACAAGTTCAGAAAATACCAAACCATACTAATTTCCAACAACTACAAATTGATGCATTTCCGAGATGCCCGATGATAAACTCATATGGCAGAGGTAAACGAATATGTTAAATGAAGTTTACATGGTGGTTCAACTTTTATAGCATGCAGGTTCCCTACTAATGAGTTCCCATGAGGGGAGTGAGTTTTTGGGATTTTATTTAATTTTAAGTTCAGCTTTAAACATAGAGAGCCACCCCAGCATTAGCCACCCATCATCAATGAGATAAAGTAGTGCTTAAAACTCTCTACCTCCTACCACCAAACGTGATGGCATGGCACATAGGAGATCAACTGGCTTGGCCTTATAAATCTTATGTCTAACTCACCATTTACTTCTTAAGGCTTTCAGAATCTCATGTAGAAATACACACACACACACACACACACACACACACAAACACGGTGTATATCCTATCTATCTATCTATCTATCTATCTATCTATCTATCTATCTATCTATCTATCTATCTATCTATCTATCATTATCTAACTGTCTGTCTGTCTGTCTCTGTATCTCAAACTAAGTGTAAGTCCAAGTATCAGGGGGCTTTTGGGACTTGAGCCCTGGGAGCCAGAGGAGAAAGCTCAATGGATGCCGAGGAGATTATTCAACACACACACACAAAGCCCTTCAGTCCACTGTTGGAAAACAATGTCCTCATGGAGTCCTCCTCCAAATCCCCCGCTAAACGAGCCAGTTTGGCTCTCTCCCTCTCATCAGGTTAATTAGCAGTGTTGGAAAAATAAAGGGCTATAGAAAAAAATTATTTATCGTTTGCAATGTGTGTATGAAAGAGCAAACTTGGCTTTAAAACTCTTGTCCTAGAGAGCTAGTGTCCCATGTTATCCTCCATTTTCTTTTTGTGCCATTTTTTTGGAATGCATGGAGTGTGTTTTTAATCTGTTTTTAATCTGTTTTTCAGTTCTATAGCAAATCTCAAACCCCTATTGGGATGGATTATGCCTTTCATCACGTTCTTACAATTTTACTTTTTTTTAATTTTATGGATACATATGTGTTATGGGTTATGTGTAGGTGTACTTGTGCAAGTTTAGGTCAGAGAAGGCCCCTAGGTCTGTTGCTCTCTGCCTCATTTCCTTAAGAACATCGCTCACTGAACCCAGAGTTAGGCTGATGAGCACTAAGCCCCAGAGATTCTCCTGCTTCTATTCCCCAATCCCCTATGCAGAGGTCATAGATGTGCCCCAAACCTCCTATGATTAGGTTATAGGTATGGCCTAACCACCCATGCTGAGGTCATAGGTGCACCCCAACTTTCTCTGATTAGGTCATAGTTGTGCCCTAACTGCCCATGCTGAGGTCATAGGTTCACCTTAACTCCTTATAAATAGGTTATAGGTGCCCTAACTGCCCATGCTGAAGTCATAGGTGCACATCAACTCCCTATAATTAGGTCAGAGTTTGCCCTAACTGTTCATGCTGAGGTCATAGGTGCACCCCAACTCTCTCTGATCAGGTTGTAGGTATGTCCTAACTGCCCATCCTGAGGTCATAGGTATGCCCCAACCCCTCATGCTAAGGTCATAGGTGCACCCCAGCCCGCCATGGTGAGGTCATAGATGCACATGGGGATCATACTTCATATGGGTGCTGAGGGTTTGAGCTGAGCTTCCCATGCTTGCACAGCAAGTCCTTTCAATGAGTGCATGCCTTAGGGTGCCCACTAAAAGGATGTGAGCCGTAGGCTGATGGGAAGGAATCATTGCAGCAGCGCTAACTGCCTATTTGTTTATTCCTTCATTCAGTACAAATTCATGAAGTCCTAATGTGTGAAAAATTAGAGGCGGTCAAGTTTCTAGAAACAAGAGTGATTACAGCATAGATCCATTTCAAGGGTACAGTGAGACAGGACAAGACCAAGACATAGATAAAGACCTAGCAATGCTGCTCCTGTAGCAGTGATAGGTAACGGAGGGCATTTGTCCTGATGAAGGATTGCCACTGTTACATGCATTCACACACCATCCCAAACTCAGCAACTCATCTACTTTTTTTTCCAACCGACTTTAAGCTTGAACAACATGAAGCAAATGTGTTCAGGTAACTCATTCAATGTCATGTAATCACAAGTAGCTGACTTAGGGGATCAGATTCATGAGTTACCTAGTTTCTGCTTTGGGGGACAATGCCTCTGTTTTGAACACTTTGATTTATATAGGTCCTCAAATCTTTCTCTACTTCCTTCCCCAACACATGGAACAAGTTCTTCATTACTCTCACAAGGGAGACATGTACTCTTGTCGTTGTTTGGTGAAAGAGTGCCTTACATATCCGAGGCTGGTGGCATACATCTGCATATGTATGCAAATACACAATACAAACATACATACCACACACACATACACACACACCACACATACACATACACACACTACACATACAAACACACACCATAATACACAATACACACACACAAACACACACATATATACATACTACACACATACATGCATACACCACACATATACACACAAACATATACACACACAAACACATACACACACACAACTGTGGATGATCTTGAACATATGATCCTCCTGTCTGCTTCTTCTGTCTGCCTACAGATGTTAGTCTCCACCCACAACCATGATAAGTTTATACGATGTGGGGGGTGAAACTCTGGGTTTTTTACATGCTAAGCACTCTCTCCCAACTGGGCAATGTTTTCAGCCCCAGCTCCTGTGCTCTACAACTATTTTTTCCTGGCCTAGCTTTGGCCAGTTCCGTGTTCCTGACTGTGTAATGCCAACATTGGTCTACAGATGAAGACCTTGTGACGTGGAAGCAAAGTAAGCATGGGATATATTTTTCCCTCTTACAGGAAAGAGGGAAGAAAGAAAACATCATTTTGAACTAAAAGTTTGAAGTTTCAGATGAGCGTTTACAGATACGGGGGATTGTGCGATCTGAGAAAATGACAACGGTCATTTAGCTTTTCAGTTTTCCCAAGGGTTACAGTGCACTTCTAATGTAAATTAGAAAACAGGGAGGCCTTGATGGCAGGCTAGATTGGACATTAGACTTCATTTTGGACAGAGTATTTCCTGTAGATTAGTTTTATTTATTGAATTATGTTGCCTATTTCCTGAGACCCAAGTCTCCATATTAATGTCTAGGCTCTTTGAAGGCTGACCAGCCTCACTACACAGAGAGGACACTGGATTATCTATTTTCCCATCACTGTGAGCAAATACATGAAGTAGCTTAAGGTAGGATAGGTTTATTTTAGTTCACAGTTTGAGGAAATGCTCTCTATGATGCTGCATTCTACATGCAGGCCACTCATGGTTGTGGGAACCTTTGGCAGCAACTTGCTCACACCTCAGCAAAGATGGCAGAGAAAGCAGGCCTAAGCTCTAAGCCGGCTCTCAAGGTCTGTCACTAGCGATCTATTTCCTTCACCTAAGCCCTATGTCCTTAAAGGCTTTACACCTCCCCAAACAGAGTCACTAGTTGGGGACCGAGTATTCTAATGTGTAAACCTTCACAACTGCAATAGCTTCCCTGTACCTCTGTGGCTGAACCTAAGAAGACATTGACCTGGGCAGCCATTTCCAGCAGGGTGATTTCCAGAGAGTCATCTTTCAAATGAATCTGCACTGATATATTTCAGAATTCTTGATGAGCGGGGTCTTGCCCTCCTGACACCTGACGTTTCTCATTAATGTTGCTGATATCTTTAGCAATTGTACTTAATTTGTCTGAACCTACCCCGTCTTCAAATTCAAGCCCCTTTCTTCGCCAAACTAAACAATTCTGTTCACATTTTTGACAGGGTTCATACCCCTTTTCTCAACCAACTGCAATCACACATTTTTCTGCTATACTTTCTGCTGTCTCTCATTGTACATCTGGGGAAATGTGGACTACCATAGCTATGCCACTGCATTTATATTATATTGTCTTTAGATTCTCCTGACAAACAATCTACTCCATTACTTTTGAATTCATCTGCAGTGCAGTCATCTTTTCAGGATAGGGCAGATGTAGCCGGAATCTTTGCCTAATATAAAACGAATGGACTCTCCCTTGGTTCCCAGTAAGGCCTTCTTTCCCTCTGGAACTCCTTGTACATAGTTTTCCCATATGCATCTCTGTTGGCATTCTTGCCTTCCACTCTCCCGCCAGCACTGCGATAAGTCCTGATTACAGTATGCTAGGGTTTCTCTCGTCCCCCAGCTACTTAACACATGTAGAGCTGCATAACTGAATGTAGAGGTCATGAGAAAAAAAAACGCAATGGTAAAATACTTCTAACTGTGCAGCAACGTAAACACAGTCAAATGTGTAATCGATTTAAGGGGTTACATTGTGTGACTGAGCTACAGTCTGGGGCTGAACACACAATAGATACACGTCAGACTGCTCATATTGTCATGTCATCTGTTGACTCAGATGTTGACTCTCACATGCTAGGAATCACAGTGGCTGTGCCAACATTCAAGGCGTTCTACTTTTGCACAGCATAAAGGTTGAATTACAGAAATTGCCTTCACTGTTTTTCTGTTTTGTCTTGCTAACTACCCTTGCCATTTATTTGTTAGATGACCCGATTTTAAAAATTGTTTCTTGAATTCTTGACTCAAGCTTCTTAAAAGAAATAGAGTTTTAATATTGGGTTAGGACAGAATTTTTAGTGGTATCTAGAATGGTCCTAAATATACTTGCATTATTTTGCCCTATGTATTTTTGCAAAGTGGCACCTCAACATTGAGAACTATAAAACCACAATACCAATTAACACTACGAAACACTGCAAATATTCTAGATTGTGCAGCATTACACATTCAGCAAAGACTTATTATTATATAAAAATAAACTCCCATTTCATTAGTATGTAAATTTGTATAATTTTAATAAATGGTAAAGTTATATGGAAGATGAGTATTATAACAAAGTATAATTTTAAAATAAGTTTCTTTATGGCTTATCATCACTGAAGGTTTGGTCTGCAGACTTTTTTACCTCTCTATGTGTGGGGCCATTTAAGGGTTTCTTGTGGGAGAAGGACCCTTGAGTGGAGTTACGGAAGTCCTGCTCTAATCCATGTGCTTAAACTCTTTAACACTCCTGCCACAGATATAGCACATGAAACAACGTGGTCAAACTCATGATAGGCAATGACCCCACTTCTCAGCTTCAATGTTATATATGAATTGTCTTTTCATCACTGTGACCAAATGCTTAAGAGGCACTAAGTTAATGGAGAAGGGACTTATTTTTTTTTTACTTTAGTTCCTGGTTTGAGGATTACAGTCAACTATGGTGGGAAAGCCTGGAGGCACCAGGAACCCGTGGAAGGTATTTGAGCAGAGATGGAAGAGGAAGAAGAGCAAGCTTCACAAGGCTCAGGTCCCAGACACTAATGGCTTTATAATCTACTAACAGGGAACCAGCAGCTGAGAACCAAGTGTTCAGACACACGCACGTGTGAGTCAGTAGGGGACAGTTTACATCTAAACCCTGACAAAGACTAGACTTGGGTGTAAGGTAGAAATACATTAATTCTAGTCTCTCTATCCAGAGCAGTGCTGGTTATGTGGAATGACTGAAGCAATATTCTGTCATTCTCTGAAGACATTTTGAGGCTATCACTAAAAAAATACCCATATCTTTTTGTATCCAGTAATAATATCGTATTAATATAGTAACACTATTAATATAAAAATATTATAAGACATATACGGCAAAGTAGAAAGTTCATGGGCTTTGGAATAAAGAAGACTGGAATACAACTCCTAAATTTATCATTTTTACCTGTGTAATATTGGACAATTTTTTAAACTTTACCATCATTCCTCATCCTTATATTGATAATACTGGTTGACTTCAAAAGGAATTTTTAAAATGATTGTATGTATATAAAACTCCTAACACTAACTACAAAATACAATAAAGGATGATTATTTTGAAAATCTAAATTAAAATTTCAAAACCTACAATTATTATCTTGTAACATGCTCTATGTGTACTACTTTAAAATACTGTTTAACATCAACTTTGATTTTTGAACATAATTCGATACAGTGAGAATCTTAGGATGATAGAATGATCTCAACTAATTCAGGAAAATAATTTTCAGAATTTTCTTGTCGAAACACAGATATTGTTGGTCTGGGACCCACCTTTTGCCAAGACCTTGTTTTTTCCATGAACGTCTTCTACCCTTCCTTACCTTTGTGGCCATCTAGAAAATGTACTAGGAGATTGCTGTGATTTGAGTATGGGTTTTATTCTCTTATGCAAATGTTATTACAAAGGTGGAAATTTGCCCTGGTGTTTAGAGGTGAGGCATTTAGAAAACTGTTAGGTTTAAATAAGTCATTAAGGTGGAACACCTATGACTTTACATGAAGTAGGAGAAGAAGACTCACACACATGTGCGCTGAGGTTTTGCCTTGTCATGTGATGCTCTCTGCAAAGTCAGAATTCCTCCCTCAAGGCTGTCACCAGATGAGATCCAATACACATAACAAAGTGTGAAACTAAGGGTGAAAACAAATACTTTTTAAAAAAGATTTACTTATTTTAATTTTTATATGAATGTGTGTGCATGCTTCTCTGTGTGTTCATCATGTGCCCATTGAGGACAGAAGACAGTGTTGGTCCCTTGGAACTGGAGCAACAGGCAATTGTGAGCTGCCTGACATGGTTCTGGAAACAGAGTCAGGTCCTCTGCCTGTGCAGCAAACACCTTAGAAGGTCCTGAGCCAGCTCTTCAATCCCAAGTCTTTTCACTCTACAGCCATCTTTTTTTGTTTGTTTTGTTTTTAAATAAAAACAAGAGCTACCTAATTTAGAGATGCCAGCATTCTCAGAAACGTGTAGCCCTCACCAATTGTCTCCAAATTCATTGTCTGACCTGAGCTGGGCTCATCATTTGATTTGTTTTGGTAGGTAACTGGAGAAATCAAGAAGAGAGAAACAATGCTGCTATCTTCACTCAAATTGGATTTAAATTTGTATTCATTTCTGGTCCAGAAACATCCACATGTAAGAGAAGCAAGAACTCACGTATTCACTCTGTGCACTGATGACATGCACACTTTTTCCTGTCATTGGGAGATTTGCTACTTGTTTTGTGGAAAGAAGAAATGTGTGCATTAATTCACTAACAGAATTCCAGGAATGATCTTAATGTTTAAATTAAATAGATAATATGCCTAAACAGTTTCCCCAGCGATTGGGTGTTAGAATGCGCAAGAACACTGCAGGTAATTTAATACATTAGTTCTTTAACTACAAGTCAGCTAGGCCCTGACCTGGTGAAATAACCCTCATATTTTTGCAGGTATTCCCTACTGATATTTATATTTGAATTAGCTTCTTTTTATTTAAATGAACTATATTATGCCTTAAAAGTGTAAAGAAACGAGTTTTGTGTGCTATAAATATAAAACCAAATACAAGAAAGAGAAGGGAATATTTAAATTCTAGCTAGAGACTGCCTTTGGAAGACTCTGGAATTAAACCCTGGCCCTTTCTTTGTTGAAAGGAAGATTTGCTGGTATTAGGAACTGTCAAAGCCAGGCTAGCACCAAGCTTAGACTTTTACCTTGACCTTCACAGAAAAGCTTAAAGGGAGGCTGAAAAGGAAGCAGCTTCCATACGGTGAGATTCAACACTGTTTAATACCTATTATCAGCTCGGTTGTTACTTCTGCTGACATAGACTCTTAGTTATAGTCTAGAGAACCTACGTTTTTCAGAGATCAGCATCTGGGCTTGAGAATGCAGAGTCTTGGCTTTTCCTCCCTGGCCCTGTCATGGTAACCAGAAGTGGGAAGTTTTTCAGAGCGACCTGTTCATTCAGGGCATGATCAACCCGAGATCTCCCATGAGCACTTGTGGGTGATTCCTTTGCTAGTAGGCCATGCACAACTTGCCTGCCTGCTTACTGGGTTTGTCATTTATTTGCTTGATTTCCTTATATGAAGTTCAGCACAGTGCATGTGGAATGTAGATTTGGGGGGTTCTTGAAGGTTAAACTTCAGCGGATTAACGATCGCGTGGAGTCTGTTCCTCCTCTTCTACGGTGCCTACCCCACTGCATCAGATGAAGGGGGAACAGCTGGGGTTTTGCTAGCACCCTGGGAACAGTTCATTTTGTCCTTGTCACAGTCTACCTGCTTGCTATGCTATACGTCTTCTCATCAGAGAACTGAAGCAAATATTACATCCTGTTCTAAAACGAATGTGACACCAGCCCTCAGGACAATGCCAAAGCAACCCTCCAGGGCAGGGCATGTCTAAGGCGCATCCTTCCCTCTCGGAGGCAGTTCTGCACCATATTTTTCTTATGGCATATGGCACTTTACTTCACTGTAAAAGACAAAGGGCCACATGGCAACGCAAGAAGGGCAGAGGTAAAATCACATGCGCACCTTTGAGTTGAGGGTCTGGAAAGAAGTAGTAGCTTGCGTGGGTCTTTCTGATTTGTTCTTTGTTCTTTCGATCCCTTATTTTATTGATACTGCAAACAAGTCTTCTGTTGTCCATTTAAAAATGTGAATGAAGATTTGTATTAAATTTTAGTGGTCTGAAGGCTTTGAAAATCTTTCTCTTGGCTTGGATTTTCTATAGTCACTGTGAAAAGTTTCCAGGCAATTGGTTATCTCCCTTTTCTGGAGGTCAGAAATCTGGCGCAGTTCTCAGTAGCTCAGCTGACCTGGTCCACCAGGCTATGTTCCTTCTGAAGGGCCTATCAGAGGGGGCTGCTTTACTTAGTTCTCGTTGCTTTCTGGTTTCTAGAGGCTCCGGCATTCCTGGGCTCTTGCCCTTCCACATCCACCTTCAAACCACCAGTGGCTGGCAGTGTTTCTCATGGCTCATCAGTTTGACCCTAATTCTCCCTCCATCTCTGCCTTTCAGGGACTGGTGGTGACTGTTGGAGCTATCTGAATCATCTGAAAAATCTACACGTTTACAGTAGTCATTAATAATCTCATCTGCGCTCTTAAGTCCCTGGTATCATATAATATATCATAGTCACAATTTTTAGAGATTAGGAGGTAGATATCTTCGGGGAGGGCATCAATCTGTCTTTTAGAGTCCTTTTTTTTTTCAAAGTAATACAGTTTTATAAGTAAAAATACATCATGAAAAAATATAAATTGATCATAAAATGGTTATAGATCCATTAGTTATACAGATATGACATTTTCTAAAAGTAGTATATTTGCATTTTAAAAGAATGATTCATTGTAAAATGTTAATTTTTCCTAGTTAGGAAGACATCATTAAAAGCCTTCTCTTAACAACCACTTGATTTTAACCCTTTAAATGGTTTTGGTATTTATTTGTACGTCAGCTTTCCTGAGATTCTGGCCAATTCCTTGGGGCAATAGAACTTGTGAAGTTTGGCTGTGAAATTTTTCTCAGTCCACTGTTCTTTTTTTTTCTTGTTCTCAAACCCTTCTCTCCATGACATCTCCGCATTTTTTTCTGCTCAAAGCTTTTCAGCAAGGTTATCAGAGTACATCCACCCCAAGCCTTCCCAGAAAAGTATCTGTGATTCTGTCACAGAGACGAGACTCTGTTTTACCTTGTTCTAGCTGAATAGTTGGCACCAACCAGTATTGTAACCTGTCCAACATGCTTCCAGAGAAGTTAAATCATGCTGCACATGGCTTTCTTCTCAGGAGTAGGGAAGTAAAACGCAAAAATTGTGGCAGCCTAAGAATAAAGTTTTAGTACAGATTGGCGAGACCGGAAGCGCCACAGGCGACACAGGATCCGTGATTGATTGGCAAATCAGTGGGATAGGAAATTCAAATAATGAGTTCTGAGCAAGGCGACCTCTCTGAGTGTCCATTACTGGCTACAACTTAATTAACTCCATCAAGCGTGCCTCCAAACCCATGGCCATTCTTCACACCACCGTCAACCTGCCCTTTGATAGCAAAGACCGGGCATTAGTTAAAAGTTAGGTTGGAAAGTTCATGCTGAGATTTGGAAGACTCGAGACTTTTTTGAGATGTCTAGGCTGATGGGTCAGTTCCAAGACCCAGCAAAGAGCACTGAGAGGGCATGCCCAACAAATATCTGCTGAAATGAGATAAATATGAGTATTAATATTAACTTTAAAGAGCCAATGTCTTTGAAGTTAACAGTCAATGTCCTAACTTTTCGTTGTATGGCACTCAAATATTTTCACAACCTTATTTTGGCAGGATTTTCTGGTAGTGATCTGTATTACTCATTTTAAATTCATTAGTAGAATTACTTTACACAGAATTTATTTATTTATTTATTTGGTTCTTTTGAGACAGGGTTTCTCTATGTGTAGCTTTTGCTGTCCTGGCACTCACTCTGTAGACCAGGCTGACCTTGAACTCATTGGGATTCAATTGTCTCTGCCTCCTGAGTGCTGGGATTAAAGGCCTGTTCCACCACCGCCCAGCTGTCTTTATTTTTTAATCACTAATGTGTGTTAAATAAAATCAAGCCCAGCAAAGTTTTAAGTAGTATTTTCTACCAAAATATATACTTAGATCACTTTCGATTGGCCACAACTTTATGTTTACCCATGGTATTGAGATCGCTATAGGTTTCTGTATGGGATACGGCCATTTGGCTTTGATGACATAATTTAGCTCCATGCTATGAAACTTGTAGCACCAAGGAATCATCTTCTGAAAGTCCTTAGTTTAGGATGTAGGGTCAGGGTTGTCAATCATAGCTTTCTTCATTAGTTCACAGCTCTGTTCATAATATTATTTACATTTGATCTACTCTCTACTAATTTTGTTTTTTATATATGTATATATACTTAAAGTTTCAATTACATTATTTTTATATCTAAAAATATTTTCTGTAGAGTTTTCCAGTTCCATTGTCTGAATCAGATTTCTGTCTTCCCCACACTGAGGTTTTTCTGTTGACATAAAGGGCACAAGAGATAGTTTATTCTGGAGCTGAATATGTGTCACCATGGTTCAGTGCAGGTTCAGACTTCTGAAAATACAATGATCCTGCACAGTAATGGCTTAGTGAACTTTCTATTGTGATATAGCAGAAATTCATAAGTCAAGACAATTTTCCAATGTAGCAATGTGGGCAGCGGTGGCACACCACTTTAATCGTAATACTCGGGAAGCAGAGGCAGGTGGATCTGAGTTCCAGGCCAGCCTGGTCTACAGAGAGAGTTCCGGGACAGCAGAGCTACGCAGAGAAATCCTGTCTCAAAAAAACCAGAAAAAGATAAAAAAAAGAAAATATAAAAGGAAAAAATGAGCAAGGCTGTATACTCAATAAAATAAAATAAAATAAAATAAAATAAAATAAAAAACCTCACAAATGTATCAGTGGAAACCCTAGGTAGGCAGATCAGAGCAAAACATGGCAATCGCTACCCTAGACCTTACAGATTATCTGGCGAGATGCTTAACCTTTGGCTTGGTGGAAGATGGGCATTGTGTTTGGAGGTTACAACAAGTGTTTGCCAAGTCATCACAAGGGTGTTAAGGAACACACAGAGCAGGGTAATAGACAGCTGTTAAGGGAGACTAGAAATAGGCTAAAATAATATGGGTCCCTGGTCTGTAACATTTCAGTTTGCCATCGTGAGCCCATCAGTCACGGATAATATTTTATCAGGTATGACACCTCACCTCAGGAACTTCAGCTCACGTTTCCTTTCTGTTTACCCACTGAACTATAAAATTAATTATGCAATTTGACTATGAGAAGCTCGCTAAGAATTCACTTTTTGCCACAGTTAAGAACATCAACTATCACTAAGAGGCCAAGCACTTCACAGAGAACCTAGTGCAAAGGAAGAAAGCGCAGGGTCAGGAGGAAGGTGACTCGGCCTGCTGGGGACTGGCTGTGTACTTACCAAGTCCTTTTCCCATCTTCCTACTGATCTTCCCAGTCTCTGGGACACGGTGGCCAAAGGTACTATGCCAATGAGTGTGACCAGGAGTGACGTGCCTTTCCTTGTCAGACATAGGAGGTTGGCTCCCAAAAAGATCCTGGAAGGCACATGTTGGAGATGACAGGCACAGTGTGGAGGGATCCTGGGTCTGACTTGCGACTGAGAGGAGAGGCCCCTGCTGCTCCTGCAAAGCGGTACTGTGCTTTGAGTAGAGAGGGCATGCATTTGTTTGAATTTGAGACTTTGTCTTTTTTTGTTATTGTTGCAGCTATGATTTTTCTTCAGGACCCCATTTCCCTTTTTTACAAAATGAGGGAATTTACCATGATGGCCTCCTGGCTGTTACCCAGGCATGTAAACATGTGGGGCTTCTCCCATGTCATTTCTCTGTCCCAAAAGCTCTTCCTTCAACACACGCAAGTTTCAGTCCTCAGGCCTTAGCCTGAAGGGTAGACTTCATTACTGAGACCTCTCCTGGCCACTGGGAGAGGGAATGAAAACAGTTTCTTCTTTTTCCTCACATCTTCCCTTACATTGCTATAACCATTTTAGTTTCTTTCTTTCTTTTTTTTTTTTTTGTTATTGAGGCTTATTTGCTTTTTCAAGGAATGCAATCACGGGGCGGAGGTGCAGAAAAGATGGCTCAGTTAGTAAAGCACTTGCTTTATGAGCATGAGGGCCAGAGTTCAAATCCCCAACACACACATAGATAGTTGAGTGCAGTGGCAGAAGCCTATAATCTTAGTGTGGAGAGGTGGAGACAGGAGGATCCTGGGAACTCACTGGCTAGTTAGTCTTGTTGGACAGGTGAGCTCCAGGTCCAGCGATAAACCTGTCTCAAAAGATAACGTGGAGAGTGACATGTGAATACTGCCGACACTGACCTCCAGACTCCATGTACACATTCATATCTGCATGTGCGTGCACACACATGAACACATGCACAGATAGCCTCCAATATAACCACCAAATAATAGACCTATTTATTTACTTGGCACTCGGTAAAATACCTGTTGAATGTTGTGTGGACAAAGGGCTCTTTGAAGTTTCAAACAGCTGAAAGATTATGTTCCTTAATCCAAAGGTTACACTCTAGGGGAACAAAAGTTTTTAGAATAAGAAAATCGATCTCAAACTCACAGAGGAGTATGATTTTTCTTAAAATTATGTTGCCAAATATGAAAGGAAGAGAGTTGTTTTCAATCGTCTTTGGTGACTGGTTAGTATTACAAAGCAAAGTTTTCAGAAACTGGGTAACTCAGTCTCATTTGAACAATCTGCAAGTGAGACCATCTACACACTCACAGGCCGAGCACATGCTCAATAGGTTTGTTGAATAAATCAATGAGCCAATGAATCACTGAACAACACCATTGGTATTGGAATTCTCCGTTTCTGTGCTCAGGACAGACATCACTAATCAATCGTGTCATTCTTGCCCTTCAAGCTCAAATTCAGAAAAAAATTACTATCTAACTCTTTATATTCAAAGTGTGATCCACTGATAAATAACATCAGCTCAACCTGGGAGTTTATTAGAAATGCACATTCTCTGACCAACTCAGATCTACTCTAGCAGAATATGATGCTAGCAGGATGCTGAAGATTACAAGTATATCAGAGCACGAGGAGCAACACTTTAGAAATAGATGCCAATAGGCAGTGAGATTGGCAAACAGGAGACGTCCTGGTACCAGCTCCCGTTCTCCATTTCACTCAAGCCTGAGGCCCGGCCTTGGCATCATTCCATCCAATAAGCAGGATTTGCTTTTAGTGGAGTCAACACAGAAATGCGCCATAGAGAAGACAAGTTTCGCGTGTCTCAAAAGAACAAAGAAAATCAGTTTATTGTCAAAGTGCAGCAAAACATCTTGGGCTAGAAAGAACTTGAGCAAGCATGTCTAAGATGGTGTAAATATTGGAGAAGGTGGCCATCTGTGTACAGGTCTGGGATGGGCTCCGGTTTAGAGCAGAACTTATCTCCAGACAATGGATGTAAGCAAAAGGACAGAAAAGTAGTGCTGGTGGAGACAGGGGTAAGAACAAAAGTGTTTGTTGGCACAACAAGGCTAATGCAGTCAATAAAAGTACAAAAACAGGTAGACAGATAGATGATAGATAGATAGAT
>NC_022009.1:113567590-113579791 GCF_000317375.1 Microtus ochrogaster
GTGTGTGTGTGTGTGTGTGTGTGTGTGTGTGTGTGAACCTTCAGAGGCTAAAGCAAGATATTGGCTGTCTCATTCTGTTACACTCTCCTCTGGGTCTTTCACTGAACCTCAAACTCATTGTTTTTCTGCTATGGTGGCCAAAGAGCCCCAGTAATCCTTCTGTCTCTGGGGTTGCAGGCACAAGTGGCCATTTCTGGCTTTGCATATGGGAGTTAGGGAACCACATTCATGTCTTCATGCTTGTATAGCAAGCTTCTCTACCCACCGAACCACACCTTTGATCCTATTTCTTTATTTTTATTTAATACTTTAAAGCATGTATTATTTTATTCTATGAGTATGTGTGCACACCTGTGTGTATTTGTGTAGACCACAACCATGCAGAAGCCTGCAGGGGTCAGATGCAGAACTGAATTTCCTAGAACTGGAATTATAGGCAGTTGTGAACAATTGTGTGGGTGCTGGGAACCATCCTTGGCTTTTCTATAAGAGCAGCAAGTACTCGTAATTGCTGAGCTATTTTTCAACCCCTCTTCATCTTTTGATTCAGGGAACACATTGTGTACACAGACTATCCTTGAACTCACAGTGTTCCCGGCTCAGAGTGCTGGGCTTACACGCACCGTGTTCAGCCTCGTCTAGAGACTACTAATTCCCTAGCCCACTCCACAAGTCCCTTTATGAGTGACCCCAAAGGGGCTTCTGAGGTCTGGGTAGATTTTTGCCCCTCAGCCCACAGTCTTGAGGGTATAATCAAGTGTGAGCATGCACTGCTCCAAGCAGTGGTCACTAGGCATCTGGAAGTCTGAAGAGAGAAAAGATTGTCTTCTGGGCACCCATGTCTTTGAGACCTCAGACCTCTCTGCACGGCAGCAGAGATGTGAAGAGTGGGGAGCTAGGCTAATGGAGAGGTACAGGTGCAATGGCCTCTCCAGTGAAGGACTGCCTTTAATGAGGTTGCTGCTGGTAAGATCCTGTATCGTCCTAAGGGGAGTGACTCCATCACAATTTACAAACTTAATTAATTTTGCTGAAATTTTTAATTGAGGAAGTTGAGTGATGGACAGCTGAAAGCAGTGTATTTACTGCTACTTCAAGCACGCACACATGTCCAATAAATATTTCTACTCCCACCGCAGATGCTGGATTAATCAGAGTGCTCTATGGAGGAGAGAGATTAGACTCAGCCCCTGTTTTTAACAAACTTTGGGTTTTAGGAAAGATTATTTATCATGAGAGCCGTTCCTAGTATACTAAGACTAACCACCATGTGATTCTAGCATTTATAGCAACACCACACCGTGTCTGACATCGGGGTTTGTCTCTTTGTTGGTTCCTCAACCTTTCCACTCAGTTTTCATGTCCTCGAAGGTTAATCGACATTGAGTACTGTTTATATGAGGAATTCCTTCATGAGTCTTAATGGTGGCTTTGTGAGCCTTCAGTTCAGTTGAGTGAGAACTTTGATCGTCATTTTAGAAGGCTCTCTGGAAGCCTAGCACTTCATTGCAATCAGCACTGCCCCTGGCATTGTCAGGCATGGGGAAATTTGATGTTTCCCCTCTCTTTCTTCTTCATATGGCTTCATGTTCCACATGGACCCTCTCTTTGGATTCCAATAAGCAGTTTTCCCTTCTGCTAAGACATTATGCTGATAAAAAAAATAGCGATTTATTAGTGATGCCCCGATACCTCGGCTTGAGGTTGGGAAGTGTGGCTGCA
Organism: Microtus ochrogaster; assembly: GCF_000317375.1. Taxonomy (NCBI): domain Eukaryota; kingdom Metazoa; phylum Chordata; class Mammalia; order Rodentia; family Cricetidae; genus Microtus; species Microtus ochrogaster. Next base: position 113,569,313 of record NC_022009.1, read on the forward strand.
CCCTATTTACACACTGCTCTCCTTTTAGTGTTCAAATTGGGTGTGCACAGTGTTTTCCCGCACAGCAACCCTGTGAAATAAAGCAGGAAGCTTCTTCTCACCACGCTGGTCTCTTCACACCGACAAGAGATTGGAGGCTAAATTGCAGCGTTAGGTGATGGGGGTAACTGAGCCCTTTCTATCCGTGATCCCATCCTACACCAGCTGGCTTGTCAGCCTGGCTTTGGAAGCTCTGTGTCCTCTGTGCTCTTTGCCACTCAAGAATCAGTGACCCTTACAGACTCACCTCCTTTATTCTGAGTTGTTAGTTGGCCGATCATTAAATTTTCACGAGCCAGGTCTTTGAGTCCCGTGGGTGGTGGCTGTACCAGGTTTTCAAATCCATTGGTTCATTTTTCAGGACTTGGAAGAATTTTAACTTGCTGTTGTCACTTAAAGATATATACATACGTAATACGGGGAGATTAAACCCATATTTATTGTTACATATTTACTATGAACAAACAGTAGGTAAGAACTCTATTGCTGAGCTACATCCCAGCTCAGAAATATGTTTGTTCGTAGTAAATATGTAACAATATATATGGAGTGATATGCATGAGAGTATATTATACTATCTTGGGATTTTATGGCTGTTGTTACCACCTAGATCTGATACACAAAGCTAAGTTGGTAATAATTTTGCCAAACTGTTGGTAACTTGGCAGTGTGTATTTGAGGACTTCAGATGGGTTTTCTCCTATATAAATAGGGCATAGGGTGCAGCTATCTGTCTATTGCTCTCTCCTAAGATTAATTCCTTATCCTTTGTCTCTTGAACCTAAGCAAGGACATCCACAGTATCGAGGCATGGAACTTAACAGCACCATCCCAGCCTCCAGTCCACAGACTTAGGTATGGAGACCAGCCAGTACCTTGGCTGAGGTTTGGGTGGCATATCCCTAGCATATAGCAGTCCAGCCCTCAGCAGGGAAGGATCTGTGGTCGCTGCCTGCACTGCCTTGGTCTCTGGGTATGGGCTGGTAGCAGAAGCTGCCGGTTTCTGATCCCTTCTGGCTGAGATGGACAGTTCCCAACAGATCATTCATAAATACCCCACCCCCGGCCTCAGAACATCAAAGCTCTCCCAGACGGCAAGGACGAGTAGGAGCGTGCACTGTCCACACTGGCACAGATGCACACTCTTCAGGCTTGGAAAAAGACCTAGGCAGCCTTGGAGCTCACTTTCTGTAATGACCTTGATGAGTAGGGACTGCCAGAACTGGCCAAGCAGCTGGAATGAGTTAGCAGAACCACAGGATGCTCAGGCCTGCTAATCTTGCTGTGAGATCGGTGTTTTATGTGAATTTAAGTCCATTTGCGATTCAGTATGTGTGGCATCGAACTGAAGCATCCCTGGTGGCCACTCTAGGGGTTTAAGTGTGTGGCTGACATCTGCCAAGCAGCACTGGTGGGCGTTCTTCTCCACTGCTGCTTCCTGCAAGTCTGAGAGCCCGGCCTTTTAAATCAGAGAGAACCATCAGGGAGAACAAAAGGTAATCTCCCCCTTTTGAGAGACAGGCCCTTCTGTTGTTCCATTAAGTGCCTGCCTTAAACATCTGAAAGGCTTAAGTAAGTGGAGTGCATTTGTCTCCCTGTCTCTGTCCTCATTAGGCAGGATGAGTGCTGAACACACATAGGAGCATGTGTATGAGTGCACACACACACACACACACACACACACACACACACACACTGAAGGGCACAGCCCGTGTCACTGTCTGTCATTCAAGATCTCTGTCATAAGATGTTCTAGGGCTCCAAAACCAGATATTGCTTCTTTGTAGAAAATATCCTTGGCTGGGTCCCGGGAACTTTAATTAAAATCTTAGCTGAAAAGAAAAGAAAAGAAAGGAAGAAACCTCGCCCATGTTATTGCATTTTAGAAAGCGCAGATGCAAAACCATGAGGTCAGGAAGCAGAGGATTTTGTTTGTTGGGGGCTGCGAGTTGACTGTGAGGCAGATCAAAGGTTGCCTGGGCTGCTGGGATGAGGCTCAGGGGATTGTGCTTGAGAGAGATGGCCCGCTTAACGAGGGCCAGCCCGTCAGCCTGAGTCTCCAGATTTGAAGATAATTACCCAAAGCACGCACAGATTGTCTTCCTTTTGTGTCCTTGACATTGTCTGGGTCATTAGAAACAAAAACCTAAGAAGATTATCATGAACTAATTAGCACATTCATTTACCTTTTCCAGTTATTCATGGCACTATTTAACTTTCATCTCGGCACTAGGTTGAGAGCCACAGGAGGGCATAGCCCACCCTTGCTTTCCCTGATGAGTATTCTTGGTGCCCTACCCCAGATTATGGTACTAGGCAAAAACCAAATTTTGTACAAAGTCTGTAGGGTGCTGTATTATGAGGTATGAGGAATGTGGAACAGACCTTTGTTCCTGCTTTCAAGGAGTCCACCAGCCGATAGGCATCAGAGGCAAGTGGGAATCTTACTGGGAATTTCTTTCTTGGGTAACTTAGCATGTATCAGGCTCTTTGAAACGTGAACTTTATTGTTTATTTATTTTTGAGACAGGGTCTCCCATATCTTGCTGGGTTGGCCCCAAGCTTGCTACTTGAACTTGGATCCATTCATTTCTGCCTCCTGAATGCGGGAACTACAGGCTTACATCACCACTCTGGTTGATGTAGTGCACACAAGCAGACCACCAGGGCTTCGTTTGTTCAGGCAAGTGCTCGATCAGCTGAGCTGCAGCCCTCGCCTGGGGCTTGCCTCGAGGCACAAGGCAACTACATAGAGAAGCCAGTCTTTTACCACAGGCCTGTCTGTCTCTAATATCTGTGCTGAACATTCCTGCTTTTAGTTATATCTTTTTGTTTCAATATTCCCCAGTGTTCTTAAAAGAAAGCAAAAGGAGTCAGAGAACCGTTATTTTTTAATACTGTTATTACATGAGGTGGTTTGTGTTTCATTCGATCACATGGTCTTTGTCTTCAAGACATCAAGGTTTGTTGGGAGCTGTGAACCCCTCAGATCCTGAATTTCTTGTAAACAACTTGTTTTCCTCTGCTCTGAGACAGCCTGCAGCTGCTCTGAGCACAGGACCCTCAGGAGTTCCTGATGGCAGGGGAGTGGTTTTTGGTGAGTTTGGCTGGGGCGTGGCTATCAGTTAAGGATCCCTATATAAGCTGCCCCTGGACGCAATAAAAGGGGCATTCCTGTTTCCGAGGATGGCCCGTGTCTCTGTCTGTGTGTCTTTGTGTGTTTAAATCTTCAGCCCCTTGCCTGGTTTACGAACTATTTGGTAGCGCATAGAGCGCAGAGGGGCGTGGTGTGCTACAAAGTTTGGAGTCTTCCCAGGTGAATAAAGTGATGTTCCTTGACAAGGATGAAGGGACCCCCTGCTTTGAATTATCCTCATTCTCACTGCAGTGGTGCTGTGTGTGGGGTGGAGCGGGGTCTGACTTAAGGGGAGGGGCTGGCAGTCTGACCATCTGAGACTATATGGCAAATTCTCTTCCTTCATCTCGGAGGAACGACCTGAGTGATCTCTTACCGCCAGCAGTTAGCAGGAGGGTCCAGGGAAGACGCACCTGTGAGGATTGAACCCATCTTCCCAAGCCCTTACACTTATCTGGAGAGGATCTACCGGAGGCGTCCTGCGGCAGCTTGACTTCTGGCCGTTTGTCTGCCACTCCCACAGTGCTCCCTGTAGTTGGGGCTGAGGGAGCTGCTGAAGCAAAGGACGGTGGGAGTTGACTGATCAATCACTGTTAATAGTGTGGACTCCTCAGTGCGCCCTCGGAGAAGTGAATAGGCTAGTTCTCTGAGTGTTGGGACCCTCACTTCTCAGGATCAAGGTTGTCGCCAAGCAGAATGAGTTGTTAGAACCGGGTACAGCTCTGCCACACATCCCATGTTCTTACTGCAGGCTTGCCCTCTCGTGGACACAAAAGTGGCATATATTGGCTCTGTTGGAGGAGATTTCCTACATGTTTTGACTTATAGGAATTAATTATGGACTTAAAGCCTGTGCTCTTGCTTGGCAAGGCAAAGGGGGATGGAGGGTGGGTAGAGAGGCTGTGTAAATGAACCATGAGATTTAAGCTTTATTTTGCGTTCAGTTTTGGCTTCTAAATCTACTCAGAATTTTTCAGATTCAGGCTGTGGGTCAAACTAATTAAGTCTGGGACGTCTCCGTGGTAGGGTGACCCACAAGGACACAAAAGAATGGCCAGTTCAAGTAACCGCTGATTGAGTCTTGATGCTATGGGCTTTGCTCCTCTCTCCATGACTGGTGGGTTTTATCACTGTGATCTTCAGTTGCAGTTACATCTGGTGGCAGGTGGGAGAGGCTCCATTAGAATCATTTGGTAGAGATTTTCAACGCACACATGCTGCTCTGCTTATCTCTTACCAACCCCAAGAGTCACCCCAAGACGGAGGAAGGGCTGGCTTCGAGCACCAACATTTTACAAGTAATTTCGTGATATGGGATTCCCCTCTGCATGCTCTGAGTATGCTTTATTGCCCTTAGTTAATAAAGAAGCTGCTTTAGGCCAATGGCTTAACAGAGTAAAGCTAGGCAGGAAGACTAAACTGATTGGTGGGAGAAAGAAGACGAAGTCAGGAGAAGCCATGTAGCTGCCACAGGAGCTAACTGAAATTTTGCTGGTAGGCCACAGTCTCGTAGTGATGCACAGATTAGTGGAGATGGGTTAATTCAAGATATAAGAGCTAGCTAGGAATAAGCTTAAGCTATTGGCTGAACAGTGTTTTAATTAATACAGTTTTATATAATTATTTCGGGTCTGAGCAGCCGGGAATGTACAAGCCACCTCCACCAACAATTCCAGTGTCCTCTGCAGAGTTGACTCTGACAATGGCAAACTCTAAAGGAAGGTCTTCCTATCATTCCATATTGTACAGCACTGGGCATCTAACTCACTAGATAACTGTGGGATGAATGGTTGAAGAAAATGGTAGCGAAAGGAAATTAAAATCTCCTGGACAATAAGGTGCACTGGGCTACGAGGAGGATTAGAAGTACCCCTAGGCAGCGTGTGTTTATTGAACATACTTAAAGGTGAATCTAGCTTTCTTTAGCAGTCTGGCCATAGACTCCTCCCTTATCAATAAACAGACACACCAAGCTGCCCTTGACCTCAGGAGTTAAAATAATAAATAACTTAATTGGTCACCATTAATTCCACTATAGATTTATTACTGGTAAGTGTGGCCTTGGAGAGAATTAAACCCACATTCAGCTGGGCATTCTATCGCAGAGCCTCTCAAAGATGCTCCTGCAGTAAAAACAAATAAGACTAGCCTCCCACCTCCTCCCTCCCACCGCACATCGATAGCATAGTCACTATCGAATCCAGCCAAATGGCCATTTGCAAGGCTGGATGGGTAGTTAAGCCACCCAGGTACAGTGTAATATAACAACATTCCTCATGGTAATATCATCCTCTGCTCATTACATTTGAATATAGATTGCCAGAACACAGTGCCTCCGGACCCTCCTCTCCATCAGGGGTCGAGTTCTTCAGACAAGGTGAAGTCCAGGTGCGCTCCTCAGAAATTATTAGCCTGTCTGGGAGCCTCACAAAATCATGGCTATTGCCCTGAAGAACTTAATTTGCTGGAGCTCTTTCCTTTCTGCCCGTAATTGTGGCTATATTTATAGGTGCGAGCCACCTGCCCGCTTAGGGCGTGTGCATAGCTGCATCTTTGGTAAGCCCCTCGGTGGTGAGGTCCCTTCTTTATACTCGGTGTGCTGCAAACTCTGTGTCTAAATACCACTCCTCGGCTGAGCTCCCGAGTGCTGAGAGTTTCTTCTCTACTTCGTGAAAAGCTGTGTATAAGCCTTTTAGCATTTTTTCTGTGCTAAACAGTCTTGGCTTTTCAGGAGAAACGAGAGCTCTCTAAGTAAACCCCTGCATTTGTATGTATAGAGCGCATTATAAAAAGAAGCAATGACTTTTTTTTTTCTACATAAAAGGAATTAGATTTTCCAGTTTACCTCTGCAGTGGGATTAATAAAACGTGCACCAAATAGCTGTGGAACGATCCATTTGAAGTTTGTAAAGGCATCCGGGGAAGCTGGCTGGAGTAGCCTTTTAATATTTTCCCCCAACAACAATTTCTGTTAATGTTTTTATTCAGTACTGCTTCCTGAATGACTGCTTCAAATGAGCTCGCTGGTTACCTGCCCATTTCTGCGTGACTGAGCAAATTCGCTGGGAAATCCAAGTTTCTCTTCATTTCCATCAACTATCCATCTCCCAATTACAGAGAATTCATTCCTGCGTTGGAGACGAGCCAGAAGTTTGCCGGCTCGCTGTCTGTGGGCTGCCTTTTCCTTTCTCCTCTTTGAGGCTCTCTGATGCTTACAGCGAGCTCAACTCAAAGGTTTCCAGCTCACACTCTCTCCACATTCCCCCACAGCCACGTCGAGCTCTGTGTTTCTGAGGGAACACCGCGCGCCAGCCTCTGATTCGGTCTCCTGTTACCTGCAGGTGCTCTGGAAACTTCAAAATGCGACTGGTAACGTATTTGCTTCTCTAACATGCCACTTTCGAGTGCATCAGATGCAGCTGCTTACCATTTTTTTTCTAAAGATCTCTCTGTTGAATAACATGCATGCAAAAGCCTGTGAAAGGGGGCTTATAGAGCAGGGGATTAATTGCAGGTCTTGATGTGCGTGTGCATGCATGCTTGTTAACGCGGGCATGTGTGTAGAATATGGGTAATTTATGTGCACATACGTCTGTCTGATCAGGCGGATTTCACTAAAGGAGTCTTGTTGAAAGCAGTACTTTTTATGCGCAGCAGCCAGGTCTCCTAATCAGATCTGGAAACATCTTTACACATCAGCAGCAAGTACAAGAAAAATGCATTCTTAAACCCACGCAGAGGGCATGTGTTAGATAGCTATTTAAAAGCTTGCTTTCTTTAAAGAAATGAAAGGCGTGGTGTGTGTGTGTGTGTGTGTGTGTGTGTGTGTGTAGGGGGAGGGGGCTCTGGGTTTGGAGGAATTGTAGACAAGAGTTACCTGGGCGGCTGCAGAACATTTCCAGCCCCTGTCACTTGCCTTCTTAAAAGTCAGCAATCGCTAAGGGAAGAGACGTGGCTGTGCTCCGGCATAAGCCCAGGGGGGCATTGCGCTGCAGTGTTCAGCAGGCATTTTAGCTACTCTAACCATTAGTGCTCGGGTGATAAGTAGACAGAGTAGATTTGCTGTAGCTGAATCCAGCCATGTATTTGGACTTGCAAAAACTGCATGTATGCTGAATACCAGGGTGTGTGCCTGTGGTTGTGGAACTCCCAGAAAGCGGCATGAGTGTGTGGGCTCCATAAATCACGTTGCTTATTTTCTGGTGTGGAGAGTTAAATTCTAAAATTAAGAAATTACTTGGCAATTAATAATGCACCCGGCAGCCCTTGTCTCATTGGGTGAGATTTACATCCTCGGGACTTGCTCCTCTAGTTAGAGAGACAAATGATTTAAGGTGCAGGCTTAATTGCTATTTCAAATCCGTAGGCATGAAAGATGCTGGCACCACTTTATTTTAGGCTTGTTTTCGAGACCATGTGTGTGAGCGTCTAATTGTGTTGGTGAGCTAATTATGACTATTATGTGCCACCGACAAACAACTTGTCTTGAGCTTTGCTCACCAAGGTAACAGCAACTTGATTCCCTATCTTTGTTGTTTTGCATGGTCCTCTTGCCCTTCGAGACCAGTATTGACTCACTGTAAAGATGAGGAAGTAATGTAGCAGGTCAGAACTCACCGAGGAAAGCAGTTTTCTAATAGATTAAACAAAACGCATCTTTATGAGGCAATTTCTAAATGCAGAGTGGCTATGGGTGTTTGGAAGTGGGGGTTTCTTAAATCGTAAACAGGGAGGTGGAAGTCTAGGTTTATGTTTATGCTGGCTTGTAGTTCTTCGTACACTGTAAGCAAAGTAGTAAATAGCCTCATTATTCTGTATTGACTAATCATTTTTCTTCGTGATATTGACTATAAAATATAAAGATATTTATTTTATCTGAATTTAAGATGATTGTAAACTTCAGTAACACTGCTCATGAAGTTGCAACAATAAACACTAATATTCCTGAAAGTTACTGTGAATACCACTTTTGCTTCTTATTTTTCATGATTTAATATTTAACAGCTTAGCTGTTGCACTCACTAGAGGACTACATGTGATTTTTAATTATATGACTTTTAATGGTGATTTTTTTTACCAACCACGTCTAATTAATGATTATTGAAAGTAGTAATATGGTGAATTTCAATATATAGGGTGGTTCCTTGAAACAGCACAAGTATTAGGAGCCTTTAAAACCAAGTGTGAGACGTTCAAAGTTGTTTTCATATATTGCTCTCTATGGAACTGATTTTCATTTTAGGTATTATTTATTTCCATCTCTATAAATGCACCTGACTATGTTCTCCATCATGAAAAAAAAATCTTTCCTTTGAATATAAATATCTTGATGGCAGCTTCAATTAAATGCCCAAGACAGCTGAAGAATCAGTAGCAATTTTGCATGTATTATGAAATATTAATATATATGTATTAAGAACTGTAAAATCAATTTATGCACTCAGTCGTATTACAAAATACTTTTGCTCTACTTCTGAAGTTGGCGATTTTGTGTGAAGTCAGTTTTGCAGTAACAAAAGAGGATTCATTTTTCTGAGCTTGGGTAGCATTATGTGGCAATGTGCTGGCATTCAGTGCTGCCTAGAAGGAAATGTCGTAAGTACTCAATAGTGGAAAGAAAGAATGCCACATTTGCCATCTGTCCCTGGTTAGGATTTCCCACTCACTTCTAGATGCTTGCAAGACCCAGTCTTTATTTTATAAAACCCATTTCTAGGACTCCCACACGTATGTGATTAAAAACATGTTGTTCTCCTATACAATCGTGTCCCCATTTGGGTATTGGGAGTGCTTTACTAAACGTTTGATCTTTAGATCCCATGTATAGTATGCTCAAAATATACCTTGTAGACTGACCACGCATCTTCAACTGAAAACTTGAAACATTCAAATCTTAAAACACTTACTAAGCACCACACCAACAGACTGTCTCCTGGACTGGGACAAAAGGGTGAGCTGGGAAGAGAAGATTTTTCTTTATTTCTTCTACAGAAATGACAGAATTTTTCTGCATAGCAGTGTTATGGAGGCACAGAAACCTTCAGCTCAGTCTGAGACTTTTATTATTTTTCATTTGTTCTACTTGGTTTCAAAACGATGCAGTCTATAAGTTTGCCAGTAGAGGAATGGTCACAGTTGGGATGGGGAGGAACTCCTCGCTAAGTTAAAAAGGGGAAGGGACAGTCACTTGGGGTGGGTAAGAAGGGAAGATGGGAGGAGACAAATGATGACAGTGGACAAAGAAGGGGGGGATTGTGTGAAAGGGGAGCCGCACTGCAAGTAACAGGAAATGGAATTGAGAAACAAATTGTAAGGATGCTTTCAAGTTGTTTTAAATTATCTTCATTTGCCTTAATATTCTATAGGAAATTCTTTGAGGAAGTGAGCAGCTTCTGAAAAAGATCTAGTGTGTGTGTGTGTGTGTGTGTGTGTGTGTGTGTGTGTGTGTGTGTGTGTGTGTTTGCACGTGCACACACGGACACACACTTGTGTGATCTTTCACATTTGTTGAGCATGTTCTTCTGTCTGTCAGACGTGGGACAGGCACTATGCTGACTATTTTGTCTTTGACGTTTATTTATTTTATGTATATGTGCATGTACAAGAGTACATGTATGTGCACTGTGTCCATGTAGTGCAACCAGAGGTCAGAAGAGGGCATCAGAGCCCCAAGAAGTAGAATGACAGGCAGTTGTGAGTCAACCATGAGGGTGCTAGGAACTGAACCTGGATCTTCTGTAAAAGCAACAAATGCTTTTAACTTATGAGCCCTCTCTTCAGCCCCTGTGCTAAGTACTTTAGCTGAATTATTCCACATAGCCTTCAGTTACTGTTAATATTCCCAGTCTATAGATGAGACACTGAGAAGTAAATAGAGCTTGTATCATTTTACAATAGGTAAGTGGAGGAGCTTGGATTTGAACCTGGATGCCAGAGTCAGGTCTTCTGATCACTACATAGCATAAACATTGGAGTGTACCACCTCATCTCTAGCTCCAGTTACCAACTGACATGCCTAGCTGTTTACTAAATATGCCAATTTGGTCCTCTGGGAAGAAAGGATAAGGGCCTTAGTACACTAAATGGTTCATAAGACAGTAAAGATGAAAGAGAAGAAGCAACATTGGGCAGAGAATGGCTTCCTGCTGTATTATTGGAGTCCCATAATGGGCAGAAATATTCAGGGCTTGTGTGTGTGCTATTCTCTGTCACTGGTTGGCAGCAGTTCCAGGGAAGAGCTGGTTTAACAGCTGAGGCTTATCTGAATATTCTATATCTAGAGGCTCAGTTAATTGCATTTCTTT
>NC_022009.1:113581876-113591594 GCF_000317375.1 Microtus ochrogaster
GACTTCTCTAATTTTGCATGCAAATGGATGGAAATAGAAAACACTATCCTGAGTACATGCATTTTTGCATCTGATTTATTTTACTTAACATGACAGCCACTAGCTATATCCATTTTCCTGAAAATGATGCAGTTTTATTATTTGTTTTGGGTTAATAATGTTCCATTGGGTATGCACATTCTATTTTCTTAATCTATTTATCTAGTGATGTATGTTAGATGGATTCTATAGCTTGGCTACTGCAAACAGCATCACAATATGCTTGTTCAATACTCAGGTATTTCTTCTGCATGCATACTTCATTAATTTTAGGAATATTCCCAGAGGTGGTATAGATGGATCTTAAGTTACCTCTACTTTTAGCTTTGTGAGAATTTCCCCAATGGTTTCCATGGTGAATATAATAATGTATACGCACACCATCAATATATCATCTCCACCAGCAGCTGTCTGTTAAAGTAATATTCATTCTGGTTGTGATTAGATGGAATTTGGTCTTGAGTTGCATTTCCTGCATCCTAAAGATGCTGAGCACTTTCTACATATTTACTGAGTGTTTGTGGTTTTTCTTTTGAGACGTGTCTGCTCAAATTATTTTCCCATTTATTGAATGAATTCTTTGCTCTACTGTTCAGGTTTTTAAAGTTTTTTTTTGGTATGTTCTTGGATTGAAACCTGGCATAGATCTTTTCCCATTCTGTAGGCTACCTCTTTTTTTTTTTGAAGCAATCAACATAGTCTGTGTGATATGGCCATGGTACAGAGGCAGCAATGACTGGAGACCTATGGGAGACAGGATTACCTGTTAGAGGACCATTAGTTATAAGAAGGAATGAAGTCTTGAAGTAGGTATGGAAAGAATGGGAAAGTCAAAAAATACAAAGTATGCCTTTATGTGTGTGTATACATGTGTGCTCAGGTTTGTGCTTGCGTGTGCCTACGATTTTGAGATTAATTGGAGGAAGGAGGAAGGAGAAGAAAGATGTGACATTTGTCTTTGAATAAATATCAAAAGGGACTCAAGCATTTCCTTTCCTTTGATAAAACTTTTCAATTTGATGTAGCCCTGTATTTCAATTCTTGATTCTACTAAATTATCCCTGCTTGCAGATGATATCATTCTGTATGTGGAAACCCCCAGAGAATTCAACAAAAGACTCTTAGAATTGAAACAGTGTTCTTCAAAGTGGCTATTTACAAATTCAATATACAACTTTATTAGATTTGTTATTCAATAATAATTAACTCACCAAGAAAGAAATCAGCAAAACATCTCATGTACATAGTCTAAAATGTACCTAAGATCCAACCTAGTAAGACAGGTGAAAGACCATGGTGATGAAACTAGAAGACACTAAGGAATAAGACTGAAGAAAACACTGGAAGATGGGAAGACCTCCATTTTCAGAAATAGGAGAATCAATGTAAACTGTAGATTTGGTGTCAACACCCTTTAATATCAATGACATTCTTCACAGTACTAGGGGAAAATCCTAAATTCATACTGATAAATAAAAGATGGAAAAGCAATCCTGAGTGAAAAGAAATCTTAGCAATAATTAGCAATCCTAATACCCAATTTTAAAATAAGCTATAAAGCCATAGTAAGGAAAACATCATGGTGTTACAATAAACCATACATAGATTGATAGACTAGTATAGAGAACATACACATATGTAACTACACCCAGCTGATTCTTGATAAAGGAGCCATATGAGCACATCAAGCACATCAAAGAAAAGACAGTCTTTTGTTTTGTGGGAGATATGCGTGATGCAATGTTCTTGGTCCACAAGGTGGCATCTCTATAAAGAGATCTGGGTGGTGCAGTGTTCTTGGTCGACAAGGTGGCTTCTCTATAAAGAGATCTGGGTGATGCAATGTTGTTGGTCGACAAGGTGGCATCTCTATAAAGTCCACCAGATGAATTTAGGGGAAAGTGAGCTGAACACTGAAGTGAAGGCACCTTGGTGTGTTAGAGATAGTGTCTCCTGAAGCCTGGCATTCTAGGTACCTTGCCTTTCTTACCTAGTTCTTAGACACTCCTATCCAGTGGTTCTCAAGCTTCCTAATGCTGTGACCCTTTAATCCTGTTCCTCACATTGTGGTGAACTCCAGCCATATAATTATTTTATTGCTATTTTGTAACTGTATTTTGCTACTGTTGTGAATCATAATGTCAATATCTGATATGCAGGATATCATATATACTGATATATAACCCCCCAAAGAGGTCAATACCCACAAATTGAGAACCTCTGCTCCAACTGAACATATCTCAGGCACTGTTATTCATTTCCTCAAACTTTGCTTGGCTTTAAATTTCCATTATTTAGAGACTTTAAAACATATACTTTCTTATATAAAAGATTAAGGCATGGAATCAAGATTATGTTTTTAGACACCAATCATTCTGACAAAGTATACTCTCCCTTTCCAAATTCAAACGTAAAAGCACCTTTCTTTGAACCCATACATTCCTAACAGGCAGTGTGAGTAAATTGCTATCATTAAACTTTATTTTGTACAAATGTGTCTTGGCATCATACAGACCCAATCCTGACCAGCAATGCTGGCAAAGGCTAACCCATCTAATTGAAGGTCTCCATTCACATTGTGGGATGATATAAGGGTCAACAGTATGGACACAGTGTCCATACCTTCTCATAGAGCAATCTAAAGCCACTGCCTAACTAACAAAAGGCCAAAAGTAATTGATCAAATGCAAAGAAGAAAGAGACTAAATGCATTCTAATGGAGATTCACAAACACAACAGAAGAGAAGGGCCAGCAAAGCTTGGATGCTAAATAAAGTGTAAGAACAGAAATGAGGAGTGAGCTTCATAGACTTGCATTGTAATGTGAGGTACTCAGAGCAAACATTTAATTGTCCTTAAAATTGATGGTCAAATTTGCATATTTGTTCAGCCTTTCATGTTTATTCAGTGCAGGACAAGCCCTGAAATAACATTACATCACCATCAGAGTGTACGAAAAGGAAAACTTCTCTGAGTGAGAATGCACCTTAGTGGTAGAGTACTTGTTATCTATCGTACATGAGACCCTGGGCTCTACCCACCACAGCAGAAAATAATTCCAATAAAGAAAAAAAAAAACATTAAAGAGATAAAACAAATCAACTTTCAAAACCTCCTAAATAACCATGTGCACTGACTTGTGCCTAATAAGCTGTGATGATAAAAAGACCTTTGGGTGATGTGTCGTTTGCTTGCTAATTGGCTTTGTGAGGATGATAACATAGATTTCATGGCCACTCATAGCTAGGCTTGCCTGGCACCAAAAACAGTACCACCCACTCTGACCATAAAATCTTGGGGCTTTCACAAGCTGAGCCTCTTTTTGGTTCTAGATCTAGCTATAGGTTATCATGCTTTTCCTTCCTTAGCAAAACAAAAAGGAATAAAACATGGGGCAAGGAGGAGCGACAGATGGGTTGGGGCCTCTTTCAGTAGGGAGCTTGAGCGCAGTTATTCTGTGCTTCATCCACAAACTTGGGCTAGAGGCCTGCAAACTTTGGGCTAGAGGCCTGTGCTAGACTTTAAAATTCTTCACGAGAGATGGATGATGCTGGTCCTCTAGATTACTACTGGTCTCGTAGATGAAGCTAGAGATGTGAAGTCCACACAGTTGGGAGCGGGAGGTGGCAAAATGAATTGGAACTGCGTTCTGAGCTCTGAGACTATGAGCCTTCTCTAGTCGTGCCTTGGTTTGTAAACCGGTTTGATCTTGTAAAGGCCTTGCATAAGTTACTACAGCTGCTATGAATTCATGTGTACAGCAACCATGTCGCCTCCAGCAGACAGTGGCTCTTAGTACCCCTGCCCCAAGACTAAAGGGGCACAGTGACCTTGAACTTTGTGGGAAAATGCCATTTGCCACTAAGTGTTACATATGATGACACACTTGTGATTAAGGAAATGTGAGCATGTTGTTGTCTTAGCAGCTTTCTAATGAGGGTGAATACAGGGCTAGAAAGCCACTTAAAATGACTGGGGTGGGAATGACGTTTTGTCCTTTGTGTTCTTGCTGTTATTGACACAGACTGGGTTTCTTACAAGCGTGACTAGTGTATCGTTGGAGAAGAGCAGCATATTGCACAGCATTTAACATACCTGACTCAGAGCCCAGGCTTTCCAGATTGAAACTCATCAGCTTCTCATACAAGCTAGGTGACCTTGGCAGATATGCCTAAGTCTTTGATGCCTTGTTTTTCTCTTCTGTAACTATAGCGGCACCTTTCCTGCAGGGGTGTTGGGAGGAATGGGTGATGCATATGTGGCCAGTGCACTTACTGACACATGGAAAGCATCCCATGACTGTCAATCTCTTCATGAAATTCAGTTCTCTTCAACACTGTTCTCAACGTGAAAGGCTTAGTGATCCTCAGTGCACCTGACATCAAGCATTGACCACTTCTTGTTGTCAAAGTCTACTAGTGTTAAAACCAGTTTACACCAAGTCACTAACATCATGTTATTCAGTTTAGGAGTCCAGCTCTGTGTCCCATCTATATCTACATATAGGGTTCTCACGCTCCTGTGCTTGGGGAAGAACAAATAATGAAACAACCAAAAGAAGGCACTTTGACCTATCTGCCAATATTTAAATGCACAATATCTGGTGCCTTAAGAAAGGACCTCAATTGCATGCTGACCTGGGGCGCACTCTGTAGCATAAGCTGGCGTCATACCAGCAGAGATCTCCTTGCCTCAGTTTCCCATCTGCTGCCATTACAGACATGAACCACCATGTCTGACTTGGTGACTTTTGACTTACTTTTTGATTTTACTCCTGAGAAGTTTCCTGCAAAGGGCTGGAGAGATGTTTTAGTGGGTAAGACACTTTGTCTTCAAGTATGAGAACACAAAGACCAGATTTGAACTCCCAGAATCTAATAAAAGAGCCAGTTATGGCCAACTATGCCTGTAACCCAGCACTGGAGAGAAGATTCAGGCAGTTCTGGAGAGCTGGCTGTCTGGGCAGTCTAACTGAAAAGTCAAGCTTCCGGGTCAGGGAGAAACCCTCTGTCCAGGCAATAAGGTGTTATGAAAAAGAGTAATAGAGAAAAACATCTGATGTCTTGCTCTGGCCCCCGTGTACACTCACAAGGGCCCACACACCACTGTATTTACGTGTGTGTAGCAAATGTGCACACATGAACACACGTGCACACACAGACAACACCCCTGACAATTCCTTGATATACTCACATGATCGAATAAAGATGTAGTGAGATTGCCTATAGCACTATTTGTGATACTAAAATCTCTATAAATAGTCCAATCTTAATGCTGAGAAAAACACGTTCATAATTTATGAGATGCTGTGGAGGAAAGTTTAAAATGGTTACAGCCATGCATATGGACATGAAAATTGTAAGATCAAACTTTCAGGAGAGAAAAAAGTAAAGCATTTCAAGAGTAGTCTACCAGAGGTGCTGTGTTAAAATAGATATTTACAGTCACTTGCTTGTGTAATCACAGAGGACATTCAAAGTCCATATGATAAATTGTCAATAGGAAGTGGACGTTATATCGTGAGCTCTCTGCCTTCTGCCCTATGTAGACCATTCACATTTTAAAACATGACCATATATCAGTTTTATAACTTAAGCAGATTTTGAAATATAGCCAAGAAAAGTCTCTTGCTTTCCCCAGCTCTAAGTTATTAGATTTTTGTTTTGGTTTAAGAGTAGTCTGCATGCTGTTCTAATCCTAAGCCTTACTATGCTGCTCTTGAATAATTGTGCCAACTCTCACATGAAGTTAAACCAAAGTGCGTAGCAAATCTCCACCAAAGCTCTAATTTGCTCCTAGGGAGCAGAAACCAAAACGGGTAAGGAGATTTTCTCACAGCAACTCACAGGAGAGTCTTAAGTCCTGTGGCAAAGACCTTCTGTACCTAGCACGGAAACATTAAATTAAAGGCATTAGATGGGAAATGGGAACACTGAGCCAATAACTTTCCTCAGGACTTAATAACAGTAAACCTAGGGAAAAAGTACCCATAGGACGTCTTCACATTAAAGTCTTTCCATATTTCTAAAACCCTTCACTCAGTTCTTTTACAAAATGCCACCTAAAAGTGACATTGCCTGGGTTTGAGGAAAGAAGCAGTTGGCATACCGCTTCTCGACCTTCATATACTGGAAAGTGCTTGCATGTACAGTCTCATTTGATACTCACAGATGAGATATTTAGAACACATAGTATAATTGTTTTCTTTTTTTTTAAGGGCTTACATTTTCTTTTATTTTTTTTTATTTTTTTTTTATTTTTTTTCAATTAAGGATCTCCGCCTCCCCCCCCCCCCCCCGCCACCATAGTCGTATAATTGTTTTCTATACATGGTTCTGAGGTTGCGGAGACTGAGAGGTAGCCAGCCAGCATGGGCTGAACACACAGGGTCTTCAGTTATGTCTTGAGCATCCCTGTCACCAGCAGTCAAGAGCCTTGACTTGGAGCAAATCACTTCTGTGGCTGCAAAGTGGTTTGATTTTTTTTTTTTTTTTTGAATCATGCGTTCAGAGCTATGAACACCCAGCAGCGGCCACTGAACTCTCTCCCCAAAGACAATCATTAAAATAATGGAAATATTATTATTTAGACAACTATATTTAGCAGTGGTTCTCAGCCTTCTTGGTGCTGTGACCCTTTAATACATGTTGTGGTGACCCTCAACCATTACGTTATTTTCCTGCTACTTCATAACTGAATTTTTGCTACTGTTGTGATTTGTAATGGAAATATCTGATATGCAGGCTATGTGACATGGGACCCCAACAGGGTCTAGACCCACAGGTTGAAAACTGCTGAGTTACAAGATCTCTAAGTCAATCCAAGTAGAACTGGCTTCTCATTTTGACTCTATGTCTTACTACCCATATAATCTTGGGCAATATTACCCTTCATCTATAAAATGAATAATTGCAGCTTAAATCTTCCAGCATTGTTGTTAAGAGTTTTGGTGAAATGTGTTTGGAAGTACTTGACAGAGTAAATAGCAGAGTATGGGTAAAAACTGGTGACAATAACAATTACGAATATTATAAATACATCTGAATCTAGGTCAGTAGGCAGGGTTCTGCTAGAGCCTGCTTGGAAATGCCAGTCAGGAACTGCTTCCCAGAGTGGATACAAATCAGGTTTTATCCTAGTGAAGGATGTCATCAAGAAAACACAAAGAACCAACCAAACATAGGGACACAATTTTCCTGATGCTCCGTCTGCCACCAGTGCCGAATCCGCACATTAGCATCTGGTTCATGGTCAGCAGTAGGATGAGTGAGAAGGAAGAGACAGATCACCCAGGTCTTTGAACCTCAGAAGAAGTACATCCCTCATAAAAACAGCCTAACACTTTCTTATCCTCAGTTTGTCTGGAGTCTCCTAAGTCAAACCATGGGAGACTTCTAAGAAGCTAGAATTGAGATTCCATGTGTTGGTCAGTTGTTCTCAGCTTATGCACGTTTGAGTTATCTGGGAAGAGGGAACCTCCACAGAGAAAATGCTTCCACCAGTTTGACCTATAGACAAGTCTGGGGAGTCTTTTCTGGACTGATGTGGGAGGGTCTAGCTGGAAGATATCACCCCTGGGCAGGTGGTCTGGGGTTCTATTAAAGGAGCAAACTGAGCAAGGCTGACTAGTAAACCAGTAAACTGCATCCCTAGCGCCACCTTCCTCTGTTCCTGCCTCCAGGTCCTGCCTCTGTTCCCTCAGTGATAAACCGTGATGTGGAAGTGTGAGCTGAACAAAACTTGCCTCCCCAGGTTGCTCTTGCTCAGAATGTTTTATCACAGTCACAGAAAGCAAACTCAATCTATAGAGTAGTTAATAACAAACTCTTTCTGCTGTTTCAACCTAAAAAGACAATTTTTTAATTTTGAGTTTTTAAATATTATTTTTCTTTTCTATACAATTTCTTGTTGCTTACTACAAAAAAAACCAATGAATCAAAATGGGAGAAAAAAAGGATTAGTATTCACATTTGTTTGGTTTACAATATTGGAAGTTTTATGTATAAGTATATTAATTTAGTTAAATGATGATAAACTGCACATAGAGTATAACCTCTCAGAATCCAGGAGCATGTCATGTGAACCTTTACATGGCAATAAATATCTTCCTTTTGATAATTTCATTGTCCATAGTTATACTGCATTCCACTGATAGACATTCTGAAACTCTCTTGGATCTTTTACGTTTGAATTAGTAGACTGTTTTCTTGTAATAATATTCTTTAAAAATAACTGTCCATGGTGGCGCATACCCTTAATCCCAGTATTTGGGAGGCAGAGCCAGGTGGATCTCTGTGAGTTCGAGGACAGCCTGGTCTACATAGTGAGTTCCAGCACCGCCAGGGCTGTGACACAGAGAAACCCTGTCTCAAAACAAACAAACAAACAAAAAATTACTATGGAGGCGGGGAGTTAGGAGCACTTGCTGCTCTTGCAGAGGACCGAGGATCTGGTGATGTACAGCTGTCCTGACTCCAGTTCCAGAGGACCCAGCACTGTCACTTGGCTTCTGTGGACTCTAGACACACATGCAGTGCACATGCAAACTCATATATGCAGGCAAAATGCTCATACATGTAAAATAAAAAGGAATAATTATTGGATAAACACTCAATTCTTTCTTTAAAATAAAAATCTAGAAGTAAATTCTCTAGGTCAAAGTGTCAATGCATTTTTAAGACTTTTGGTAACCATTTATCTTCTTGTTACTTTTTAACCAATATTAGCCCCTTTTTGTATATCATTCAAGCAAATTGGTAACTAAGTAAATATGAATTCTATTCATCATAAAAGTGAGTACCTTCACAATAGCCTATATTTCTAAGATAGTATCAAAAAATGCTTCTTGTAAAAACCAAGCCCTACTTTTTTTTTCTATGTTCCAGACGCAATATATCCTTAGGATAGTGTGTTAATTAATTGTATTCAGGAGGTTGGTGATAATTACCAGGAGATTCGCTTGTGGTGCAATGTCACAGAAAGAGTGGAAATAACTCGAAGGGAGAGTTCTTGCATGTTTCCTGTAGTCCATTATTTCTACCCACATGCCTTCCATAAGGTGTGAAAATACAATAATCAAGGTGTAGAAACCCTCCAACTGTGGATCTTCACATCAGTTTTCTTCAGGGCTGGAAGTAACCCAGCCTGGGCCCTTGGTAGCACATCAGGCTTCAGGGGAGAAGCATTAAGATTGGGAGATTTTCAGAGGAAATTACTCTTGATGGCACAGCCCTGCTGTCAGAGTGATTCCTGCCGGAAAGACAGCATCTGAATTAACGGTCTAATAAACTGAGTTCGTGTTTCATCTTAAGAGAGGATTAATTAGGGGAGAAGAAACTAACATTTATTCTGTTTCCTATTTGACAGGCCTTTTATTATTGCATGATTGCGTTTAATACTCTGCACCAACCTCAAGTGTAGGCTTTGCTGTAGGCATTTTACAATAAATAATCTGACGTTCTGGCAAGCAAAACGTCTTGCCCAGGGCTTGGTGAGGTACCGAGGTGAGTTTTGAACCCAAGCCTGCTGTGTCTTATGTCTGTGATTTTTTATTCTTCTTCCTCATGATATGTATAGCAAGCCTGGGTGTTTCTCTTCTAGAATATTAACTGAAAGCCTGAACACACTTTAGGTCAACTAAATTGCAGGTTTCCTGTTTAAAGTCTCTAACAGGTAGACT
>NC_022009.1:113591706-113646299 GCF_000317375.1 Microtus ochrogaster
ACTCAACCATTGGTTTGGAAGGCTTCAGTTCATCATGGTGGGGAGATTGGAGCAGAGCAGTTCACTTCATGGCTGACAAAAGCAGAGAGAAAGACGGGAAAAGTCTAGAGATAAGATAGACTTAAGGACCTGTTCCCAGTGATTGGCCCCCAATCCCCACAAAGAGCACCCTCATTTGGAGATGAGGCATACAGCACATGAGTCTGGAGGAGACATTTTATATTCAAACTGTAGCACTAGGAGATGACCCCAAACCAGTGTCCATCAAGATAGATTTGTAGACTAGAAAGAGAAAATCCATAAAGCTGACAGGAGAGGAGGGCCTAGCTGATCTAACAAGATATCTGGAGCTAGAGGTATTCTCATTTACTTTCAGAGACTGTGACATTTCATTATACACCATGGTCCTTTCAAGTTTTCTGGCCTTCCATCTTGTGTTGGCTTGTAAGTGTGATGACTTTAAGAGCTCAGAGCATCCTCATAAAGACCGAGAGTAGAATGGCTTCTTTCTCACATCTGTTTCTTTTAAGAACAAGACAAACTTCTTAGGTGACCCTCCTTCATACCTCATTCATTGCCCAGAACGTGTCATGTGCCTCTCCCTAAACCAGATATTGGCACTGGGGATGGCTTAGCCAAGGTTTACTCCATTGGGCTGGAGATGGTGCATCTTGAAACCAAATCCGGCCTTCTGGCAGCAAGTGACAAACCCAAATTCTTACATAACAGCTCTGGAGAGATTTTGAGGTTATTTTTATGTTTTGTTTTCTGTGGCTTGTTTTCAGTTGTAAAGCTGGGTAGAATGGTGTGGTGTCTGATACAGATGTGCACTCTATGATAATCGAATCAGACAGTTTTCATAACCATCTCTGTAAATATTTACCATTTCTTGGTGGTAAAACACTCTGAATCCTCTCCTGTCTATGTTGAAGTACATGTTCTACTGTGCTAATTATAGACCCCCAGCAGAACACCAGAACTTATTCCTCCCACCCAGCTTTAACTTTGTACCCAAACATTTTGAGCTCTCCTTTTGTAGTTAATTACGTCTATATTCTGAGACTTCTCAGTGGCATAAGAGATTTGATGCTTTTCTGGAAATTTTTATTTTTATATAACCACTTTCTACGAATGAATTTGCCACTTTTCTTTCAGGGCGGTCTGTCAAACCCTTCCCATTTCCATCAGCCATATCTTCTAGAATTCTAAGTTGTCATTCTTCATCTCAATGTTCAGCTAATTCTCTGTCACTAACCCTTCTTACAAACATGTGTGATGGAATGTGAAAATGGCCTCAGAAGTATCTGTCTAATAAGGTTCACATAATATTGGTCTTGCTCTTAATAAAGAGAATACTGTTGTATTGGGGATCCTGAAGAAGCAGAAGAAGATGCAAAGGAAGAAGATAAGGAGAAGGAGGAGGGAAAGCAGCAGCATCCACCACTGCTGCTGCCTACCTTTCTGTCTCTTTTAAGTAACATGATTATCCTTCCTTTACACAAGCCTTTTAATTTTCAAAGTTGCAATAACACAAAACAGTTGAAGAAGAGGGCTATTTATCAATCGTTAAAATAATTAGTTCAATTAAACAATCTGTTGATTAGAGGTAGAAATTAATTGCTTGGTTTTTGTTTTGTTTTGTTTGATGGCATAATAATTGAAATTAGACATGCAATTCAGTTCAAACAAATGTTTTTTTCAGAGCCTATGGTGCCATGCTGCAATGGATAAGTAAGAAAATGTAGTGTGATTGGTGAAGAAGAGGAGTACATAATCAATATAGAACTAACAGCTATAATAAGCTATCACATGAGATTTGCCAAAGACTTTATCACAATTATACATTCAATCGCAATGATTAATACATTGAGAAGTGATTGAAATCTAGGTTAGCTTTTATTATACTTTATATGTGATTTCATTTAGTTCTCCAAATACTCCATAAAATAAGTTGTTTTCTGTGAGCCCCATTTTGTAGAGGGAAAGTTGTATGTGATAGAAAGAACATAAGAATCTTGGGGGCATGCAGAAAGGGGTGCAGACAGCTTTGTCTGAGGAAGAGGAGGGACAATGTTATGGGGGAAAGTACAGAGAAGGTGACTGTAGATGGAGACCGCTTGTTCATTTCCTGGCCGCCCAGACCCAAAATAATCACACAGAAACTATATAAATTACAATACTGCTTGCACCATTATCTTAGCCTTCTTATTAACTAACTCTTACATATTAAATTAACCCATTCCTAGTATTTTGCATTTTACCATGAGGCTCATGGTTTACAAGTAAGGTTCTGGGGCGTCGGTCTCCCTTAGCAGCTACATGGTGTCTCCTGACTCCGCCTACTCTCTCTCTATGTATCCCTTCCAGCCTGGCTATATTCTACTCTGCTATAGGCTGAAGCAGTTTCTTTATTAACCAGTGTAATAAAACATATTCATATCATACGGAGGGGAATTCCCACATCAGGTGACCTTCTATCAGGGTTGAGGGGAGGGACCAAGAAAATCTAGCTTGACAAGGGGAATAGCTACACCTGAAAGCCTTAGGTTGTCTGTGTGGGTAAAGCTCTGTGGATGTCAGTGTAAGTGAGGTTGAGGGGACCCACCAGGTTGTCTGGACCCTATGTGATGAGCTAAGGACCCACTTGCTCACAGGTCTTATGGGAAAAAAACCCTTATAGTGGACTGGACACTTAAATGTAAAATACAACACTAATTTAGGGAAATGTCTTAGGAGTAAATCTTTAGGACCTAAGGCTGAGTGAAGAGCTGATGCTGAAAAAGCACAATCCACAAAAAGAGGAAAATTAGCAAGCAGGGTTCATCAACACTTACCCTGTGAAAGTCTTTGGAAGAAAAAACAAGCTGCAGGCTGGGATGTAGTGTTTGCAAGTCACATATTTAACAAAGAACTTGTGTCTAGAATATATTTAAAACCTTAGAAGCCAACAACGTAAGACTCAAATAATCCAATTGGAAAATGGAAAAAAAAAGTCATGCCTTTCACGAATGAGGTTTAGGAATTATAAGAAAGCGTGTGAAAACATGGTACACCCATGAGAAATTGGTACAAATCCAAATTAATATGAGAGATATCACTATACACTGATCAAAATGGTTATTATAAGATTTAGTGATAGCACTAAACATTGAGAAATTTGCAAAGGCATGGATTGCTCACATATTTCTGGTGGGGATGCAGTATGGGATAACCACTCTTAAGTGAAATAGGTTAGTGTGCAAACCTAAATGTGTGTCTATCATACACCACAGCATTTGCTTTGCTTCATTTGTACCCCACTGAAACACAAGAGCAAATGCTCACGTCAGATTTCTTCACAACACATACAACCTGAAAGCTATTCCAATAAACTTAAAGGTGTGGGTGGTTAGCCTAACTTGTGGTACATCAGATCATGGTGTTCTATGTAGCAGTGAGAATTAAAGGACCATTGATAATCATGACCTTTGTTCATTTTCGACCAACCTATGCAGATCTTGTCTGATGGACCTGGCATCTGAGCTCCTGAAAGATTTGAGGTGGACTACAGACTAACACTGTAGACAGCCTTACTTCAATGTCAGTGTGCTCCACACATGAACATAACAGAGGGAGCGATGATCCAAGCAAGGTTGTGTGAGTTCAGAAAAACACGATCAGAAAATGCGTAAATAAACACCAGTGAGCACATACTAAATATTGACAGAGGAGCCCTTCCCCAGAACTTTCTCAGGACAGACCAGTTTAAACACAGTTCCCTGGCATGTGCTGTAGACTTTATCTGGGAAACTATGGGAGCAAGGCAGAAGGTTGTATCCAGATTCAGGGTACACTGACTGGACTGACATCCAACAAGAATAAACATGTCTTATCAATTGAATGTAAATGCTTGCTATAGGCACGAAATCACTTCCAAGGACATCCCAGGGAATGAACTGCACCTGAGGTCAAAGGTCCTCTTGCTCTTTTCCTGGTGTCCCTCACCTCACAGTTCCCCAAGGTGTTGTTCACCGTGGTTCGTTCTTTCCACCATGTTCTGACTATGTTGACTATGGTTCTAGGGAACCATAGTGAGTTTTACAAAAGTAAATATCAAAACTTTATCTTGTGACTCCATTCTTAAAAGTATAGTGGAGTGACAAAATTATAGAGATAATGAGTAGATAAGTGGCTGCCTAGAGTTGGGTGGGGGAGGGAGAGAGAGGATGCTATGAAAGAGTAGCATGAGGGATGCCTATGATGGACAGTTTCTAGATCTGCCTGTGATGACATGAACCTGTACAGCTGATAAAACTGCACCAAACTAAAGAGCATGGTGCCTGAAGAAATCTGGTTAAGGTTGGAGGACTATATCAGAGTTAGTTTCCCAGTGATATTGCACTATAGGTATGTAAAACAACTCAGTGAACAGTATACAGTATCTCATTGTGTGTGTGTGTTTACAACTCTGTAAATCTTCAATTGTCCATTTTTTAAAAAAAAAGTTAAAAAATGTGAGGAAAGAAAGCTGGAGAGGTGGGTCAGAGGTTAAGAGCACTGGCCACTCTTTGAGAAGTCCTGAATTAAATTCCCAGCAACCGCATGGTGACTCAACAACCAATTATAATGAGATCTGGTGGCCTCTTCCGGCATGCAGAGATGCATGCAGGCAGAACACTGTATATACAATAAACAAACAAAAACAAATGAATACATACAAACATACATAAATCTTTTAAAAATGCGAGGGAATAAAGATGAATATCATAGAAACAGGAAGTGCAATGTGAACATGTTTGATTCTCAGAAGCTGGAATCTTCTAGGAGTGTTTCTAGGATGTAAGAATAGATGTTGAGATGAAGAATGCCAGAAAATCAGGCCATTCCCATTAAAATTGGTAAGTCTTTTTTTGAGCTTACCCAGGGAGAGTAAAGTCATCCTGTAATAACAAGATGGCCGCATATCATTGACTGATGAAATATCAGACATAAGATCTCTGTAGCAGGGTTTTCATTATATGTTCATAACAGGTCTCTGTTGTCACTGATATTATTAAATATATTTTATGGATGAGGAAATAAATACTAGAAATGTTACATAAATTTGCTAGCCAGTTGGTAATCAGAGGCGCTAACCTTTGGTCTCAAGTGGCTCATCTTTAGCACTAGAGAGGCCAGGATGAAAGCACAGGAGTGAATGAGAGCACAGCTTCGTTTTATTCATTTAAAGTTTTGGCAGGAAAAGAAACTCAAGAAAGCAAGAGGAGAAGTTACCCCTAGTTTAGACCCAATTTCTATAATAGATTTAATGAAGTTTTAATTCTTGCCTTTCCACTTGAGGTTTTCAGTGCACACTAGTGACTTGTTTTCAAAGGAAATGCATAGATTCCATGGTCACAAGGTTGTAGGAAGGAAAGAGTTGCTTCTTATAAGTATGCTGTTCAGATAACTAGTGCTTGAGGCTGGTTCAGGGTCCATCATTCATGGAATCAGTAGCATATGAAGGTGGTTAGACGAGTTTGGGCTTGGGAAGTGGGAGGCATGTTACAAGGGTATCATATTGGAGGATTCAGGGAGAGAGGTTTCAGGAAGAGAGATGGTTGGAGCAAATGCAGGCCAGCTTTGAGTAGATGAAATGGCTTGATTCTGGGGCCAAGCTTCCAGTGACCTCCCATCTGTGAGGTCTAGGGCTGGCTGTCATTTATACTTTATCCATTCATCGGTAATTGCTATCACATTGATTGGATATAATACTCCTGGAAGAGATGACTGATTGTGTGTACAGGGAAAATGCCAGAAAGAGAGTTTGGGTCTGCTTAGACTGAGTGATGGCTAGCTTGAAATGTCAAATTGACACAATCTCAATGAGGGCTCATCCAGATGAAGTTGGCCACCTTTCAAAACCACAACATCCGATAAAAGTATGAAATCTTTGTATTTTCTACTTAAAATTGTCAAAATGTGTTATGATAGTTAATACTCTTTATCAGCTTGACTTGATTTAGAATCACCATGGAAACACAATTCTAAAGTGTATCTATGAGGATTTCTCCATGAAGTTTAGCTGATGACGGGCAGTGATCCACCCTCCCCAATAGGAGTGGCACCACTGATAGACTGAGGTCCTGGACTGAATGAAAGATGAAAGTGAGCTGAGCACCAGCGTTCATCTCTCTCTCTCTGCTTCCTGACTGCATTGCCATGTGACCAGCTGAGTCCTGATCCATACCTTCCTGCCATGGTGGATTGTAGTTCCTCAAAATGTCAAAATAAACCTTTCTCTTGAGTTGCTTTTGTCAAATACTTTTGTTATGGCACGAAAAGCAATTAATACATGCATATGAACACAGGTAATGTCTTTATTGCTGAGTGCTTGAAGCTGCAGGTCCTTGCCTTGGGGGTATAGAGATCATCCGTAAATATGCAAACTTGAAAGGAATCGCATACGGCGAAGTTTGATGTGCTGGGGTGTTGTGTGCACGTTGTCAGTTTGTCCTGTTGAGAGCAATGCTACTCCGTAGGGAGGAGGAGCTGTTTAAAGAGTGTCGCCTGCCATCCTGGATGTTTCTCCGGTTGTTGACTTACTTGGATTTCACCATTGCCAACAGAGCAACAGTTACTAAGAGAGCACCTGAGACTGACCTTCGCTGACTCCTATAACATACCCTCGGGCCTGCCCCTTCACCACCGCCATACTCGGACCTTCCTTACGGAGTTCCACCAGATGCAGCCCCAAATCATTTGGGATCCGTGTTTTATTAACTCCAAGACTCCTTGTTGCTATTTCATGTTCAGTTGAACACAGTTTTTCTGAAGCATAGCAAAGGCTAAACCCATTGGACTATTTTGCAGTCGATGAGAAAACATCTCTAGTCAAGTCTCCACGAGAGCGTGTCTCTCTATAGTTTCACTCATCGACAATTTACACGCAGCAGCTGCACAGGTTTTAGCTACTAAGGGGTTGGTTGGATTGCCTTGGAGAAGGCCTGTCTTGGCAGTAGCTGGCCAGCAGCAAGTTCACCTGGAACGGTTCCTTTCACAAACAAGAAACAAGACTTGGAGTGCTATACATCGGCTTCCAAGCTAATAAAATAATCCGCTTTTCGTTTTCAAAGCCTGCGCTCTAATCTGGAAACAGAAGTCTCCTCCTCTGCTCGTTGCAGCGGTCCAGGGATAAAGATCCTGTTATCATAACCCTATTAAAATCGTACTCACTTCTGCAGCACGCCTCCACAATAGTATTTATCCTTCTAAGCGCTCGAGGAGAGGAATGATAAAAGCCAAATCTATTCAAAATTTCAAGGAAAAAAAAAACAGTTGTAGAAATTGAGCAGGTATGATAAGGCCTGGGGATGAATAGCAATAACATGCAAAGCAGGAAAGAATAACCAGTAATTCATGAATTAGGCTTCTTTTAAGCTGTGATTGGGGGAGATGATAATTCTTCCACTGAAATATCCTGTCCAGATCACAGGAAAGCGTTGGCTAACCTGAGCGTGGCAGGAAGTACCTCAATCATCTGTGTGATTTCATAGTCATTGGGCCATAGTCATTGAATCCCCTTTGCTGAAAACACTAGTTAATTTCAGTTTTTAATTGATATAAATATTTTTCTTTCTTCAGTTCATTGTGGAGGAACAAGTGAAATTCCTCATGAATTATAAAATCCTTGGCTTCAGTGAGGGGCTTCTCTCTCCCTCCTTCCCCTTCTCTCTCCTTCCCTCCTTCCTCTTCCCCTTCCTTCCATTCTTCCTTTTCCCCTCCCTTCCTTAATTTCCCCCCTTCTACCTCCCTCCCTTCTAACTTCTCCTCTCCTCTCCTCCCTCCCTTTGGCAGCGAAGCTGAGTTTCCTATTCCTGACATGACCACCTGCATTGATCCAACTTCATTTATGGAAAAGCTGCATAAAAATCATTTTTCTATTGCCACAGGATTTTCTCTGCAATTTTGTTCCAAGTCCAAGTACATTTCCAATCCCCCCTAAATCTTAATTCGCTATAGTACAACTCTTTTCATTTATTTTTATACCAGCCGTCAGGGTACTATGAATTAATGTTATTTTTGATGTGCTTGTCATTTTCATCATTGAGAAAATCTGTTTTGCTCATGAATATTCTGGAAGTTACTTATGAGTTAGTCGAAACCTAATGTTTCTTCACGAGTTCAGGAATGAGCGAAGGGAAAGGGGGTACAGCCAGTGATAGTGCCCTTGACCAGCAGGCACAAGGCTCCTGGTTCAATACCCAGCATTGCAGAAAACGCATAAGCAAACAAAATAAAATGTGAACTGGTTTCAGGGGAAAAGAAAAAGCTGTACAAGACCATTTCCTCTTCCCCCAATGTGCCTGGCATGTTCTTTCTTCAAATTCCGGATTATCAGACTCAGGCCTTTCTTCCATCTCACCCATTAAGTTATTCGGTTAATCCTTTCCTGTGGATCTGATGTTTAGAACAAAGAAAACCTCCTCCTCAGTTCACTGGACTCTGATCGGCAAACCATGAAGGTCTCTCTCTTATTGTATTAATTTATTTTCCTCTGAGTCCTTGTGAACATGTTCACCCCCTCTTCCGCAAGGCATCTCCTTGGATAGGGTAATATGTGATTCTTTATGAAACATGTCATTTTTGCATGTGTTTTAATTGGCAGTTACTACTATTTGACCTTCATTTTCTTGCTCCTTTCACTCAAGGCATTAAAGATATCTACCCAGAGTCTCTCTGGTACAGCTCCATCATGTACTCCTTACCCTTACCCCCGAGCTTCTGCCCACCCAGGCCTCTTTCCTCACCATTTCTCTATGCCCAGGTTCTAGCTCTCTTGCCTTCTTTGTGTCACTCTATGGTAGCAGAAAGGCTCTGAAATTGCTCTTTAACCTCCATGCTCACCCACCCAACAGCATTTGCTGTGCTCATTTTTATTGAGTTTTTTTTTCCTAAATGTTAGAAAATTGGCAATGCTGTGTTGGGTTAGTTACCCTAACTGCCTTTGAGCACCGTTTTTATCACAACAATAGATTTCCCCCATCCATTGTGTGCCCATTGGAATCCTTCTTTTGGTGATGCCAAAATCATTTTATTATGCTGCTATGTCTTTCAATAACCAAGGGTCTAGTTCACGTCTGCTTTCTTCTTCCTTGAGTGGCTGACTTCTCAGCAGTGACTAATCTACAATCTAGTAGATTCTTATTTTGAAAGTGTGTTGTAGATGAACGAACATGTGCATGAATGAAATCAAGACTTCAGCACTGAATCCAAGAAGTTCTCAATGCACTCAATGACCCAGCCAGTAAGTAATAATGTGCTCATTTCACTGAGGTTGTGAGTGAGACTCAAGAAGATGAAACAACTTGTGAATGTCACACCCAGATGAATTCAAGAGAGGGGTCTTGAAGAAATTTTCGTCGCTGTGAGGTAGTCTTGTAGAATCAGAAGGCTTTGAGAATTTAGTTACAGTCATCACTATCATAAGGGTTATTTTTATCTCCCCTCATCTGAAGATGTATGTTGTGGAGGAAGATAACAGATTGAATCATGAAAACATTTTCATTCATGTGCCTACCACATTCTGCATTGTCTTGGAGATTCTGAACACAAACATTGCTGGAGTTAACAGGCAAATCTCTGTTCCGCTGGAGTTAAGATTCTCACGATGAACACAATGAAAATAATAAAGGCATAGTTTTTGGTGGTGTTAAGGGGCTTTGGAATGAGCCTCTGCTGATGGAAGGCAATTCACATTGGTGGATCAGGACATTTGAGCAAAGACGTGAATGAGAAGGAGGAAGCCTTGGGAAAAGCCAAGGAGAGAACAATCTAGAATCAAAGCTGGGGGTTGGGTAGAGGATAATCACAATGACTTGAAAAATGACAGGAAGGACCCTGAGAATGCAACCTGATGAAGAAATGAGAGCATTGGAGGAGATGGGGTAGCTGAACAGATGTTTGATATATTTTGTAGAGCCTCATAGGACATGATGAAGATTTCGGAAATTGTGGATATGACAGGGAGTTATTTGGAAGTTTTAAGCCATGGAGTCATTGATTTGTGCTTTAAAAGATCATTTTGGTTATTACAGTAAAAAAAAAAAAGTGGGAGAAGAGTTAACAGCTAGGAAAGTGTGGCAATACCTCAAGGTAGTAGCCATGGAATGGTGAGAGGTAATGGGGTAGCCTGGATATGGTTTAAAAGTAGAGCAAATACAATTTGCTAATTGATACATTTGTGTGGCAGAAGTGCAATGGATGAGGTTGGGGAGTGAGAGCAAGGAAGATGTACAGAGCCTAGAAGGCCAACAAAGCCATAAACTGAGATGATAAAGACTGAGGGTGGACTAAGTGTCAGGTAGAGAGCCAGAAAATCTTTCAGGGGCCTTGGCAAGCAGGGAGTTAGAATAACAGCCCAAGGGCTAGAGGAGAGGTTAGATCTTGGGATATATACGCAAGATAGTCAGCTGTATGTGGATTGTGCTAAAGCCAAGAGCTTGTCCACACATGAAAGGGAAAGGCACAGAAGGAAGTTAGGGTAAAGGGCTTAAACCCAGAGAACACAATGCTTAGGATATATATATATATGCCACTAAACAAAACACAGTAAGATGCACTAGCAAGTTATGTAGCAAGTGGGAAGGAAGTGGCAGGGTAGGAGGAGCTGTAGGGAGGAATTAAAACCTTTTTTCCCTAGAAGTGACCATCCATCCTTGCTAATGGTCGTTTAAATAGACCAATAAGTGTGACAGTGGTCACAATCCTTAGTGGATCCTCACAGCCACGAGCCAACACTGAGCTCCATAGAGCAGAAAACAGGCACATTGCCAAACATGAGAAGTGGAGTTGGAGGAAGGCCTGGGTCCCCAAATATGAGCTTTATTCCTGAACACATGCACACACTCACAGAGTACTCTGAGTGTGTCAGCTACCGAGGATAGCAGACAGCTCCCAAACCCCGGCCACTCCCTGAAAGCCAACTCTTGCTCACAAGGCTCCCCCAACATAGCCCTGTGGATGAACACCTAAGATGTTGCACCTGGGGTTTTCAAAAACTTTGTAGAGGATAATCAGTCTGCATAAAGGGGATTTTCGAGGACATTGATTTCTAGGTGGCGTAAGCAAACAGAACTTTAACACATTAATAGCCTGCAAGGAGTTCTAAGAAACAGTGATTGTGATTATAGCTTATTGCTGATATTGACAAATTGGCATTAAATGTCCCCATTCCCTTTTTCTGCCTGTGACGGGGACACTAAAGATCTGGTTAGAATTAATTACTGATTTTTGTATCTTTTGTTAGTTACTTGCTCCATATAAACCTGACTCTATTCTCACCTTGTAGAGTAAAACATTTTAAAGAAAGCAACTACACCAGAAGATATGAATCCTTAAACATGTAATAGTCCTTGTCTATTCGAAGGCCAAGGCAATGTTTTGGCCTCTTAGGTGCTGAGTGTTTTCCTCCTGCACAAGCACGCTGAGGGAAGGAAAGGTTGGACCGTTGGGTGCTGACATGGGAAGGAGGAGGCTTGTTTGGAAACTGTTATACTCTTGATGGCTTAAATAAAGTCTATTAAGAAACAACCAAACAAAGCTCTCCAGATTCACATAACTGAACTGCCTAAGAAACTACAGCAATAATTTACTGGGGACTTTCGCTCCCTAAGGTGGGGCTCAACTGTAAAATCCCATCGTCTTTAATACTTTCATATACCCACTATTGAGTCACAGAAACATCTAGCTCATGTTTCCAAACATCAAATGATTATGCTGGGAGCATCTTCTCCTTTCTGTTTGTGGGTGTTGCTTTTGTCTTTAGATAGCTGAAACCACCGCAATGAAAAACAGCACGGCCTACCACATGTGGTTGGGTTTGGGTGGGACTGAGTGGGGCTCAATTCATACTGAGTAGCTTTTGGACCCAGAGCTGTGCAAGACACTGTACAAATGAACGAATTTAATCCTTTCAACAGTTCTGGGATGTATATTC
Source organism: Microtus ochrogaster (assembly GCF_000317375.1). Classification (NCBI taxonomy): domain Eukaryota; kingdom Metazoa; phylum Chordata; class Mammalia; order Rodentia; family Cricetidae; genus Microtus; species Microtus ochrogaster. Next base: position 113,603,663 of record NC_022009.1, read on the forward strand.
CAGGCTTCCACATGGGGATCACAGGTCTTAGAGACTCAGCTTTGAGCCGTATAGTAGAACTAGCTTTGGAATTAGGGCTCAGTGAGCCTCACGCACACGGAGCTTCATGAGGTTGATAGGAACTGTATTCACTTGAATGCTAGGGCCCATTGAGCCTCACACACACAGACCTCATTGATGTTGATAGAAACTGTACCTGCTCCATTGTTTGTGTTAGAATCTGTCCTTTTGTAAAATAGGTGAAAATTTTCAGGAGAGACACATCATCTCCACTTTAGGATTTAAAACAATAAGCAGACCATTTCTCTACCATCCCTGACAAGAATAAAGAATCGGCATCACAAGAGTCTCTAACACATTGGTAGTGTGGCCTGGGAGTTAAGCAGTGTTTCTAACCGAGCCATGTGACTCAGCAGTCACCCATGCAAGAGCCGATGTGGTCTTCTAGCAACCAGGTGTGCTTTTCCTCTCTTCCTTCAGCTTCCTGCTTTAGCAATACCTGGCTATTTATAACCTTCTGTGCAGCAGAGCGGAGAGCTGGAAAAGCAGCTGTGAAGCCCTCCCTCCAGCTTTGACCTAAGCCATGCCGCTTGCTAGCTGTAGGAGCTTGGGTAGATTGATCTCCTTAAGACTCGAGGTTTTTGGCAATCAAACGGGGTGGCTGCGTTGTGAAGCTTACATGGAATAATGCACCAAAGTGCTGTCACAGTGCCTGGGACATGTAATTGCTCTGTGACAAATGGCTGTGCTGTTTCTTCTTGTCATCATTCCATTACACGCTTAGACTTTTGGGCCTTTGCGTGCGTCTCCTCGGCATCTTCTCCCACTTGGTCTTTGTTCTAGGAAACACACTTTCATAATTTCAAAGAAGGTCACTTTCCTTATATCCAGGCCAGGCACAACAAACATCCTCCAGAGCTTCTTCCTCCCCTTTCGCTTGATTTTTCTGTGGCATTACCAGACTGTCACCCTGTCTGTTTTCAGGGCAGGCCTTCCTTCCGGTGTAGTCTGGCTCACTCTGCAGAGCTGGCTTGTCTCAGTGGTGTGTCTTTCCCCAGCACAGCTCAAGGGAGATAAAGTGTTCTGGAATGACTTCCCAAAAGGATCTCTTTTCTTTCTACTTAAACAGACAGGGTGATTATTTGTTTTTTTTTTTTTTAACATACTTGTGTAAGTAGTAGATTATAATCAATATTGGACTTGGTGTGTTCAATTTGCAAAATAATAAAGCCTTATTAATTCAAAATGCCAAGGACTAGAAAGATCTCACTAGCTTAACTTACTTTAGAACAGCTCATATTTTTGCTCAAGAAAGAGTGGAGCCCTGGGCAGCTGAGGAAAAGCAGTTTCATCCAATCAAGCATGATTTTAGATTTCCCATGTTGACTTAAGGGGCAGCACCTATTGAAAAGGGACCCAGAGGAAGTGGAAGTGTGAATCACTAAATATGGAGGACATCCTTCTCTCCACTATGATATCAGAAAACATCTGTCACCCACCAATAGGAAATGCCACACTGAAATAATTAAAGGAATTTTATATTGATACTATACATAATGAAGCTTAAACAATTACTTACATTAGAAAATGACTAGTTCTTTAAGACATCATAACACACAACTACGCTTACTGATGTGGCTTCCTTGGCTAGTCCCTCCTCAAGTCCTTTGTGTAGGGTGTGATGCTTTTGATGTTGCCATGGAGCTATTGATGTTCCAGACTCCAAGTTGAGGCTCTCATTGGAGACTTTATGTAACTGCCACCATTGTGACTTACATCTGTAATTCTAGTGTTCTCCATTCTAGAGCAAAGCCTGTATGAATGTATAATGTGTATCCCCAAATCTCCCACCGCCAAATAGAGTCCATTGGTGGTAGAGGTTGGCATATTAAAACCATGCTCTAATTTGGAATGATATAAAATATTCCAAAAGAGTTTAGATTATGTTGAACACATCGCTATTTGATCTAGTTTTCTGCTCTTTGATTATGGAGTTACAAATGTTCAGCAATCTAAGCTTTAAGAGATAAATATACTGTTCTCTCAGTCTGGTTTTGGACCATATTCATGGGGCTGTATGTCTATTCTTTGAGGATCTTAAAGGCAAGGGGTTTTGTCTTTGTGATTCTGGTGGTTTGAATGAGAATGTCCCCCATAGGCTCATATATTTGAATGTGTGGTTCCCAGTTGGTGGGTTGCTTATAAGGACTAAGGATATGGCCTTGTTGGAAAAGGAGTCACTGGGGTTGGGCTCTGAGGTTTCAAAATCCCATACCTGGCCCAGTACCTCTCTCTGTTTCCTGCTTGTAGGTCAAATGTAAACTCTCAGCTACTGCCTAGGCTCCATGCCTGCCTGCCTACAGCCATACTTCCTTTTACATACTCATCCTCCAAAGTTATAAACAAGCTCCTAATTAAGCACTTTCTTTTGTAAGAAGTCATGGTGTCTTTGGTCGTGGGTGGGTGTCTCTTCACAGCAATAGAACAGATGCCAGTCATCTCCTTCCTGTTCAGAGAAAAAGACCAGACTGAAACAACAGACTGCCCTATTAATTAGTTTTCCTTGCGGCAGTGGAGAGGGGACAGTGCAAAGGTGAGGAGCCAATGTGGAGGGATTGGGAGATGGGTTAGGCTGGGGTACATGATGGGACATTTCCAAAAAATCAATTTAAAAAGTTAAAAAAAAGAAATTGCTTTTGCTATTTAAAAAGCAAAACAAACACACAAACAAGCCATCAAAAAAGCCTGCCACATTACACAGCGGGATGGAACTTGGGTTCTAGCACCCAGACCTCATTCAGCTCCAGCAGAAGCCTACAGATCCGTCACGTTGAAGTAATGCTATTAATTGGATCTTTTGGGCTTTGTTGTTCTATTTGCATTTAATTTGAAAATTTGATCTGGTTTAATAGTCTCTTAAAAGAACAATAAGCATACAGGGTTTAGTTTTACATATATGCATATTTAAAGAACTCTAACTTTTAATGTAGCTTTGTGTCTTGATTCCCACCCCCACCCCCAGTTTTCTGGAAGTGAATTATTTAATTAGTACATGTTGTAACAGACTGCAATGAATTCTATTTACAGAGCTAATTTTTCTGGAAAATTCATTCAGTTAGCTTTACATGGTACCCCAAAATTCATTCAGTTAGCTTTACATGGTGCCCTGAAAGCAAAAGTCTAACAACATGGGCTTGGCGAACTGAGGAGAATCCTTGGTTTTGTCCTAATTCTGTGACCGATTTGTGCTAGCTCTCTGACTGAAATAGTGATGGGCTTTAAGCATCCTTCTGCCTCTAACACTGAGTATATAAACTCCAGAGACTTCTGCTACTCATTTAGTTTGGGGCCTCACAGTGTCACCTAGCCTGACCCATAAAATTGGATTTTTTTTTAAAGGTTCTCAGACACTGGCAACTACAATGCCATGTTTGAGTTCATTCAATCAGTTTTCTTGAAACATGGACTTGCCTTCCTTGTTGTAAGTTGAAAGCCTTTTCCCTCCTTGAAAGAGAAAAAAAATAATAAAATAAAATAAAAGGGAAACACTTAACCTAGACCTTTAGACACATAGGACTAATAAATCCCTTTGGAAAAGGCTTTACTGTCTCTGTCAAAGATGGCTGGGCCAAAGCTGAAGAACAGTATCAGCCCCTCCTTGCCTCTGATCCTGAGGCATCAGAACTCTTAATTGGTGTGAAATCTCCCCAAGAGTGTGACAGACCTGGAAGCTTGCTTTACAGTCTGAAGGCCCCTGCTCTGAGAGACACACGCTGTGGCACTTCGATACAACCCCAGGACTGGATGAATGTGTGAGCTCGTTTGAGCAGCCACACCATGGGCTTAGACTGTGGGGCTTGCTTAGGGCCTGCAGACATGGACAGACATTGAGAAAGAAGAAACACTTCTCTGAACTGGTCAACTAGCCTCAAATAGAGCCCAAATCAACCTCAGAAGTTGCCAAAGATGTGACCCATTTAAGAAAAGTCCCCTGTAATGTGTGATTTATTCAGGTTACTTCATGCTAGGTGGCAGATTGGAAAAGGGAATTTACTCTTAAAAATAATTTTTTTGTTGATGGTAGGTGAGTTTGACTTGAATCTGAAGCCAAAATAAAAAAAAAAATGCCACAAAGAAAAATGTTTATAGTTACCATTTGGTTTAAAGAGCCCTGAGACACCCAACACTCAACTCTGTTCTGAAATATTGTCTTTGAACAAAAATGTTTAATGGTGCTTCTGTAATTAAAATAGAGCTTCTCCTTAAGCTTATGATTTGAAGTCAAATTTCTGACTGAAGTGAGATCATTAGCAGGAAGACAGAGGTGAAGGAATGATGGATGTGACCCTCAGCCTTGGCATACAGAAAAGCCCTGGCTGTTATTCTTCTGCTCGGCACACTCGGCAGATTTATCATCGGGACAGCAACCATATCCAAGGGGAGGAAAAGAAAGAGAAGTTACATATGATCCCTGTAACAGCATCTGTCACAGAGAAGCAAGCGAATATCCTTACAGGAACATTCTTTTGAAAGAATTGCCTTTTATTGTCCTCTGAGTTGCTTTATGTTCATTTAATAAGCAACATTGAGCTTAAAGATAGCTCTGCCCTTCCAACACTAGCAATAGGAAGTGATATTCTTGGCACCTCGGTACAATGGGCTGAGACAGTAATTACATCATCGGTACCTGTCAGAAACCAGTTGGGAGAGCAGGGGAGCTGGATGGGGAAGGCACTTAGAGATGGAAGACTCGCAGCTCTAATTAGCTGCTGCTTATTCAATGATCTCTGACCATATAAATTGTGCCGACTCTATGGAGCCTGGAGTAGTGAACAAGACAGATGATGCCGTGGTAGGGAGAAAGGCACCCAAATATTTCTTTGTATGCACTGGGAAACGAAGAGGCAGGGGTGGTTTAAGAACAGGGCAAATATTGGAAGGCATAAGCTTGCTAGAAACAATAGAAGATCGAATAATAATTCTGGCTGGTTCGTTTTCAGCTCCGTTCTCCCCTGCCAGGGATAATTCTGTTGTTTTCTTCTTCTCTCCACTGTGAAGAAGAAGAAGACACTTGTCAGGGTACCGTGCAAAGCAGATGCCGGTTAAGCTGCTCACCCCATTTTCCAGGGTGAAGGGTGAAGCCATCAGACCCCACGTTCTCTGCATGTGTGAGGCATACGGTTAGTCTGTGCGGAAACAGAGCGCTGTATTTTGGGGAGTTCTTCGGTGTGTGGGTAATTCTCTTGTACTTTATACTTATCATCAACATGGGTTTAATTTCACACAAGACTTCTTATTTCTAAGAGGTTTAAGTAGTTTCTTTGGCTAGCTTCTGAGTTCCTTTATGCCCTCAACCTTGTGAAAACAGTACAGGGAAGAAAGTGAAGGAGCTAACCGGGGTTTGTGAGGAGACACCTCACTCCTGAGATCTTCCTGGTTCTTTCAGAAGCCACACCCTTTTTCTTAACTTTGGCGTTTCCATTCTTTCCCCACCACCAGTCTGTCCCCATAACTAGGTAAAAATGAGGCAAGTCAGCAGCAAAACCAAACAAATTCAAGCGATTGGGTCTGTTTGCACTCTGGGCCTTGGGGGTTAGTGTATATATAAAAATAGCCCATACATGAACATACTATCAGTCGCACGTAAGGCCTGCAGATTTTCCATGGCCCTACTGCCTCTGCTGGGAAGCATGTCGTGTGGATCTGTTCTACTCCTAAATAAAAGAAAAATCTGCTTTCAGCTGCCTTCCTGGGTCAGGATGCTAGCTGACAAGCAACTCCCATAGCTTAGCAGTTTCAAAACAAAAATTATTTCTTGTCGGCTACTGTCTGTTTTGCAGCTGTGAAGGGGAGGGGACCTGCTTCCTGTGGGTGTTCTGGAGTGAAGGCCTCCTTTCCCATGTGGCTCTGTCATTGCCTAGGTCTCATCTTGCCCAGTTAACAGAAGGACGGCAAAAACAGAGCAAGCACAAAGAACTGTGTGCGTGACTTTGGAGGCAAGGGTTCTGAGTGCATTGTAGAATTTCTGCTCAGTTGTCATGGACAAACCATGTCTTGGAGACTCAATCTAACTGCAAGGGAAGATGGGAGATGAGCTGTGAACTCTTGGATGGATGCAAACTGTTGTGAACAGGCGACATTTTCCATGCCACAGATAGTGAAATTTGGCATTTGTCTAGTTCATTCTGATGAGGGGTTTGGGGCAATTGGAAGTCAGGGTGGCAAATGTGCACTGTCCTAGCCTGCTCAGTTTAGTGAGGTTTTGCCTTAGGTCTTTTCCAATCCATCCTCCTGTGAGTTACGCTTGTCTAGTGCCGTTACTGCATCCAGGAAACCTATAAGAAAACATCTTTCAGAGCTTACACTGGAGTTGGCTAAGAGAAAGACTGAAGACTGTCCGCTTTCTTCAACATTGTCTCCTTTTAAAGGTCTATGGGAGAAATAGAAGCTGATTGCTTCTTCTTAGCAGAGGGCTTACCTTCAGCTCTCTGTTTGAGTGAAGTGTTCCCAGAGAGGATCATTGTTTGCGATTAACCCTGGGGAAACTGGTGTAGAGAAAGGGTTAGGAGAAACAGGAGGCCCAAGTGATTGGAGTTATATGGAAATAAGGGTAGAAGTTGGCCACACAGACTCCTTTAGTTAACATTTAACAATCGTTTTTTATTAATCACTTCCAAGTCTGCCCTATAAAGCTGTTGGAAAGCACAAGCCTTGCTTCTGCCTTTTCTTCTTGCCTAGCTTCATTAAGGATGCACACCTAACCTCAGCCTTCAGTGCACCCTCAATTGAAGTCCCCACAAATGTCACTAATGGACCCCAATCCCTGAACCCCCTAGCTTTTTGAAACCTGAAGATGTTTGAACGTCTCTTTTGCTCCATCCGTGTTCTAATAAAAGCCATGTCTGCTGCTGAAACTCTTTTAAAGGAAAGCATGCGACCAGTCACAAGCTTACGCAGAGAATCTTTGTGTCAGGGAAAGACTGCAAGCATTGGCCCAGGACCTGTTCAGTCTCCTACTGCAGGCTTTGTGATTCCCCCATTCATGTCTAATTTTTCCCTGTGTTCTGCTTAGTTCACTTGCTAATTTATTTAACACACTAAAATTGAATCTTCTTTCTGTGCAAAGGATACTGTCTACTAAGAGCTTGGCAAACAGATGGAAATGGCTAAAGTTTTGTGAGGGGAGATTAAAGACATTCACGGTACAGAGTAGAAAGGGCTCTGCATGAAGGCTTTTCTTTGGGCTGTGAATTGTCCAGTATTAGTAACTTGCTCAGCAAGTCTTTCAACAGACGGTTACTGAGTGTCTGCTATTGGTTACTTAACATACTAAGCCCAGAAATACAGAACCAAGCAACAGAAATGGCTCCTGTCTTCAGAGAGTGCATAGTCTGCCAGAGAAGACAGCTATGAATCATGGACAATTCTAACAACTCATTGATAAACAAAGCATGGCAGCTTCATGGTGTCTATAGAATACCCTGGGACACTGCTATCTGCTGGGTGTCACCCACATACATTCTTTTTAATTACAATGTTTTTTTTCTTGCGATTATAACATGATGACATCATTTGCCCTCTCCCTTGCTCTCCCGTCCGGTCCTCTCATATGTCCCTTGCTCTCTTTCAAACTCTACCCTGTGTTCTTTCAGTTGTTGTTATATGTCTCTCTGTGTGTTCCTAAATAGAAAAATGTAATCTGCGCAGTCTATACATTGTTTTTTGTATTATGCTTTCAAAGCTGACCACTCAGGGTAGGATAACTAGTTGACTTCCTCTTCCCTGGGGAAAACTATTTAACCTACTCTCAGCTTTCCTTAGTTGACTGTAGCTCTTTGTTGAGGCTTGAGGCCCCATGAGCTCTCTGTCTTCCACATTACTGTGTCTCTTGGTGTGGTCTTTGTTTGGGTCATGCTTAGCAACACATCTTGTGAAACAACATGGTTGTAGCTTCCAGGATACACTAGGATGTCTAGGAGATGTTTCTAGGAGACACAACCCACAGTTTCTCTGGCTGGGACAAGCTTTCTGTGCCTCTTCCCACAGATCCATGATCCTTAAGTGCAGGGGTTGTGGTGCAGGTGATCCAATCTGAGCTGGGTTCCATAACTTGCTGTTTTGATCAGTTGTGGTTTTCTGTAATGGTCTCTGTCAATTAAAAGGAGAAATTTCCTTGAGGTTCACTGAAAACTCTACTAATCTGTAGGCATAAGGATACATATTTATACTGAAGTTAGGGAGGTTGCTGGTTTAACACAATGGTAGTTGTAGGTTCTCCTCCAAGATTCATGAGTTCACTATGCCCAGGCAGTTGACGGGGCTTCCAGTAAAGGGATGGTTTCCCTCTAGCTGAGCAGTTCTTAAATCTAATTAGAGAGCTATTGGTTATTGCCAAGGCAAGCCTGCCTCTCTTGCATAGCTGGGTAGAATTATAACAGATTGCTTTCCCCCTTTGGACGCTTGCATGACAACTACCTTGTGACACTAGAAAAGCTAGTCCTCAGGAAGGAGGGTTTCAGGCCGGATTCAGCTCAGGCCCTCTGGGTCAAATGTCTGAAGTGCATGGTATCTTCAGCAACAGCGAGGTACCCTTTCACCCAATGAAATGAATGGGGAATCACCCAAGCACAACAGCAATAGTCTATCATGTTTTTGGAGCCTCTTGGTAACCTTGACCAACAAATCAAAAGAAGACTTCTCATGTCTGGTGTTGGGAGTTTTGTTAGGGAGTCTCTAGTTCTTGTGTTGGGGGAGCATTGTAAGTCCAGGTGGGATAATCTCATTTAAACTATGTGTATGTGTATATGATATATACATATACACTTTCATATATCTTAGGCATTTTAAATAGATGTTATTATTTTCATATCCATTCTTCTACTCACCAACCATTGTTATTCTGGGCTGTACCATTATCCGACAACCTGGCCTTAAGATAACAAGACTTAGATGCAAAGTAGCTTACCAAAATAATTCTTTTAAAAGGTAAGAAGTAATGCTATTCACTTGGAATGTATTTATAAACGTTGCTTATAAGTGCATCAATGTCCCCCAAAGCAAAACAAGCTTTCTAAATTGTTGGCATTATACTGGCAGCATCACAAAATGAAACTTCGAGGAACTAGAATCAAATGCTGTCAGTGTGGGTTTGATACAGAGGGATAGAAGCACTGAGAACTGTTAGACGCATTCAAGGCTCCCTGTAGAGGAATAAGACAGAGGCGTGGTGTCAATGAGAGCAGAATCTGTCAGAGCCCTCAAGAGAACTTGCTCTTCTTTTGGGACCTGATTTCTCATATTGGGTCGCCTTGCCCAGCCTTAACACATGGGAAGGTTCTTAGTCTTACTGCAGCTTGATATGCCATAGCTCATTGATTCTTATTACAGACATGTCCTTTTCTGAATGGAGACAGAAGAGGAGGGGATTGGGGGGAGAGGGGAGAATGGAGAGGGGCTAGGCATGGGAGGGTGGGAGGAGAGGCTGTGACTGAGGTGTAAAATAAGTATATGAATTTTTAAAAAAGAAAATATGAAGTATATCAGTGGAGTTAACACCAAGAGCCAGGCATTGTGGTACTGCACTGGCTGCATGCCAGTCATTTGTTCAGCCCTACTAATGAAACAGCGCACACACACATGCATAACTGGAATTACAAATTAGCTATAGTTTCTTTAAAACTTAATTTTTGTATGTATATTTTCACTGAATTGACAATGATAAAACAAGATAAACAGTCTCTGGCCTTTGTTGGTTACCGTTGTCCTTGAGAAACTGACGTGTGACAGAGAAGAGACAAACTGGCTCTCTGTCTTCTGCACTGCACAACAATGAACCCTGAGACTGTTTCTTTCAGAAGAATGTACTCAACACTACAGTTTCCACAAACTGGCTAGACACGAGGGTTATGTCTTTGTCAGAACAGGGTGCTATAACAAACTATCTCAGGCTGGGAGGCTTTAAACAATAGTTTTATGTTCCCTAGTTTGGGAGGGAGGCCTGAAGTCCAGGGTCTGGTTCCATAACAGCTATGTATAACTGAGGAATCCCTTTACATTGTAGGCAGCTGGCTTTGTACAGGGTCTTTACACTGTGAAAAGAAAAACAGGTCTCTCGGGTCCCTGAGACATGGATCCATTCACAAAGCCAAATAACATCACATGGGGGCTAGACTTTCAACACATGAGTTTGCTAAGGATGTCTCCAAAAAAAAAAATTCCGAGATATTACAGACATGGGTAATAATGAAGCAAAAGTTTCCTAACCCTAAACCTTATTTTCTGCAGCCGTTGTTTGAGGGGAAATTGGTGACAGGGACACATGGCCCTCTTTTAAGAACAAAGTATACTTCTTCATGGGAGTCAAGAAATACACAATCTTCTTCCACCCTTCATTTGTTTTTGCTTCTAGGAAACGTGAGTAATGTCGTTCTTGATAAAATTATTTTCTGTTTTCTCTAAAAAGATCTTGATATCTTTTATCATAGCTTTGCTTTTAACCATCTTCGATAGGCTATGGACTTTTACAGAAAACTGACTTTGGAAATACAGATGAACTAGAACTGACAAATAAATAAGGCAAGCATAAAAGAGGCCACTCCAGATTGTTTATTAACGTCTTCTTCCAGCACAGCCCTTTCCTGAGGTGGGAGTAATTTGGGCTGTCAGTTTTGTCCTGAAGTCTTTGGATGGCAGAATGGCACTCTCACTTCGGAAGTAAATAAATAAGCTTCACTCTTCAGTCTGTGCATCTCCCTGCATTTTAACTAGAGCTTCAATCTTGAGGGGGCTTGGCCTGAATGGGTGATTACTACCAAGATGAACGGTGATGGTGTTTATTACGGCAATGGTTCTCCTCTATTTGAGGAATTTCAGAGGAAGGACATGTTTATCTCAGTCAGTCACTGAACTTGGTAAATAGGAACACTAGATTTCCCCCTTCTTCCAAAATCTCACATTTTAAATATGACGGGCAGCAAATAAATCATGGTCCAGAATGCTAGAGTGTTGTTAGTGGCAAATACAATTAAAATGAAATAAATACAAAAGTCATATTTTTGTGATTTAGTAAATTTCTTTTGCCCCATTATGCTTCTAGTGACTCTCATCTCACTCAAAGTAGTTATATGAGCCTCCTGCAGATCTCACAGCAGAGGCTTAGGCTCCTGGATGCTTCTTCCTAATCAGCTGCTTAGATCTGTAAGGGGTAGCTGCTTTTCTTGGGTAGAAATAGTGGGTACTTAAGATAGAGGTGGGATGTGCTCAGGTTTCCGTGTCCTTGCACTGAGTCCTTTGGATGGGTCCTTAGGAGGAAACAGGATCCCTAAGTAGACCAGGGCTTAGGATCCATGATCTAGGCCCCGCACTTTCTGCTCCTCTGTATTCAAGCACTAAAGCTCTTAAAAGCCCTTGGATTTGACATTTTCACCTTCCAGGTGTAGGCTGTTTAGAGACCTTGAAAGAGCAAAGGGACTGGAGGCTTTACTAAAGAAAGAACTGGCCTGCTGTGGACTAAAAGGGAGCAAGGAACTTAAATACGTATGAAATTAGAAACACCTCCCCCTCCCCCCCGATTCTTGCTGTGGTCCATGAGAATATTAGGAACAATTCTGCTTAAACCGTTCCCCGTCCTAGGTTCTCATGTAGGAGGTCCAAGTTCCTTCACTGCTCTTTGGGGACCTTTACCACCGGGTCCTCAACCACTTTGGAAAGAATCCTGTATCTCATGCCTGTCTTACATTGCTGTCCGACTTTTCCTAAATATCGTTGCCTGAAATTTCATGCCCCAGAACAAAAAGCAGCATGATCTCCCATGGGTCCAGGTCCCTCCCCAGGGCCACCACAGTCGCTTTGATCTTTCCACATCTGCTCCTACCCCATCATGATGGCCAGGTAGACAGGGTATTGTCTGTGCTATGGTTCTTCTGGAACCGATGATAGCTTCTTCATTCATATCAGATGGAGAGCACTGGAGGCTTCTGGAAATGGCAAGTGTTCTGGTATCCTGGCTCCACGGACCAGCTGTGGAATCTGGACCAGGTTTCTAATCTCTGCCTCCCTTAGGCCTCTGTGTATTATATTGATTGCTATTCACAGTGAACACTCATGAAATGCCCATAAAGTCTCCTAGCACAGCCCTGGTACAAAATAAGAGCTCAGGAAACTGAAGTTGTTTTTAATCTTGGCAGTACCTATTCTTTTAGCCGTAAAGCAATCTGTTTGTGTTTCAAGATTGAACTTCCCAGTTGTATGTTATTCTCCAGGCGAACATCAATTTCTCGTGACTTGCACTTATTAAAGCTCAAGGAAGGGCGAGCTGGATTGTTCCTGAGCACAGGAGGCAAAATACATTTAGTCACGTGTGTGCAGAAGAGGGTGGGAAGTAGAGAATTTTATCCGAGCTATTATCAGTAATTGTTAAATGTAGCTTGAGCAATTATCAAAACTTTAAAGGAAAGTTGCATTATTGATAGCATGCTTATTAACTCAGTGGGAAGGACACTTAATTAAAAACCAGTGGGGAGGCCTCTGTGTTTCCTGTTAGATGCAGAAGAATTTGCTGCATTGCACAACTGTAACGAATGCTTCCGCTTTAATCTGGGGTTTCTGGGACGCTAGTGTTTATTTAGGTGATAAACGATTGTTATTGATCCCTTGTAAATTTTTACTGCTGAGAGAGAAAGAGAGAGAGAGAGAGAAAGAGAGAGAGAGAGAGAGAGAGAGAGAGAGAGAGAGAGAAAGAGAGAGAGAGTGTGCGCCAGGTCACTTTTATTCTATTACTTTTTAACAGTTGTGAAGAAAAGAGTAAATTCTTGATTCCTAGTTACTGGTTACTTTCTCCACAAACCTATACCGCTACTCAGATTTACTTTTATTTCTTTTTGGTTGAATATACCACAATCTAGAGAGATGATTCGGTTTTACTGTCAGACACAGGCTAAAATTCAGGGAAGAGTGAGGGAGATTACCAAAGAGCATGTTTATAGAAAAAATTAGAGGGGCAGTTAACTTGAGGGGGCATTCTAGGACCAAGATTAGACTTGTTTGTGAACATGCTTCTATAATAATCTGCAGAACAGACAGAAATTCAGACCTGAAGAATTAATTTCACACTGGTACTGTATCTCCCCTGTGGAAGCAAGTATGTGCTTCTCATTTATGTGACAATTCCATACATGAATGGAATTATGAATACATTGGAATGTTAGTTAGAAATACATTTTCCCTCTCTTGTTATCTGGCCCAGGCCATCAGCCTTCATATATTTCTCTAGAAAGGTCTGTTGGAATTCCCTTCTGAAGTCCCACCCGTGGATGTCACACCACTCTCCTTGTTTCCCTATCTTGCTCTGTTGTGCTCAGGCCCTGGTGGGAGTGGTTGTCCTCATCTTCCAAGTCACACACGTGCCATTCCTTCCTGCCACCATAGCCAAGACGGTCTGCCCTGGGTCTGTGACAAATGCATGGATTTCCCTTCTTCTACACAAACATAGAGAAAATGCCTCTCTCTCTACAGTGCTTATTTGTCTTGTGTGTGGTGTGTGTGTGCATGTGCGTGTGTGTGCGCATGCGTGCGCATGCGTGTGTGTGTGTGTGTGTGCATGCGTGTGTGTGTTCATGGATATCAGTGTGGGTCCACACGCGTCACAGCACACGTATAGAGGGAAGAGGACAACCTTGGGTGTTTCCTTGCCTTCCATCTTGTTTTGTTTGAAACATTTTGTTCTTATTCTTGTGTTTCCACTGCAAACTCCAGACTAACTAGCCCCCCAGGTTTCTGGGAGTTTTCTGGAAGTCCTGGGATGACAGACACTTGGCTCCTAGCTTTCCTGTGTGTTCTAGGCATTTGGAGTGGGTCCTTGGGCTTACGCAGCACCTGCGTTTTATCCACGAACCACATCCCCCATCTTCCATGCTTAAAAGAAACAAATTTCTCTCCAGTCTTCATATAGGCAAACTCAGCATTTTTTTTTTTTTGTGTGTCTGCCTATGGTACATTTTTTACCCACTCTTCCATGTTCTTTCTTAACAAGATAGCTTGTTTTTGAAACATGTCCCTGACTTCCTGCCTGTTCTTTCGCCCTTTTGCTATAACCTAGAGCATCTTCTCTGTCTTATCTTCATCTCTATTAAGTTCTACTCACCACTGAAAACAGTCTTATCTATCAGCTCCTCATCTGTTTATCAACACAGAAATGCATTTTTTTTTAAATTTTAACTAAAAATAATTCGCCATAACAACATTACCAACTTGGAGGAAATAGGGAAGAAAACTCACAAGTCCCTGATGTAATTGTTACCATTCCCAGTTTGTAGCTCTGCTGCTTTAGTCACAGGAACAGGCAAGGCCAGTTTTCTCTGCATAATAGGTGGGAAACTGTTCTCAGGAGGAAAACCGAGGGGGAAGGGAGGAGGAGTCAAGAGGGGGAAGGCTCTAGAGTGTAGCAGAGAAGCAAATCTCAGCGAGAAAACATTCAGCACTTAGGGGCACTGGTGCTCTTAATTCCCAAACAATTAAAAATGTTGCTGCATTCTGAGGGAATTTTAGACTTACATAAAAATTTGAGCCCCGGGTAACCGTCACTCAGTTTCTCCCAATGACAGCATCTCGACGGAGCACAGTTCACTCTCATGCCAAGTACTGACAGCGACACAGCACACTGACTTTGTCCGTATTCTGCCAGACTTACAGCCACTCTTGTGCATGGGCACACCACGATGTATGTGTCTCTGCACATGTGCTTAGCGTTACACAAACGCGCCTTGTGGCTGGGGAGGGCAAGGGCTGTCTGTGCTGGGATGCAAGGCCTTGGGAGCAGACACAAGTATTAGTGACCTTCAAAGGTCACAGAGTTTATCCCCCGCCAAGCTCCTGACAGACAGGTCTGGTCCACCTATGCAGGTGGAGTTCTTACTTGTCTCGTTAAGGCTGACATTTTCTCTGGCTGGTAATAGTCTCTGAGGTGTCCACTATCCCCGACTTCCATCCTTAGCCCCCTCCAGATCTCT
Source organism: Microtus ochrogaster (assembly GCF_000317375.1). NCBI lineage: Eukaryota > Metazoa > Chordata > Mammalia > Rodentia > Cricetidae > Microtus > Microtus ochrogaster. The sequence goes on from NC_022009.1 coordinate 113,618,668, forward strand.
AGGTTCTCGGAAGCGGCTGTCCTGATTATTCCTGCAGAGATCCTAACTGGTGCATCTGGGAAGGAATTAATTAACGAAAAAGGTTCATTATTTACTCCTGGATCTGGCAAGGAGCGATAAACAGGCTTCTTGGGCTTTTGCCTGTCTGTGTGGTTTTGTCTTTCTGTGCGTCCAGGGTAAAGTGTGTGTGTGTGTGTGTGTTTTCGCATGCATGTACGTGTGTTTGAGTATGCATGTGTGTGCATGTGCATATATAGTGTGTATGTGTGTGCACGTGTGCATGCACTTGCACATGTGTGATTGTGGATGTTGGGCATCCTTCACCGTTACTCTTCACCTTGCTTTCTTGAGATAGAATGTTCCACTGGACCTGGTGTGCACTGACTGACAAGACTGGCTGGCCCTGGAACTCTAGGGCTTCGCTTGTCTCCATCCTCAGTGTTAGAGTTACAGATGGCGGAACTATGCTCTGCTTTTTTGTGTGGGTACCGGGGATCTAGACTCCAGGCCTCACGCTATGCAACAGGTATTTTAACCATGGAGCCATCCCTCCAGCCCCCATGAGAGTAATTTCCTCATACCTTGCTTCAAACCTCTTTCTAGATTTTCCAAGGCGAATGGGATACAGGTGGCGGTGTATTAGATGAGAGCTGAAGAAGCAGAGTGATCAGGGATGGGAGTGCCTCCTGGCCACACCCCTTGTGAGTGGTGCGGGACTTCAGGCTTATGGGATGAGGATGAGGTGGCACACATGTACATTTAGTCTTGAGACACAGCAGCTCCAAGGGTATAGATTTATCTCACCGATATCTACTGTATGCTGAGAAGAACCAGGGTCAAATACAGAGGGTCAGCAATGGGAGTTCAATCTTCGAAACACCCACTTTCAATTAGTGCAGTATGATTGCAGAGGCAGCCAGAAGCTGAAATGGAGTAGCCTAGTCTGATTTACGTCTGCATGGAAACATATTTTAGTGATCGTACTTCTGGTTAATGGTTTTTTTATAAATGAATTAAAATTATGCCCCCTTTGTTACAAACTGACTGCCTTTTCCATTTTGTTAAGTAGCAAAGACTGTTCTTGTAGGACTAGCAAAGGGACATCCACCTTTACCACACAATCTGCTTTACAGCCGATTATCTTAGAAGCTCAAAATACTTAATTAACCGGATGCTAATTCTTTGTTTATAAGTTCTCAGGGAAAATAAAATTTAGACTAATGATGGAAGATATTTGCAAACTTAATAAGGATTATCATAATAAATACTCCTTAGTGTCTTTCTCATTTAAAAATTTAAATATCATCAAATCCTCGCTTAATCTCTTCTATTCTGCTAACTTTGGTACTAGGCAGACTCCATTCAGCGGATCAGAGTCATTAATTATCACATACCCTTTAGAAGAAGAGTGTTAATTACCTTTTTGAGCCTGGGCTGCTTCATCTGTAAAACAGAACTAAAGTCTAAGGCTCTTACTCCTGCAGGTTATTACCAGGGGAACACTTGGAGGAACCAGTAGACAGCAAAGGGCTGGTAATCAAGAGGCACAGTGCTGTGGGGCTGGCCTAGGGGATTGAGTATACACTTGGGGTAGAAGCCCTGACTTCAGACACTTGCGCTGGTTCTGTTCCCTGAAAGGAGCAATTCAATTATGCCTGTTTTCTGTGTCTATCGAAGTTGCATTCTGGTTGCTCTCCCTTGTTCCTGCATTCTTGTCCTTTACCTCTTCTTTACTTTCCCTGCAGTCAGATCTCTATGAATGCACTGATGCATTGTTCAACTTTCTGGCCAGCTGGTTACCTGTTGAGATTAGCCAGGGGAGGCACTGAAGCTCAGAAGACAGTGGGGGAAGAGGAGCTGGGGCCCTTTGCTTTCTTCCTGCCTCCTTGACTGGATTCTGGTGAGGGTTGTGGCTGGGTTCCGGCAAGGGTTGTGGTCCATTCTACACACAGTGCAGTTATAAATGGACTGCATTCAAGAAGGTTGGTAGGCATGGCCTCATGCTGGCTCTGAGCACCTTCCCTGCCCCTTACTTCTGCCCTGAGCCCTCCCTATACCTCTCTGCTCTTCCTAGGGTCTTTACTTGGAAGCAGCTGTGTGGTTATTTTTATTCAGATCCCCACTGGTGAAGGTGGGAAGGGATTAATTTAAACATAAAGGCACATAACTTACTCCAGGATCTGGCAAGCAGCAGTAATAAACAAGAGTCTCCAGCTCTCATTTGTCTATGTGGCTTTACTTTCTTTTGGTGGGGAGGGCAACTTCCTTTCATTACCCATGCCTCACATCAAACCCTCTCTCTTTACACTAAGATCATGCACACCCCTAGACAAGCAAACTGTGGTCCCGCTACGCCAGCCTTCCAGCCAACACACAGACCTGCCCTTCCGCTTCAAAATTACATTTTTTATATTAAATACCAAAGATCTGGTGCTAATTAACAGTTTCTCCAAGAAATTCTGGAGCCTAGTTTTCAGCTGAGTAGTTTCTGCAGCAGTTTTAAGACTCAAAACTGAGCTGGAGGTTGCCTTCAGATTGTGTTCTTTTACTTCTCTTTAGTACACAATCCAGCCCTTTCAAACCCAAGGCAATTATGGACTATGATTTGGGGACTAGGGACATAGCTCAGCTGGTAAAGTACTTGCCTCCCATGCAAGAAGCTGTAGGTTCAATCCTAGCACTACGTAAATGGGTTTGTGGTAACGAATGCCTGCAACCTCCAAAGTGGAGGCTGGAGCATCAGAGTGTAAGGGCATCACTGGCACTATGGTAAGGTCTAGGCCATTCTGCAATAAAGGAGACTCTGCCCCCAAGCAAAGCAAAGCAAAGCAAAGCAAAACGAGAAGTATTTTTAGAGGTGAGATCCATACATGCTCCCGACACCCATGCAAGGGTTCAAATGCAGTCATTTCAAGGCCCCTCTGGTTAGGTTTTTCTTCTTTTAAATGGTGGAGACAGCATAGCTTTACATCTGCTTTGGTTTTCATAAATCATCTTATTGCACAATTTCCACAAGAAAGATCAGTGTTATGAAGCTGATGACCAAAGACAAACAACACGATTGTTGGTATTCTGGGTACCTACTTCCTGTGCATGGACATGGGGACTTGAAGGATTTCAGAGATGAAGGAAACTTTATTGATCACCCATTCATCACTCCTAATATCAAAGGCTCAAAGTTAGGCACCGATTTGGTTATTTGGAAGGACACCCACTTTCTCGTTTTTATGGATGATAAATTCAAAAGCATAAGAATTATTAAAGGTGAGAAAGAGATTTCCACTGACTCTTTTGGAAAGAGAAACAAGGGTGAGAAGCCAGCCTGCTATGCTCCTTATTTTGGAATTAAGAAAATCCAGTGGTCACTATTTTTCCAGAGAAAAAGTAGTAAATAATCCTGCTGTGTGTATGTATGCGCGCGTGAGCTTGCTTAGCTTTTGTTTTTAGCTATATAGCCTTTGGTTTCAGAAATCTCTATGTGTTCTTTTACCTTTCCTCAAGAGTAGCTATCTTTGACCTATGTATGACACTCACGAGTGTGAGTAATTATCAGTTCAGTAAGAAAGGAAAAAAGGCATGTAAAAAGAAAATAGGCAGGTCCCTTTTATTTATCATATGGCATTGGCGTAGAGCCCAGGACACACGAAGCTCTCAGGGGAAAACAGAGCAGACTGGAGCCTGAATAAGAAATCATTGGTTCCAAAATTCTTAGAGAACTCTTCAGAAGTGAAATTAATAAATATTTAATTACACATCTCCTAAACTAACATTATGCCAGCTTCATTAGTCGTTCAATTTAGTATTTATGAAAGTTTCATGATCTTGGAAAACATTTGAAGGTTAGAGGCTCCTCTTTCACAAATTCCCAACTACCATGAAAATTGCCAAGAAATCTTTGACACTCTTGTTAAACCAGGTTTCGAGCCAACTAATTTCCAAGGCAAAACTGTAAATAATGTTTCTCACTTTACTTTCCCTACCGAGAAAATTAAACTTAATATGTGATGTGGATACAAACGATGGTCCCTGTGGTATATGAAATGAGGTCTCTGAAAGCAAACCATATGCAATCGTTGAGGGACATTAAGTTGATCCAGGGTTTAAGGGTACAGCTCATTTGTGGAGCATGCGTTACCCTACATGCAAGGATACAAATGCCGTACCAAAAATAAAAAGAAACCGAAAGCGGTAATGAGGATGGCTAGGAAGATGGCATAGTCAGTAGTGGGCTTGGTGCATACGCAGGAGGACCTGATTCAACCTCGCCACGGCTGTAGTACCTCCGTGCCAAAATGCTGGAGACAGGTAGATCCCAGGGACTTATTATTCAGCCTGTCTAGCTGACCCAGTGAGCTGACACGGGTAGGTGGGAGGGTCTAGTGTGTAAAGATCCCTGCCACCAAGCCTAGACAATCTTAATCTAATCACCGGGACCCACGTTGAAGAAGAAGGAAACCAGTTCCTGCAGGGTGTCCCCTCATTTTTCCATGCATCTGCAGGTGTGCCCATGCCCCTGCACCCAAATAAATAAATGAATGTAAAAAAGAAATAAAAGAAAAGAAGGACGAGAGCAATGACGAAAGACACCTGATCTCTGCATATACGTCTACACACGTGTGTGTATCCACTGTCTTACTTAGGGCTTATGTTACCGTGTGAGAACACCATGACCATGAGCAGCTTAGGGAGTAAAGGATTTATTTCCCTCTGCAGATTATCATCTGTATCCATCACCAGGAGAAGTCAGGGCAAGAACTCAAAGCAGGAACCTGGAGACAGGAACTAGAATAGACACAACAGAGGTACGCTGCTTACTGGATTTCTCCCAATGGCTTACTCAGCTTGCTTTCTTACAGCATTCAGGACAATCAGCCTAGTGGTGGCACCACCCACAGTGTGCTGAAACACATCAAACACACATACTAATGAAGCACCTATCCTTTCTATGGATTATGCCCTAGAAAGCGCTGGGAATATTTCATAACTTGCCCGAATGTTGTTTAATACCAGCATTATATCCATGGTACATGAGGAACACAACAAGGTGATGTTAGAAGAATAGAGGCGGTGATGGCAGGTGACACTGGGGGAACCTGAATTGATTATCTACTATGTAACAAATTACCACATACCTTGAAACTTCAAAGAACAAATTTACTAGCACACACTTTTATGAGTCAAAAACCAAGGCAGCACTTCAATGAGCCCCGTGTTTAGGATCTTCCAGGCAGCAGGTTAGGTGTCCATTAGGCTGAATTCTCATCTGGGGCCTCGGTTGGAAGAACACTTGCTTATGAGTGCCTTTGGATTACAGACAGAATTAACTTTTGTGTGGCTTCACAGTATGACTAAGGGTCTCGCCTCACTCTCTTGTTCTCTTGCCCTTGGCTATCAGAGGCTGCGGTAGCCCCTTCTCTTGCTGCCCTTCCCATTATGGGTGTTTTTGTCATCAAGTCAGTAGGGAGGGGGCCTAGAGAACCCTGTTAGCTCAACGGTTGTAGCCACCCAAACGTTATCATCTATACCCGTTGCTGCGTTCTCTAAGGCGAATCCCTTTCACACTCAAGACAGCTACACGGCAGCATGAACACTAAGAGGTGGGAGTTCACAGTAGAACCACCTGTAAGTAGATCTGGTATTCAGAGAACCCAGGGGCTTGTTTATTAGCTGGATCCATTCACTTTCGTCTGATTTGTTGCCTATGGAGCCGTGAAATAAAACCAGGAGTGGATGGAAAACACATACACAAAAGAGCAGATAACTTCCTTTTAGTGGTCTTTTCTGCCCTTCTAGAACTTTCAATAGATGATTTGCTGACATCCAGATGGGAACATTTCCCCCAGAAATGACATATCCTAGCCGCCATCCTCATAAACTGTACATCAGGAGTCCAGCCCTTTCTATCACCCTAACTTACCCATTCCCTCGCATATAAGTAGTGGGACATGGCTTTTGTAAAGCAGTGCTTGCTCCTCCAGGCTCTCAGGGTGGAAAATAACTGCATGTGAACCCAATATAGATGCATAGGGTGCCATCCTCCAGCTGGAGGTTGTGGGAAATGTATGGATTTTAGTCAGCTGAATCAGACTGCTTAGGAAGATGTTTGGGCACTTCAAACTAAATGCAAGTCCTAGAAAAGATCCAAACACTTAGAAAAATCACTTATTATGAGAACTCTCTGTGTGTGTGCGTGTGTGTGTGTGTGTGTGTGTGTGTGTGTGTGTGTGTGCATGCGCAAGCTGATGGGAAGGGAAATATGCTGTGGAATATAATTCTATGTAAAAGTGGTTGCTTTTGCTTATGTTCTATTTGTTTAACTGTGTAATGATGTGTGGCTGTTTCACCTTGCCTGCCTAAGGCACCTGATTGCTCTAATAACAAGCTGAACAGCCAAATAGGTAGGCAGGAGAAGAAGACACAGAGCTGGTGGGCAGAGAGAATAAGTAGGAGGAGGAATCTAGGTTGGAGAGAAGAGAAGGAGGGAAAAGCAGAGGAAGAGGCCTGGGGCCAGCCAGACAATGGTCAACCAGTCATACACAGGGGAAACTGGAAAGTATGACATATGGGAACGGAATGAAGGAAAGATACAAAAGCCCCGAGGCAAAATGGAGATGAAGAGAAACAGGCTAAATTAAGTTATAAGAGCTAGTGAGACAAACATAAGATAAGGTCTGGCGTTCGTAATTAATAATAAGTCATGTTTCGGGAGCCGGTAGTCCAAGAAAGCCTGCTTCAGGAATGCTAGGGAACACAAGGAAGTTGTTGTCAGGAAATTATTTGGAGTCACCTGGACTAGTGTGTGTCCCTGTGCATTGGGCAGCTGTGCCGACAGCAGCCACCTTTCAACTCACGTGTCCTCTGAGAGTCTTATGTTTATGATTTAAATGTGACACTTCCTGGGAGGCTTTCTAGCGCCTGCCTTAGGCTTACCTAGCACTCTGATTTCCTTTCTGGATGTGCCTCTTCAGAATCACCATGTTCTCCTGGTGTCTAACCTCAGCTCAACCTAGCTGGCAATCACTCTGCCTCCGCTACAGCACACAGTCCCAGCTGTGAATACTAGGGTGTGTGATTAACATGAATTGCTAGCTGCTGTCATGAAGGTGTAGCTTACCGCAGGATTAATTTATTCCTTGATGACATACTAGGCCAGGTCAGGGGCTCAGGTCCAGCCTCTCTCTCCTGTAGATACAGAGTACTGGCACTCAAGTTCCTTCCTCTAACCCAAGCTTCTCCTGTCGCTCTGCTTATTTGTAGCAAGTTGTTAGGGAAGAAATATAAAAGACTACATGTAAGATACTGTGCATTCACCTTGGCATGGTACCAACCATTTCTCACCTTTGCTGGACATGCCTGAGTACAAATTAGTTGGGGACACATAGTCTGTGTGGCCAGGGAGAAGAGAAAAATGAAGCTATCCATTTCTGCCACACAGAAGCTTTGACAGCCATGAAGCTGTGTTCATATTCACAGTGAGCCAGCAAACTGGGTGACATCTTTGTGGAGAACACCAATGTCCAGTGATTTATCCACTAAATATTTGTATAGATCTTCGTGTGTTCTGTATGCCACCATGAACCACTGTTGAAATGAGAGCTCTGTTAAAGATATGTATCTTAGGGCTGGAGAGATGGCTCAGAGGTTAAGAGCATTGCCTGCTCTTCCAAAGGTCCTGAGTTCAATTCCCAGCAACCACATGGTGGCTCACAACCATCTGTAATGAGGTCTGGTGCCCTCTTCTGGCCTTCAGGCATACACATAGACAGAATATTGTACACATAATAAATAAATAAATAAATAAATAAATAATTTTTAAAAAGATATGTATCTTAAAGAACTAGGCACTGTTATCTGCATTTATAAATGGGAAACCGAGGCACACAGAAGTTGAGAAGATTTCTCAAGCTAACAGGACAGCGGGAGCAGGAGGAGGGATTTGAACACAGACACCCTGATTTCAGAGCCAGTGTCTTCATGACAATTCCAGAACTTCTTAACTTCATGTAACCTGTAACACATCAGAGAAGACATTCTTATCGGTGAGGAAGTTGGGTGTCTTAGCAAACTCCTCCGGAAAAGGGAAGACACCTCCCTTCTCTCTGTGGTGCTGGGGGTTAAACAAAAGTCCCAGGCACACTCATGGAATCTCTCTCATCGGGCTGCATCCTCAGCCAGGAAATGATATTTCCTTTGTAGACTACACAGCACCATCCGCAGATATGTGTGCAATGTCCCACCCCACACAACCAGAGGTAGTTAATCTCTGTGCTCACATGGGGAGATTTACACTTCAAATTAAACTCAGAGCTCTCCGCAGCCTTGTGTGGGCTTCGTTGGGTGCTTCGAGGGTGTTCCCAGCAGAGCCTATTGTGGTGCTGGTTTATAGTGCAACTCAGAATGCTTTACCTGAGGCCAAAGACTTGCATCTTCGTCAAGTTGAGTCGCTGTGACAAAGTGCCATAGACTGGGTGACTTATAAAAAGAATTTCTCGGACTTTTAGAGCAAGTAGAGGCTGAGTGACCACTGGGCGTCTGCTGCCTGTGTGACCCTTTTCTCTGTCCTCGTGTGGTATGTGAGCGAAAGTTATCTGGGGTCTCTTTTGTAAGGACACCGAACACTCAGAACACTCCATCTCTAATCGCCTCTCCACAGTCCTACCCCCTAAGAACATCGCTTTACTGGCCAGGAGTTCCAGCCACAAACTTTGAAGGAACAACAGTAAACATTAAGACGGCAGCCCCTTACTTAATCCGAGAATGGCAGGATGAAGCTACCACTGAAATACAGATGTTGTCACCTCAGACCTCCAGCTGCCATGGGCCTCAGACATGGTGTGAATCGGCTGCACAGGTTCCAAATATGTTTCTGTATCAGGTGAAGCCAGCAGCCACTGGTGTCAAGAAATACAGGGCGCTTTACTAAATCCTTCACACGAGTCAGGCTTACTTATTGTTGAAAAATAATACCCAGCGCTACTGATGTGACCTTCACGCTTCTTTATGAAGGGAGTTACAAAGAATATTAAAGATCATTTCCCAGCCAGTGCACTGACCTTTGTGATTCTTGGATCAATGTAGGAAAAATTATATAAGGATCCATCTTTTTTAATTTTTTGCCTTGGATCTTCAGACCTGCGTCAGACTTACCATAGAGCAGGGGTGTCTTTAAGAATAAAACAAGAACAGAAGAGTATTTCCACAGCTCACTAATCATAGCCATCTAACAGTTCTGTAACTTCAGCCCTTCTGCACTTCCAGATTTATTTAAACTCGGCTGTCATTACTTGGTTACTGTGGATTAAATCATAAACTTGTTAGTGCCCATGTAAGAGAGACATTAGTCCAACATCAGTAACAAACAGCCATGCCTTGAGTAATCTATTCTGTTTCATCCCTGATGCTCTCAGAAGACAAAGTAATATAAATCTCGGTAATCAAACGAGGATTTGCTAAACTTGAGATGTTTTAAACAATTCAAAAGCAAAGCACACAAGCATAATATTTTTTAAAATATGATTTAAATCACCCCAGCCTAGCACTTCATCTTGCCATATGATTCCCTTTGGTCTCCCATGTATGATTAGAAAAATCATGCATGATTAAATATATCACACATTATAGTGCTGCAGGATTAAGCCATCAATTTTATAAGCATATCTGGGAGGTGAATGTAGTGAGCATGCTCACTTACCCTTTAAGCACCGTGCTGAATGACACAGGATACATGGAATAGCTTGAGACCCAGGCTTTTATCAAGAACTGGAGATCTGAGTTTTTCTGCCTACTCTTGTTGGCCAAAAGATTCCTCTGACAATTCTCCTGGAGGTTCCTTAGGGTCAGCAGAAGACTAGAGAGCCTTTGTGTGTTCCCAGAAATCTGCTGAGCATTTATTCCTTCTCATAGAGAAGCCCAAAGATCTCCATTCCCCCTAACAATCCAGGTTCTTATCCGCTTTATTGGCACAAAGGCATACAATTTAGAAAGGTTATGATGTTTCTCAAAGGTACATGGGTATTACCAAGGAGCTGGAATTCAAACCTAGGTTGAAATCCTATGCTTTTCCAATTTCTTTCAAAGTAAAACTTCTGTTTTAAGTGTGCTGTGTGAAAACGCAAGGTCTTGTGTTCATCAAAGCAGGCAGGCAAGCCATGTGGGCCATCAGTGAAAAAACTGTGCTGTTGACAGATTGACGAAGGCAGTCAGATCTCGTTGAAAGGCCGTGTACTAACAGAGCTGGGTCTTTTCTTTAGGGGAAATGTGTTGGCAAATAGTGGCCCAGATCTGTAGTTTTTACTTCATGTTCCCCCCTCACCACAAATGATCCATGAACACTCCTCCTGTTCTCTGAAGCTTAGAACACTTGTCATTATTTTCAAAGAAGCAGAAAGAGAAGCTGGATGATCACTGGGCGGTCTTGACAGGTTGGAGAAAGGCCAGGTGGTGAAACGTCACAGTAATGTTTTTCTCCAAAATCAGTAGTCAATAATTTTATCAATTTCAAAAATTCTAGACAGTTCATTTTTTTAAAAAAAGATTTATTTATTTTGTTTACAGTCTTCTGTCTGCATGTATGCCTGCAGGCCAGAAGAGGGCACCAGATTTCATTACAGATGGTTGTGAATCACCATGTGGTTGCTGGGAATTGAACTCAGGTCCTCTGGAAGAGCAGCCAGTCAGTGCTCTTAACCTCTGAGTCATCTCTCTAGCCCTCAAACCAGTTTATTTTTACCAGGCTCTTCGGGAGTTTACTATATTTGTTTGCTGCAGTTTTGGAAGCACGGGTTTAAGAAATCAAATTGCAGTCAGGTTGGTTTGGGTCTGATGAGGATGACTTTTGCCTTAGGTGCTGATCAACTGAAATGTCCCCACCAGGTGAAGGGAACACAAAGGCAAGAACTGGTTCCATGTGCCTGAGCCCTTAGCTGGGCAGTAGTAATCCATTCACAATGGCTCTGCTCCATGACTTAATCAGTTCCCCAAAGCCTTAATTAGTAGATACAAATCTATTGGGAGTTTTCAGTACTGTTTTTAGAGAGAACATAAGCATTTTGGCCAAGCAAAACACAACAGAAATCAGAGAGGGAATGATGCCAGAGCAGGTGCCTTTACAAGCTGGGGCAGTTGTTCACTTGTAGGTCTAGGATGGAATCTAAGCCTCGTAATCTCCCCTTTAGCTCATGATCCTTTCCCTGGGTCCTCTAAAGATAGCTCTGCAAGCACACAAGACTTGGTGTTGTGTAAAGGCCCAGGATGTCTCGCATACTTCGGCATTTTTTTAAGAGTTACCAAGATTTCTGCTATTGATCCTAAACAGAACAGAGATGATTGACAGATTTTTTTTCCTATGCAAATCCTCACAATAATCCTATGAGGCAGGTTCACAGACACGAATAGCCTATTCTGGTGGCGCAGCATACAGGGTAAGAGAGGCAGGCATGTGGGGCAACCTTTTCAGGTCACGTTTCTATGTAAACAATTGAGCTAATTCCTAGAACCCCTGACTTCTGGTGTGCTTTTCAATCTTACACACACACACACACACACACACACACACACACACGAGCATGTGCTTGCACAACACATGCACACGCCAGCACACAGAACATATATTTAAAATCACACTGGTGAAATGGGTCAGATGTTGTTAAGTTCTTGGTACTCTGGGTAGGAAAGAAGATCTTGGTAACTTCAAAAAACAGACGACTGCTTTCATTAAAGAATCGTCTGCAAAAAAAAAAAAACATAGTTTCTTTCGAATAAAGAAACCTGTGTGCTCGTTTTCTTTGCTTAAATCGTTTCCAGGTTGCTTCAGGGATGTCTAGAAGTTTCCTTACAAGAAAATTGCTTGATTCTCTTTCTCTTTCTCACTCTGGGCCTGTAATGATGATGAGATCATCTTCTGCTCCCTTTCATCCATGCTGCCTGGGTTAGCAGGAAATTCGGCTCTCTTCATCTGATGGGAGCTTCAGTTCTTTGCTTTCTTTTGAAATCTGACCCCTGAACAAGGCTATGCCATCCAGGAAGCAGGAGCCGAATTGATTTATTTCAGATTGTTGCCATGGTGATTTCTCTGTGTATACAGACAGAAAATGGAGATGTGAAAGGAAGCCGGTGAGAAGAATGAAGGAGCCGGAACAGGGAAGGGTCTGCTGGATGTGGACGGCATCCAGGGCCACAGGCCTGTGGGTGGAGCCAAGCATCTTCTGGGCTTTCTAGAAGTTCCTCTGTGGCAATCACAGTTCATTTTAATTTCAGTAAATAGTGTTTCCCTCACAGAAGTAATAAAACATACCATAAGTGGCTTTAAAATGTCGAAAGAATTTTTTATTGGGATAGAGAAAATTAATTTTTAAAGATTTTTTTATGACCAGAAGCATTTCGATTCTTCAAATACTTTTCTTGATTGTGTTTTATTAAATATGTTTTTGAAATATTAAGGAAATCACTGCTCTGAAGAAAACATGTATAACCCACTCATTTTCATGCTGCCTGGCATTCTTTATGTTTTCTATCAGTTCTTGTTTTCTCCTATTTTCCACTCAACCTTTCAACTCAACAAAACCAGCTGGCTCTAGATATATAGTAGTAAATTTAATAAATATTGATAAAGTTAGCAAATGCCTATTGAGGCTCACCTGTCTTCAAGGTGGCTTCAAGATCCCAGTGTCATGCAGCTCCGAGGACTATGGACAGGAAGAAAGGCTAGACCCACAGCCACCGAGCGCAGAGTCGCTGTGACCCATCTTAGTAATCAGGCCACTGCAAAGCCATTTTTGTATTAGAGAAGGAGACAAAAGAGACATGAGGAGGAATTTGACCCACTCACTAAAGTGGGACAACAGAAAGGGAATCAATAGGAAAAGCATGGAGTTGGGATGAGAAGGAGGTAACATCGGATTCCCCGGCTATGGATGGTGTTTGTAGAAAGGTTAGCTAATTCGTTCCAGCTGAAGTCGTGGCAAGCCGCAGATGCCATTGGTTCAGGTGGAGGGAAAGGCAGGAAGGAGTTTGCGTGAATCACTTGCTGTGGCTCGGGATCAAAGGGTAAGAGGAGAGGAAGCAGAGAAACGTGACAAAACATAACGCCATTTGTGGGGGCAGTCATGGACTCCCTTCTTTAGACCTTCTCTGCCTGTGGCCTCTGAAGATACCTTCTACATATTACAAATTAGAAGAGAGTTATTCGGCACTTAACCTTCTAATACAGCCTCCCCCTCCTCCCTCCCCATAGAACTAGTACCTTGGATGGTGAGGGGCAAGAATTAAGGATACCCTTATACCTCAAGTCTGACCTTGACCCTATTCTGTATTTAATCTCAGCAAAGCATTTAATTTCTAGGGACCTTAGAGCCCTCATCTACTGGGATAATACATATTTAAAGGCAGAGTACTCCATAAAAGCATGAGAGTAGAGTTGAGAAGGACTTTAGTGGCTTAAATTTTGCTTTCAAACATGTAAATAAGAACCCCAGTAATGAAGTATGTAATTGCATAGAATGATTTGGAGCCTACTGGTTCATGATATGGGACATTCTGGTGGAGAGTGGTGTGGCTCCATCACCTTTTCCAGCTAAGATTAAGTTGTAAAGGACTGTCTAGTGGGCTCAGTTTCCTCAGCCTTCATTGATGCTAAAATATACTTTGAGTGATTATCATAAATAATTAAAGTCAATGTCAGTTATTAAAAATAATTTTAAAATGTTTTATTCCTGTCTCATATGATGGTTCCCTCATCAGCAAATTCACACTCCGTTCAATTCCAGAATTTAGCCTTGAGAACATTAGAATCATTTTCACATTTGCGCAATTTCTCTTCACTGTGTCTGTGGGAAATTTATACTAATTTTGATGAAGTCAGGCCTTCTTGTCAAAATGAGGTTCGTTTGGAGCTCCTTACAGAAGGAGAGAGAGAGAAGAGAGACACTTGTTCAGTGAAAAGGGAAGAGCTGTTTTATATTTTCTCCTGGAGTCTGGACTGAACTTAAAGTCCTGACTTCATATAAAGGCTTTTGTTCTCATCAGGTTGTAATAACTCGACCAGCCTATGACTTTGCTCCTCATTTTCCTCAAGCTGTGCATCATGGGACAGAATAGTGGTCTATTCTCACATCAAGACAGAAAATAAACGGTCCTTAGAGACAAAGTACCAATGTCTGTCTCTGCTTTCTCAGAACTTCCTGCTGCGTGCTGACCTTGAGCCAGATCCTGAACCATCCAGCAAACTGACCATGGCCTTAGATAAACCTTCAGCTCTTCTTTCTTTTGAGTGCATTCATTGGGAGAGGACCCCGAAGGGGAGGAAAGTAGCATGGCAAGCACTGTTATAAAATAACGACTCCCATTCCAATCTTGATAATATCAGCTTATCCCAGATGACCGATATGTGCAGTCTTTGTGCTTGTCTTGTCTACAGACTTTTCCCAACGGAACCCATCCTGGAAATAGGCAGTTGATGGCCTGGTATCATATCTGAAGATGCTAACCGTAGCGAGAGAACTGTGGAACTCTGTACTTGTTTGTTACATATTCTGCTAGATCCATTTATGCTGGAAGTTTTCAGAGGTCGTCCCTTAGACCAGGAGTATTAGTAGTCTCTGAGATGCAGCAACTGCAGATTAGGGCCAGAGAGATGGCTGAGCAGGTAGAGGCACTGACTGCACACACCTGGCAACCTGAGGTTGATTCTGGAAACCCACAGAAGGGGGGAGGGGAGAAGTAATTCCACAAAGTTGTCCTCTGACTGCCATGGCATGTGCCCATGCATGCACATCATTTGCTTGTGTGCTCATATACACATCATCATCATTAAAATAATAAATACTACTAGTAATGATGATAAGTAAAAAGAAGGGGTAGGAGAGCTGGCTCAGCAGTTAAGAGCACTTACTGTTCATCCAGAGGAGCTGAGTTCAGTTCCCAGCACCTAAGTGGGTGGCTCATTTGTAACTTCAGCTCCAAGGGATGTAATACCCTCTTCTGGCTGTTTTGGACCCCTGCATACATCTAATACATCTAGCAAACACATATGCATGGGTGCACATGCACACACACACACAAACACACAAACATGCTCTTGCTTGTGCACACACTGAATTAGAATTGGAGTAAAAGTAAGATCCTAATGGCCTTGCTTTCCCAGGTAGGTCTGTCAATGTCTTGAGAAACAGCAACTCATAACATTTATGAATGTTTGCTATCTTTATCCCCTGAGTTAAAATTAGCACCTAGTTTTAGGAAAGTAGATATCTTGGCTACATTATGCATCCTTGTTCACTGTTTATGGTGCCTATGGAGATCATAGGTTTCCTCTCTTTGTCTTTGATTGCTAGAAGTTACACAAACAATGAATCTTGGCTCTCCATCTTTCAGCTTTCCTTTCTGGATCTCTATTTCTTTCTCACCCTTATTATCTTTGCTTTCTTCTCTTCCATACAATTATTTTGCCATGGAAAGATGATGTAGCAAAAACAACAACAACAACAACAACAACAACAAATGTGTTCATTGGCTTCGGAAATGAATGAAACCCCTAATGCTATTTCCTGGCACTAGTTCTTCGCTTGTTCATTCTGTGTGCAAAGTCAAATTTTCACTTGAGGTGAGATGCTCTCAAGAGACTCTGTAAGACGTAAGTTTAAATAACTGAGCTCATTTGGTCTGAAAGCAGCCCCATCCTGACATCTTCCTAGAGCAAAGTGATCCGTTAACTTAAATACATTGAAACCAAGAAGTCTTTTTGAGCCTCACAAGCAGCCTTTTCCCCAATTGCACTGAAATTTTCCTCAAGGATTACCTTGCCATCAAAGTCATTCCTTTCCACATTGCAAAATCATGCCCACCTAGTGGCTTCGTCATCACACTGGATGCCAAATGTGATTGCAGGATTTTTCTTAAAAGTGCCTTCGTTTAGGGAGGATGATGCCAAAGGTTACATGCCGTTTCAGGGGAAGTCTAGTTCTCAGCCTCCACTCTTAGAGGGTTCTAGTCTGACTCATCTTGTAAAGATACCTAATGAACAAAGTCAGGATGGGGCCTCCTGCCAGCCCCTTCAGCAGGGCGGCTGACAAGGCTCTTTTAGTTCCCTTTTAGATGACACTTTTATCACTGCTTAATTGTGTCACATCTGTGCAGTTAGCGCATGCATTTGATAAGAGTTGCATGTACCTGTATGTTTTGCAATGTAGCTTAGGAGTCCCCTTAATAATTAAATAAACAAATGAAGACTAATTTCTTACGCTTAATTTTTGCCCAACCCACAATGGTTAATAAGTTACAAGCTACAAATGACTTAAAACTCCCAATGCCTTCTCTCATGTGGGTACGAGAGTGAGCGGATCCCACCATATTGACTGTTCATTTGTACCAGAAATGACCCCAGAGAAAACAGTGTTCAGTGTGAGCTGAGCTTTAATAAAAGGAGCGGCAGACTCTGGAGGGATTTTTATATTTCCATCTAATCCCAGGATCATTTGTCTGAAGCTGTTTCTGAATTATTCATACCGACCGTGGCGTTCTCAGATATTGGATAGGAGCAGCTTCTATGCTAGGGTCTTTTCTCATGGTGTTTTAAAAATAGAACATTTTTTTTTCTATCCCAGATAGCTCTCAGGTAGTTCCGGGTGAGTTATATTAGCCAAACATTAAACATTAAGAGGCTGTTTGGGGGGCGAATGCTAAGGCTCCTCCAGGTAAGAGAGAAGAGAGTGGAGAATTGGGATGGAAATGAACTGTTCCTGGGGAAGAGTTCGCTTCGCTTTGCTTTGGTTTTGGAAAATCTCTCCCAGGGCATTTAAAAGAGGGGAGTCAACACTTATTTTCATTCATTACAATCTTAACGCCAGCAAATTGGATTTAAGGGATTTGCTCTGCAGAGCCTATTGTTCTTATGCCCCATTTGAAGCCAAGCCTGGCATCTGCCTTTTCAGCTTTCAAGAGAGATGCAAAGCTCTGTAGGTAGGCCACCAAGGGTAGGAAACAGGTCCCCTCCCTTCCCACAGTCTGCTCTATTCACTTCCCATACCCTCAAGCCTGAGCCCTTTAGATTCTCTTCTGTGCTAGGGAGAGTCTCTCTCGCTTTCCTTGACGCAGATCCCTTTGCCTAACATGCCCAGCAGGGCCAACCTAACAGCACTGGATTCCCTGCTTTTCCTCCATCTCAATCCCTCAAATGAGTTCACGTTCCCACTCCCCAGTGGTTTTGGGTTGGATTGGCGCACCCCTCCCTGCCCAAGAATCACCCTGGAGCTAAGAGTGGAGGTAGTTTCTTGAGAAAGACTCCAGGTAGGAACACTGCATACATGTTAGAGAGGTGCCGCGAACTCATGTGTGTCATGCTATGATCTGTTTACCAGGCAGGACCCTGATGAGAAGTCACACTGAGTCAGACCAGCCTGGGAAGAACCAGCCGATGGGAGCGCTGTAGCTCTGTTCATGGCGGAAGGCTGGGACTACAGGCTGTTTTTGGAGGCACCGAATCGACCCGGGAGCCTGGCCTGAGCTTTGTTTTGAACAGGTGATAGCAGAGTTTGGCCCGTAGGCTCAGCATGACCCACAGGCATGTGTTGAAGCAGCAAAGCCCCAAGGAAGACATTTACGGGGCATGAGGAGCATCTGCTGCATTGTACCCCCAACCATATACACATGTATGGGCAAATACCCGGGTGCTGAGTGTCTCCAGGGTGGGCACTGCTTCTCTGTCCTGACACACACTATGCCCTAATGTAGCACCAGGGTACAGGCGCTCCTTTGCCAAAGCAGCAAATGCTTGAATGGCTCTTAGACCCACCTGAACTTGATTTCCGGTCCCTCTCCTGAATGTATCGCTAGAGTGACTCCTTCCTTCTTTCTAACCAGCTGTCATGGTTCAGAATTGTGTACGTGTTTCTCAGTGACGACCCTTGTGTTTTTATACTCCTATCCTGAGAGCAATATGGCAGCCTCTCCTATCCACTTCTCTGCGGATACCCTTCAGGCAAGCTTTTCAGCTAAAGGGGGTTACAATATAGGACATGTGGGCAAGAAGATGCAGGGATGGGAAAGCATTGGTGCGTTTTCATGCTTCCCCTGTATTGTCCTGGAGTGATGTGGCCAACGTCCTCAGAGGTCTGGCTCTCTGGAAGGAACAGAATATCTCTTTCACAGGGAGTTTACCCAAGTCCACAGTAGAGGCAGATGTCTGCCCTAGCTTGGTAGTGTGGGAGCCACTGTACTCTCTTAACCAAGCCTCATTTTTGCATATGTCCAGTTTGAATGGAAGCCATCCTGTTCTTTGGCGGCCAGGGTACCCTGCCAGGACTCCCTGGATCCAGCCAACTTGGCCAGAGTCTCCTATTTTGACTTGATTGGGTGGATCGTGTCCTCAGAATTGCTGCAGTTTTACTGCCATCTCCTCCCACAACTGTGTTCAGCCTGCTCTGTCCCCATCCTCTCCCCTCACCTTCTCATGGATGGCATCATATCTCTCGTGATCAGCGTTCTCACAGAGCTCAGTCAAGTCGCTTAGCTGCTGGTCTCCGTTTCTTTAGGAAAACAAAATAAAACAGAAGGAATTTAAACTAAGCTATTGGTAAAACTCCTTCCAACTTTGGCACCAAATTCTGTGACTTGAGCTGTTTCCACCCACTACGGAGAACTCATTTCTAGGTATATCAGCTGTCCTGAATGTATCGAACTTCAAATGGTACAAAATCCTCCCCAGGAGCCTAGGCAGTTTGGATGCTCAACTTACTAAACCTAGATGGAGGTGGGTGGTCCTTGAACTTCCCACAGGTCAGGGAACCCTGATTGCTCTTCAAGCTGATGAGGGAGAGGGACTTGATCGGGGGAGGGGGAGGGAAATGGGAGGCGGTGGCGGGGAGGAGGCAGAAATCCTTAATAAATAAATAAATTAAAAAAAAAATCCTCCCCAGGGCAAAGAGGCACACGAGGTGAGCAGCAAGGAGACCCACCCTCAGGAGCCACTCCATGATGCTCATGAGTGGTCTGCAAAGACAGTGAATCAGGTCATGCTGGCCTTAGTGGAGCATATGTTGGGCTCAAGAATAAGAGCTAAACTGCAAACTTCATCTTAACTGAGGGCGTTTCTTTTTTTTTGAGATCCTGGTCTCTACTGTCACACTCTGTGAGGACCACAGAATTACAGGGGTGAACATACCCTGTATGTTCTTAAATACCGTTCACTATAGGTAACTGTGATTCTATACCCAAAGAGAACATGGACCTTAAATCCAGACCGAAGACCTTAGTAAATACAATACTCATCACTCCCTGAGTGTGTGTGGTTATCTTTACTTCTTTGAATCTCACTTACTTCACTTAAAACAAGTGGATAAAGCCTGTTTTTTAAGAATTATATGGAATTCATCCCATAAATAGTAATTGAGTACTTACCATGGACTGGATTAATGTGTTTGTGGAGAAGGGACACAAAGGAAGTCAAATGTAGTCATTGCTTTGCCGTCAACTCAAATTCCAGTAAGGGAGATAGAAATAATAGTGATAATATTCTCTGGAAATGTAACAATAAATAAAATGAATGACTCATTTTCATAGAAAGACTGTGGGCAAATGTCAATAAAATTTATCTTTTATCTCCTTCCTCAGTAGGAAAAAAAACTCCACCACTGAAAGATGATCTAAGATAGCACATCACAGGCCACTGCCACGGCAGTGCGGTCCGGGGCATTCTGCACGCAAGCTGATGACTCTCATCCTTCAAACTTACAGACAGGAATTACTTTGAGTCCCATGATAGCAAGTCATTTCCATAACCTTAGTCATTAAAAAAGGCGAAATGATATTAAAGAAGTGAGGAAATAAAGAATATATTCTAGAAAAGTTTTTCATCTCAAAATACTCAGCTAGGACCTTTATATCACATCCTGTCTTTCCAAGACTCATGGATCGTTGTAGACCAGGGCACAGCCATATTTGAAGAGCCAAATGTGGTGGATGACTGCATGGTGACAGTATTTTCAGGACCTAGCAAGACAGTTGCTCATCTAAAGTCATAGCAGTTGTGATAGTATGTTCAACTCCCGCACAGACTCAAGCCAGACAAAACTGCAGTGTGGAATGGGAAGTGGGAATGATGTTCAGCTGTTAGGTGAGGGGCCGCTAGCAACTGAGAATGGCTGGGGCAGATGGGGAAGTCAGCTCTCTTTAAGGATGGGACCCTCTGGTAGGTCAACCAAGCTCCAGTGGATAGCCACACACCCAATAGTATAGGAGCATCGCAAATTGGATTTAATGGTTTAAAAGGGATGTTGTTTTTATGGGTAGAAAATGGGAGATTGTGGAGGAATTGACAGAGGGAGTGGAATGACCAAAATATATTTTATAAAATTCTCCAAGGACTGATAAATTTTTAATATCAAAATATAAATTTCTGAAACAAATTTGCATATATTCTTAAGCATGTTTGATGTAGCTGTAAGAAAGTTGTAGAATCATATCTAAACTTATTTTAGGAAAAATTAGGTAAAAACCTTTACAGATCTGGGTTTGGGTGTAATTCTGCGGTGGAGCAATGACAGAGCATGTGCAAAGGTGTGAAGGCCATGGGTTCAATCTTCAGGACAACACACACATACAAACACACACACAAACACACAAATACACACACATATAAACACGCACACCCACTCTCTCTCTTTACAAATTTATCTTTTACATATCATTAACTAACTTTCCATTATTCAACTACCTCAAGTGACCAAAAGTTCTCTACTATATAATGATTGATGGATACCCATGGCATCATGAAAGCCCAAAGTTACTGAGTTCATGAAGACCCGCTGCAGCTAATTGAGCTGTGTGCCTGCTGAGAATACTGGTTACGGTATCTATTCTTCACTCTTGTCCAACCAACGTGACTTGACCCTCTAATCCACGGTAGCCATTGCTTTGGGTACAGAAGATGAGACAGTGACCAACACACATGGCATTTGCTTTTCTAATTATGGAATTGCTGAGCTTTCTAAATATCAAGTGAGAAGGTATGTGGGCTTTTTTTGACTACTCAGGGGGACCTCTTCCCATTCCCGTGTCTATGTTTCCAGGTTTGCAGCCTCTGCAGTCGCGTGTGCCTGCGACAGCATCCGTGAGTCTGTGTCTGCCATCCATTTGGCTAGCTAAGTGGTGTCAGGACAGGTCCAGTGCTGTGACTCCAGGGTCAGCAGCAGCGGCAGTTTCCTAGGAGATCGGTTCCCTGGTTACACTTCAATGACTTCATTAATTCTTATTAGTTTTGGCTCCACTGTAGAGAATAGTGTCAAGCAGGGCCTTGTGGGGGCAGATCCTTTCTGGAGAGACTCTCTGAGCTTGGATACCTCAACAGGATAGCGAAGGAATCTTCACTTGGGAAAGGACTGATACAGACTGGTCAATGAAAATGGTTAAGGGTATAACCCTAAGGAGCATGTGCAAAGGTGTGGAGGCCATGGGTTCAATCTTCAGGACAACACACACATACAAACACACACACACAAACACACACAAATACACACACATATAAACACACACACACATGTACACACACTCTCTCTCTCTCTTTACAAATTTATCTTTTACATATCATTAACTAACTTTCCCTTATTCAGCTACCTCAAGTGACCAAAAGTTCTCTACTATATAAGAATAGATACCGTAACCAGTTAATGGTAATAGTTAAACCATGCTCAACTGGTTTAACTATTTAGTCCTGAATCAAAACATAGGATGTGTGTTCACAACCCCCCCCCATTTCACCACAATGATTTAAGACTTCTCTTTGCACAGGGGACACTGATCAGTCCTGGCAGACTGCGTTCCCTCCTACAGCGCCCCCACTGTCCTTTAACTCATCAGTTGTAGAGACTTGGCCACTAGTGATCAAAGCCCAGGGTCTTCCAATAGAGAAATGCCCTTTTGGTCAACAATCTCTGAGAGCTCCAAGCAAGGTCTCTTGGGATTGGAAGTCTGTGTGTGAAGTTGGGAATTGTCATCCTCTTTCTAGTCAGAATGTAGTCATGTGGTCACAACTGCCCATGCCTTGTGGTAGTCACTGGTCATGTTCAACACTCCATCTTCTGATACATGCCCAGATTTCTTATTTTCCACACTTTTCTTTTGATCTCTCCCCTCTCTCTTCTTTTCTTCTTTTCCACATGACTCTTTCCCCTTCATATTTGTATTCCACCTCAGCTTTTTATCCTTCCTTCTTTCAGACCCACTGTGGCTGGGGTTCTGTAAAAAATGAAGCACAAATTGCCTTCAGTCGGCACGAGGGGCCAGTTTCTTCCGTGATTCTTGTGAATGATGTTTCTAGATCACTTCCAATGAAGGGCAATAATGTTGGTTATTTATTCCTGCCAAACCTGTAGGTGATGAAGGTCCCACCTGTCAGCTTTACCAACTTAAGAGACAACACATAGTGCTGCTAGGTATCAACACTGTCTCAGTGTCTTCATCTGGTTTTCTGTAGGCTCTGATTACAAAAGATTTGGTGACAGGAAATTGTGTGGAAGATGATTCTGTATGCCTGTGTGTGTGAGAGAGAGAGAGACAGAGACAGAGAGACAGACAGAGACAGAGAGACAGAAAGAGACAGAGAAAGAGAGATAAAGCCATTTTCATATAAAATATTTTGAGCACATTCTCTCTTAATCTGTCCCTCCTGCTTCCTCCTCCACATCCCCTTAGAACAAGTTTGCCTTAACCTTTGACAAGAGAAAACAAATACTGACAATAAATTTCTAGCCATTCACAACAACTTTCAACATTTCAATTTTATTTTGCTTTCCTACAGTTTACTGAGAGAACTCACTACCTGAAGTCTTCAGTATAAATTTTAATTCGAGAGGCTAGATACTCTTTCAGAAAAATGAAATAATTCTGAAATCTTCGAAAATATGTATTATTCATGCATCCAAACAGCACAGACAGCAGATGGGCATCGGCAAACATTTATTCAGTCATTTGCAGATAATTTTTGGAGTAGGGAAATTTGGCTCTTTTGCCTAGTGCTAAAATTGAGCTGTAGTTATAACATCCACACCTGAAAAGAATGAAGGTGTGTATGTTATAACTACATGCCTTCTCATCTCTAAATGCGCTCATGTGTCTAGCCCTTTCCACAGCCCCCTGCCTTCGTCTAGTTTCCTGTGTGTTTTTGCTTAATAGTTTTTAAGTTCTGCTATGTGGCAGATCATAGAAATGAGAGGAAACAGCAAATGAGGTTCTCTTTGGGAGATATTTCCAATTCTGTTGGAAAGCTGAATGCAGTTTTTGCTTGTTTGTTTAGGAGTAAAATGGGGTGTGGCCAAGGAAGAACTAATTCAGGAGGAAGATTTCTTGAAGGGGGTGGGCCTTGAAGGACAGGGCTGTAAAGAGGAGGTGTGGGGGAGTCATGGGCAGGAGAGGGGAGATCTTCAGGTGAGCAGAAAGGAGGCATTGGGCAGTGGACTTCAGAAGCAAGGAACAAACCCACTTGAAGGCTCATAGATGACCTGGGTAAGTGAGCAGGCGAGAATCTCTTTCTGGAGAGTCTTGCACACCAGGAAAAGCAGATTGAGCTGATCAGTGTTTTTTTTTTTTTCTTTTTTGTTTTGTTTTGTTTTTTGTTTTTCGAGACAGGGTTTCTCTGTGGTTTTGGAGCCTGTCCTGGAACTAGCTCTGTAGACCAGGTTGGTCTCGAACTCACAGAGATCCGCCTGCCTCTGCCTCCCGAGTGCTGGGATTAAAGGCGTGCGCCACCATCGCCCGGCTTGATCAGTGTTTTTAAAAGCAAAATTCTTCTGAGGACACTAGGGCTTTTGTGAAGTTGGCCGTGGGCCTTTTGTAGGAAGGCAGTGAAGGGAGAAGGAATGGATAGACAGAATTCTGGGCATTCCACTTTTGTTTTACATATTCTTTTTTTGTGTTTTCGTATTTTTAAAACAATCTTTTCTCTTTTTACATACCAATCCCAGTTTGATCTCCCTTCCCTCCTCCCACTCCCCTCACCTTTCACCTACCTCCAACCCCATCAGAGAGGTAAGGTTTCCCATGAGGAGTCAACAAAGTCTGGCATATCACTTGAGGCAGGACCAAGGCCCCCCTCCCCATATCTAGACTGAGCAAAGAATCCCTACAAAGAGAATGGCCTCCAAAAGCAACTTCAAACACTGGGGATAAAAAAACAAAACAAAACAAAACAAAACAAAACAAAAAAAGCACTGGGGACAAATCCTGGTCCCACTGCCAGTGGCCCCACAGATAGCCTAAGCCACACAACTTTCACCTGCATTCAGAGGGCCTAGTTTGGTCCTATGTAGGTTCCCCAGCTGTCAGTCCATCTTCCTGATGGCTAAGGATGTTGAACAATTCCTTAAGTGTCTTTTGACCATTTGAGATTCTTTTGTTGGGAATTCTCTGTTTGGATCTGTACCCCATTTTAAAATTGGATTGTTAGGTATTTTGATGTCTAGTTTCTTTTTTAAATTTATTTATAATGAATGTAGTGTTCTGCCTGCATGCATGTCTGCAGACCAGAAGAGGGCACCAGATCTCATTATAGGTGATTGTGAACCATGTGGTTAAAGGGAATTGAACTCGGGACCTCTGGAAGAACAATCACTGCTCTTAACCACTGAGCCATCTCTCCAGCCTGATATCTAGTTTCTTGAGTTCTTTATATAGTTTGGAAATCAGTCCTCTGTCAGATGTGGGGTTGGTGAAGATCTTTTTCCATTCTGTAGGCTGTCATCTTGTCTTATTGACCGTGTCCTTTGCCTTATAGAAGCTTCTCAGTTTAGGAGGTCCCATTTATTAATTGCTGCTCTCAGTATCTGAGCTACTGGTGTCATATTTAGGAAGTTGTCTCCTGTGCATTGAAGGCTACTCCCACTTCCTCTTCTATGAGGTTCAATGTGACTGGGTTTATGTTAAGGTCTTTGATCCATTTGGACTTGAGTTTTGTGCATGGGGATAGATATGGATCTATTTGCATTTTCATATATGTCGACATCCAGTTTGTCAGCACCCTTTATTTGTTGAAGACACTTTTTTTTTGTCCATTGTATAATTTTAGATTCTACCAGGAAACTCCTACAGTTGATAAACACCTTCAGTAATGTGGCAGAATACACGATCAACTCAAGAAAATCAGTAGCTCTCCTATATACAAATGATAAAAGTTTTGAGAAAGAAATCAGAGAAGCATCACCCTTTAAAATAGCCACAAACAGCATAAAATACCTTGGGGTAACTCTAACCAAACAACTGAAAGATCTGTACAACAAGAACTTTAAGTCTTTGAAGAAAGAAACTGAAGAAGACATCAGAAAATGGAAAGATCTCCCATGCTCTTGGGTAGGAAGGATCAACATAATAAAAATGGCAATCTTAC
This sequence comes from Microtus ochrogaster, assembly GCF_000317375.1. NCBI lineage: Eukaryota > Metazoa > Chordata > Mammalia > Rodentia > Cricetidae > Microtus > Microtus ochrogaster. The sequence continues at coordinate 113,644,034 of NC_022009.1, forward strand.
CAAAAGCAATCTACAGATTCAATACAATCCCCATCAAAATCCCAACACAATTCTTTATAGTTCTCAAAAGAACAATTCTCAACTTCATATGGAAAAACAAAAAACCCAGAGTAGCCAAAACAATCTTCTACAATAAAGAAACTTTCAGAGGCATCACCATCCCTGACTTCAAACTCTACTCTAGAGCTATAGTAATGAAAACAGTTTGGTATTGCTATAAAAACAGACAGGTGAACCTATAGAATTGAATCAAAAGACCCTGATATTAATCCACACACCTATGAACATTTGATTTTTGACAAAGAAGGAAAATTATACAATATTTTACAGATTCTTAAGTATATGCATTGTTTCTTTAAGAAGGCTCCTGGTGCTAAGAATTAAGGGCAGAACCAGCACCATGGTCAATAGAAGACCAAGGTTTTCGAGTGCATCCAGGGCACAGTTGCTAAGGATACGGCTCCCAGCTTGGGTACCAGAAGGAAGACGAACAGGCCTCACTGCCTTTCATGCTCTTAAGTCTTCCTAGCTCACACCTGATGATTACACTATGGACTTGGTGCTTTCAACACAGCAGATAACCTCAAAATCATCTATGTTTAACTTTGGGTGGCATTGCCTGGTCCTTCAACTGGTGGATTTAACTTTTGAATTGTGTTTTGCTTAGTCTAATGCTGATGTTAATTTGCATTCCTTTAATTGAAGGCTGGGCAGGGAGGAGGAGGGGGAAGATAGTAAGCAGAAGAAATCAAGAGAAGGGTCGTTGTCTGGGGAGCTGGCTCGGGACACGGAATTAGATGCACGTCATTTGCTCTGGGGACAATCCCCTCACAGGTAATTACAATCAGGGTCTAGAAAACTGACTATTCCTTTGACAAGTTGCTGTGTTAGGTCTGCTACAAATAAACGTGTTTACAAGTAGCTGCCTTTAAAATTCATGAGTGTAGGATCATATTTCTCACCTCTGTGTTGCAGTTATCTGTTTCTGGACACTGGCTTTATTGCCTGAAAACAAACAAACAAACAACAACAAAACATATACTGTTTCAGGTCAAAGGAAGCCCTAGGTGATGTGGCTTGTTAAGGAGCCGTTTGTCTTTTCACAGTGTAGGTAATGAGCTTATGCTAGCCTGTTAGTGTGTGTGAGGTGCAACTATGAAGGCAGTCTAGCAAAACCATCCTGGCTGAGGCATTACGTCATATGGTATTAGCAGAAATGTGTACCTAAGGTAGAGACAGAGATAGAGCAGCATAAAGGCCTTCCTTCCTTTCTTTGTCTAACATCTGCAGGATTCCCAGTGGTCCATCTCCAAGTCTCTAATGCTGTTAGTTTCTTCTCTCTGTCTCTCTCTGTCTCTCTGTCTCTGTCTCTGTCTCTCTCTCTCTCTCTCTCTCTCTCTCTCATTTACACATGAGTGGGCACAGGGCATGTGATGCATGTTCTTCTTCACATAACGTATTGTGAAGACATTTCCACTTCACTCCGTAAAGCCTCCTTGTTTTTCTGAAATATCCAAATAGTATGCATGAATGGACTAGTTGTTTGTTTGTTTTTTTTTACCCAGCTCCCTGCAGATAGGTCTCTGGACTGTCTGCATTTCTTCCCCATTACAGCCAGCATGAAAGGAATATTTCTGTGCCTAGTGTAGGTCACCATTTCCTAGGAGAATTGTTAGGACACAGTTGTCTGTTTGAAAACAATGAGTACGCACAAGTAAGATTTTCTTTCATATCAAATTTTCTTTTTCTTATTATTTTATGTGTGCTAATGAAACATGCACACAGTGTGTAATGTAAACTGGATTTTCTGTTTCAAAATATTTATAAGGCACTGTTATGTGACTAAAAACTACACGTGTGTCTTTGAGTTAAGTATTAGCCTTTCCCAGTCACACCTGCTGTGCCTCAAAGACTTGTGGGATTGCTGCATTAAAGTGCATGACTGCAGCACTGGAGTGTATGACTGCTGCACTGGAGTGTGTGACAGCTGCACTGGAGTGGGAGACTGCTGCACTGGAACAAGTGATGGCTGCACTGCAGTGGATGATGGCTGCACTGGAGCAGATGACTACTGCACGAATGGCGTGACTGCTGCACTGGAGTGGGAGGAGACTGCTGCACGGGAGTGGGTGAATGCTGCTTGGGATGGGTGACTGCTGCACTGGAGTGAGAGACTGCTATACTGCAATGGGTGACTGCTGCATTGGAGTGGGAGACTGCTGCATGGGAGTGGGTAACAGCTGCATTGGAGTGGGAGACTGCTGCA
>NC_022009.1:113646399-113662314 GCF_000317375.1 Microtus ochrogaster
GCTGCATTGGAGTGGGAGACTGCTGCATGGGAGTGGGTAACAGCTGCATTGGAGTGGGAGACTGCTGCACTGGAGTGGGAGACTGCTATACTGCAATGGGTGACTGCTACACTGGAATGGGAGGAGACTGCTGCACGGGAATGGGTAACAGCTGCATTGGAGTGGGAGACTGCTGCACTGGAGTGGGTGAATGCTGCACGGGAATGGGTGACTGCTGCATTGGAGTGGGTGACTGCTGCACTGGAGTGAGTGACTGCTGCATTGGAGTGGGAGACTGCTGTATTGTAGTCTTTTCTGGCAGTTACATGGTGTTTCTTTTTTCTGGAAGCTACATGGTGTCTTTCTGACTCTGTCTACTCTCTCCTCTTTCTGCTTGGAATTCTCACTTTGCCCTATTCTGGGCTGTAACAGGCCTAAAGCAGCTTCTTTATTAACCAATGGTAATCACAGAATACAGAGAGGAATTCCACATCATCTCCCTTTCTTTTTAAATAAAAAGAAAGGTTTTAACCTTAACATAGTAAAATTACATATACAAAACAGGTATCAAACAAGAATTACAGTTAAAATATTTATCCATTTACATTTGACAAATTAAGGAAAATATTTTATCATCTATACTATCTTTGTGCATATAAAGTTTCATATTTAATCTATCTTTCATCATAACTAAGGAAAACTACAGCTATAACTATCTATTCTTCAACTCCATCAAAGACCCCAGAAGGATATAATATTACCTAAGTAAACAGGAAGTGCATTGTAAGCAACTTCCAAAACTCTAGAATTGACAGAGACATCTCGCTGCCTGGATAGTCACCCAAACTTCTGTAACACTGGGGCACACATACTTATTTTACAGGCCCATAGTATCTGGCAGACTTTTCCATGAAGCAGGAAATTTCAAAGTTCTGCCTTTATTGGCAGTTTGTCAGTCACTTTCTTCTGTGCCTTGCAGAAAGTCTGGCAGGCTCTTTCATGAAGCAGGAACCCTGAAGGACTGTCTCACCTTCTTTAAACTTCAGCAATCATTTTTCTGTGGGTCCTGCATGTCCAGTCTATATAACATAACAGTAGGCAGTCCATGTAAGATCAGTTTCTTAACCAAATGGTTAATAAATTCCATAAGGAGCCTCTTCAGTGCCCATCATCCTCTTGAAGTAATTGGTGCTGCCAGGAGCAGGTGTGTCTCATTGTCATGAAAAGTCCTAAATTCTTAAACATTTTAAATGACATATTCTCTTAGTGTTTGAAAGGTTTGAAGAATATCTGTCCATGTGAAATATATCTCTGTACATCTACAAACCCTAACTAACATGACTACAAGCTTGACTATTATAGGTGATTATCTATTAACCTGTATTTTTAATTATACATTAAATTTTTAAATGAGCTGCACAAAGACAATACTTTAAATTTATATATAGACCAAGATCCATACCAATCCAAGCTATTCATCTCTATATCATATCCCCCTTTAAATGTAAGCAAAAATTTATAAACAATAATTGGGAATTTGGGTATTGGTATTTCCAGACTGCTTCCTTCTTTTTGTTGGATGAAGTATTTTCTTTTTGGGGATCACAGAGATCTTTCAGGGGGGTCTTAGTCTATCAAGCCACATTATTCTGGAAGGAATCCACAGGTTCTCATCCTCTGTGAAAATAAAAGCAGTACCTCTTTTCCAAAGCAATATATCCTTAGACTCAAATTTTGAAATCAAGCTACCTTTAAAGTATATATGTTGGTTTAACTTAGCAGCCCATACAATAAAATATCTCTCTGTACTTAGCTCATTCACAGCCAAAAAATTCAAAGAAAACACAATAATATGCACAATCCAGAGTCTCTGTGTATATTTCATCTTTACCTGGCTTATTTTTCTTTACTCCTTTAATCTATGATTGTCTGTACTGTGTCTGTTTAAAGACTTTACTTTTTCTTTTTAAACCATTTACTTCTTTTTATAACTATTTCTTCTCTGTCCCAAGCCTACGTACATTTATCTCAACACCGTGACCCAGTTAGAGATCTTTTCCATCTGGCTTTGTCTTTATTGCATATCTGTAATTATTTTTTGACCAGGAGCTCTTTTTTTTAAAAAAAAAAACAAAAAAGCTAAGTGGACATGGCTAGGACCAACTCCGTGGCACTGCCTATTGGCCCCGCCCATTCCTACATGGTGGAGGCATGTTCACTGCTTCTGAAAGCCATGCACATTGCTCCAGCTACAGGGTCGTAGCAGGTCTTGTCACCATTAAGCAATTTGAAAGACGTTACTCACAAACCCCATTTAAGTTTTTGGCCTCCTGAAAGAGACAAAGCTGTTCTTGCAACCAGCACAAACCAGGAAGCCGCCATTTCAAAGCTGCACTCTTTAATTTTATATTTTATTTTATTTATTTATTTTTCTGCTAATGCTGAATCAGGAAGACCCCTCTTGAAATCTTCTTGATTTATCTCCTGAGTAGCTGGAATTAGAAATTTGTACCATGAGGACTGACTTCACTATGATTTTTGAAGTATTAAGAAAAATATTCTCATTAACTTTCCTGTTGAGATTTTTGTATGAGCCTGTTACAGTTGGGGCCAAGTCTAACTGCGTGTGCCAGAACTGCCACCTCAGTAATATTAGATTTTGTCACATGTCATCCACACTCTTTTCTCTGCATGTTCAGAGCTGTTTTAGAAGGTGCACGATGATAAGGAAATCTTCCAGATTGTTCTGTTATCTTCACATTTCGTCCCTGACAGCATGATATAATATGAATATTCAGCACTAACAATCATGCTTATTTCAACATGAAAGAGGAGGAAAAAGGCACACCCAAAGAGCGTAGTCTGAGTGTTTTTTATTGGCATGCTACATTTACATTTTCATTTCCATTGGCCCTAGGTCAGTCTGAGTAAGGGATGCTGAATGTACCAAACTTAAAATTAGTGATTGCACTCCTATGCTGTAGGACAAACTGGATCTAAGTATTCATTTACAGCCTTAGCCACAATCACTACTTGGACACCTTAATGATGTCCTTAATGATGGTTGATGACACCACTGGCGTGGCATGTCACAAGTTCAATTGCTTACAAAGACAAATAAATGCCTTGAACATTATATCTGCAAATCCAAATATATAGTGTGATGTTGCTACGTACCTCAGGGTGTCAGAGGGCCAGCTCTCCTGGACAGTATATTGTTGCAGTGGCAGCTAGTTCCTGCAAAACCTCTACTCAGACGGTGCCCAAAAGTGTGATAACACCAGGTTCTCTACATCCTTGTGAGGTACAGGGATGGAAGGCTTTGCTTAATCTTTTGAATTCTGTCACTCAGGCAACTGCACATGCTGCTTGAACAGAAGGCTGTTTCCGTATTTTCAATTACAACAGAAACTCTGCTGAAACAAGCTTCATTTAGGAAAGCCTGGGCCGCGGTCAAAATTTGTTAAGGTGCAGTTTGAAAAATATCAGCATCTTCTAGGAAAATAAACACACATATGTCTTTGGAAATCTGGAATCAGGCAAGCATATCATGCATTCCTTTGAGTTGCTGGCTCATTTTCCTACTTTTTGATTTGCAAAGAAATAATTTTATTGATGTTTTTCTCGAGCAGGTGGAAGTCATAATGGAACCATGCAAGGCAGGAAAGAGTTGCTAGGCAACTATTTTCAGTGTTTAAAACCCTTCCTTTTAAATATCAGAAAGATTGGCGATCTTGAATTTGACTTTTAGTGAACCTATGCAGTCTAGCAGCGCCACTGTTGTCCTGTTTCCCACTCTGTAATAGCCTTCATCAGTGATGGCACATTCTTCAAAGACGGTTTTAGGCCTGGGTCAGGCTCGTTGTGGAATGCAGCAAACAGAGTTAAAATGCTCGATCCTCTTTCAGTTATAGCTGTGTAAGTTTGAGGTCTATTGACTTGACAGGAGGATTCTTAAATGCTATTTGTTTTCTATGTCCTTAGAATTAAAATCATACCTATGAGAGTCTTGGGTACTTCAGAAAAGTGAAGTCATTGTAGGCACTGGATTGTAATTTCGCTCTGATTTAAAAAAAAAAAAAACGAAAAAAAAAAAAACCAAAAACCCTCAACCTCCTACCCCCCACTCTAAAAAAAAAATAAAGCCAACTGATTTGCCGTAAATGAATTCAAGAATTTTGAAACACTGGTGGTCATTGCACCAAGGGTAACCATGTGGGGCTAGGGGTATTTGCATGCATTTATCCGCCCTGGCGCTGCCTGAAGCCTGGAGGGCGGTGAGCTTTGCTTACAGACATATTTCATGCAAAGAGAAGTAGAATGACCTCTTCAGATTGCCCTGTACTTGACTGTGATATCCATAGAGGCTCAAAGGGAAGGGAAAGCAGCTCTTTGGCACGCCTCGTATGCTTCCATCATCGTGGCTTCCCACGGGCCATTGGAAATGACAACTGGCAAGCACCTGTCACCTGAGGCAGACCTGCTGCTGAAGGGCATGTGCTCCACGCATGTCCAGATGCTAGAGATGCGGGAGTCATTACCCCTTTCTCACAGCACCATTGAATGCTGAGAGGGACAACATTGGTGTTTCCTACTCTGATTGGTGGTCTTGAACAAAGTGAGGACCGGCGAAGTTTGCCTTTGACCCGTGTTGATTTCTCCTGTGCTGTTCCGTTCTGCTGCCATTCTGGCTGTCCCGAAACCCCAGCACAGACTCCCCCTGCCATTTGGATGTGCAGAACAACTGGACACATCTCCTGTGAGAATCTCCTGTCTTCATAAAGTTTTATCGTAGCATGCTCAGCCTTTTCTCATGCTTGTCCTACTACCTCTTACATAAGATTTAACCTGTTTCTCTTAATTTACATTTTACTTTTCTTTCATTCTGCTTGCCCTACTCTGTGTCTGGTTGACTGGCAGCTGCCTGGCTGACTGGTCCCAGGTATCCCCCTCCCTCCTTCTCTTCTCTTCTCTTCTCTTCTCTTCTCTTCTCTTCTCTTCTCTTCTCTTCTCTTCTCTTCTCTTCTCTTCTCTTCTCTTCTCCTCTCCTCTCCTCTCCTCTCCTCTCCTCTCTCCTTTACCCCCTCTCTCTCTTTCTCTCTCTCTCTTTCTTATTCTTCCTCCTACTTATTCTATCTGCCTCCCAACCCCACCTATTTATTGACTGTTCAGCTTTTTATTAGACCAATTAGATACCCTAGGCAGGCAAGGTGAAAGAGCAATACATCTGTACATATTAAACAAATGCAGAATTAACATAGTAAAAGTAATATTCCACAACCCCCCCCTTTTGTCTAAATAAGATTGCCTATCTATAGATCATTCAGCTTTTTATTAAACCAGTCAGGTGCCTTAGGCAGGCAACACATCTTGACATAATTAAATAAATGCAGTGTAAATAAATGTAACACATCTCTACATTGTTAGACAAATACAGTATAAGAGTTAAAATAATATTCCACAGCACTTTGTGTCATGAGTTTCCACAGCAACCCCTTCAGGGCAGGGCAGAAGGACTTATTCTTGGTTTCTAATAAGAAAGACAGGTCATCTGCAGGTGCAGTTCAGCTTGGATCTCAGAACTTCATACTCTCAACAACACTGGTTGGACCAAGGTAGGATGCACATCTCTGTACTGTGTCTCGTTGACAGTGGATTCTGAGAGACTGGTTACTTGGCACTGTACATTGAAATCATCAGAGACAGACATTGCCTTTCACTTTCCTCATCTACTGAACATCTTTCCCCTGTGGTCCTTAGAGACTGGGTCCTCTGCTCTTGTAACAAGGTAAGTAAGTTACAAGAACGTAAGTTATGGCTTTCTCCCCATTTCCAGCGACAGGAGCAAATCTACTCTGGTGACAAACTAGTCAGAAAGCAGAACAAAATGCAAAACCCATAGTATAATTCCATCAGAGAGCATCTTCTTATTGGATAATCATAAAGTTAAAAGTTGTAATTCCAATCAGAATGGGTCAGAAGCATAAAAAAAACATCTAAATTTTTATTGCATTGCCTTGGGTTAAAATGTCATTTTTAGTATCATTTGACTCTCAGCTATGGAATTCAATGACATATTTAAAAGCAGTCAGTAGATGGGTCTCCGGCTGGGATGATGACTCCTGTAAATAAATAATTTGACTAATTTGGATAGTTCTAAAGACTCCAAAAGGCATTTGAATTCAGTTTTGTCTGCTTTGTTATTTTGAAATGAAGACTGTAGCCAATAAGCCCTCCAAGAAGGTCTTGGGCTGTGGAGCACAGGAGCTGTGAACCTGGGCACTCATACTTCCTAGATACAGGCACCTGGCCCCAATGTCTCAGCTCTGGGTTCCTCTCTTGAAGCCCGGTTTAAAAAGGGAGAGTGATGTCATCCAGCAAGTTAGTCTCATCTAATATTAGCTTTGCAGTCCTAGCTGATTAAGTGTTTTCTTTAGTCATTCTCCTGGGCTTGATTAGGTTTAAATAGCTTTTCTGGTACCTTCTACAATTATGGAAAGTTTTGTCTCCTGTATTTTCATCTTTATAAGTGACTAATTTCATAACCAGACAGTTCTTTATATTTTTATCAGTCATCAAACTTTTATTTTTAAAGTCATTATTCTTGAAAATCAGTAATTGAATAAATTTGAACAATGGTTAGTTGAATTAAAATTAAAGAAGTATAATAAACCAGTAATAAGATATCACTAAACATCAACCCCTCATGAAATTAGTCAACATTTCTCCATATTCAGGTCTGTTCATATGTCCACATATTTCTCTGTTCATTACATATATGACAAGTGGGCATAATGCACCCAGATGCCTGCCTGGTCCCCTGGTGTCTGTGGATTTCACATCATTGAATTTAACCAACTGCAGATTGACTGAAAATACTTGAGGGGGGCTGGGAAGATGATTTAATGTGCAAAGTGCTTTCTGTGCAAGTGTAAAGAACTGAGTTCAGATCCCTGGGCAAGGAGTCACTCCTGCAACCCCAATGATGAAGGAATGAGATAGGCAGGTTCCTGAAGTCTGCACCACTCCTGCAACCCCAATGCAAGAGGGGTGAGTTAGGCAGATTCCTGAAGCTTGCTGGTCAGCCAAGCTAGGTAGTCTGTGGGCATCAGTTTCTATGAGAGACCCTCTGAAAGTTGAGGCGAAGGGTGATAGAGAGGACAACCAACTGTGACTCCTGGCTTCCCTATGTTTACCTCCACACATGTGCATGTACATGTGTATATACCACACACACAAAAAATATTTTTTAAAAACTGCACATAGGTACAGAATATTTATCTTGTCATCATTTCTTAGCCAATATAGCATAGCATCCATTTACATAGCATTTGCATTGTATGAGTATTATTGATAATTTGAAGATGATTTAAAGTATTCAGAAAAGGTTGAGTCAGAACTCAGTTAGTAAAGTAGTTGACATGCATAAAGCCCTGAGTAAGCTAACCAGCACAGCATAAACCTATGTTGTAGGATGTTTCTATAATCCCAGAAGACAGGAGGATCAAGAAATTCAAGGTCAGCATCCCCTATGTAGCAAGTTCAAAACCAGTTTGGGATGCATAAGACCCTGTCTCAAAAAAAAAAAAAAAAGTTATCTCAGAATTTAAATATAGGCGATTTGTAAGTGTTGTGCTTTGTTATGTAAAATGGGAGCATCTGTGGCTGTTTGTATCCCAAGTGTTTTAGAACCAGCCTTCTCTGGATGCTGACTGATAATGATAGAGATAAAAGATAGATAGATAGATAGATAGATAGATAGATAGATAGATAGATAGAAGATAGAACATTCTACAAGGTTCCCCACAGTGCAATGTTCTCAACTCTTTCCCCCAGCTGGTGGTGATATTTTGAAAGCAGTGGAACTTCTGGAAGGTAAGGGTAGCTGTGACAAGGAAATCATTAAGGGAAAGTCTTTGACATTTATAGCCTGATCCCAGCTCTGGCTGCTTTATGCTTTATGGTGTGTTCTTTGATGTGAAGGGTTTTTCCCACATGTTCTTACTGCTGTGAAACTTCTCCATGCCCTTCTTGCTATGATTGGCAAAAACTTCTGGCATTGAGAGCCCAAACAAATTACTCCTCCCTTAAATGTTCTGTAGGATGTTTTGATCACTGTTATATAAGGAGAATAGGGGTGGAGGTTACATATATCACAGCTGCATGGGTATTTATGCTGCACAGACATTGTCCATATCTAAATAGTCCATCAGACAGATGTGCTGTTCTCAAATTTCCGCATCTATCAGTTTATTAAACAAAGTTGATTTCTGGTTCACTGTGACCCCCAAAAGATTCTGGGCAAGTGTCAAGAGTTTGTACTCTCACAAAGTTCTAGGTGACCCTCATGCCACAGATGCCAGAATCATGTGCAGACACCAGTACTGGAGACTGGTGGGTCCCAGTTCTGAATATGGGTTCTCATCCTATGAGAAGACACTGATGCCCATATTCTCCAGAGAACTGAATCTGCACTCATGGAACTAAATGCCTAAAACCTCAGGTCATTTGTAGAACTCTAAAGATTTTTGAGTATAGTTGAGGAAGAACCACAGCTGTCAGATCACTATTCTTCAGACTTTGATCAACTTCAAAACCTCCTGGAGGACTTGGCAAATATAGATTTGTGCCCCCAGTTAGGGGTCTGATTCAGTACATATGGAGCTGATCATAGAACCTAGAAGCCTAGGAACAACACTACAATAACTTGAGAGATTGCCATTATGTTTAGAGCGACTGCCCTAACAGAGGTAGAGCAAGCTGAATCATAATCCAAGGGCTCTCTCTCTCTCTTCCCTTACACACTATTTTAAAAATATTGTAGCAAATATATTAAGCTCCATAAATACCTTTGTGATAGTTGATCTAGTAATTCCACTTAGAAAAATCAACCTAAAGCAATAAATTAGATATGAAAAAATAGCTTTCAGCTTAATGCTTCTAAAACTGGTTTTTATAACAGTCAAAATATGACATAGCTAAAAGTGTCTATGGGTAGATGGTTGGTTTCATAAATCATGATATAGCCCCATAATAACAAAGTCGTGGAAGTTAGCAACATGGAAATCATGCTTGTTATTTAAACCAAATTTAAAAATACATAAATGCTGCATTACGACCACAAAACAAGTATACATACTAAAAATACCACAAGGAAATAAACCAGAACAATAAATGTCACCTTACCAAAATAGGATTGTGTATTGTGTCCTTTTCAAATCTTCTACAGCTGTTTCAACATATGATGCATATATATGTGTTTAGCATCGAATTATTCTCTCATTTCCTTCAGGTATGGTAGCTTTCTCCTGGATTCGAGTAAAAGCTGTAGAATTTCACGTTTGCTGCAGTTCCTAATTGTCGCTTTTTTTGATTGGCAGCAAGTGTCCTCTGCACCGCAGGGGCTGCTCAGGTATCTTCTGAGTGATGCTAATTACCTCACAGGTGACACAGAAAGAGCTTCAAGGTTTCATTTAGACAGGGAACAGCCAAAGGAGAGTAGTGGGACTGTTCATGCTTTCTTTTCCTGGGGAGTGATGAGCATACCAACGAAACTCATCTCTATTCACCATGCCTGCTGTATCTAAAGAACTTGCAAGAGACGTCAATTATTCCCTGTTTTCTGCCCTGGGTCCCCAAAGGAGTTAGGACTTAGTTCTATATGTTACTGTGTAGGTTGATGTAGTAGATCAATTTCCAAGACTGGGAATATTCTATCAAAAGACTGCTCACTATAATTGCAATAAATCTGAGAATCAGATCTCCAGCCTTCTTTGAAGACTTCGTTAAGGTGAGACTACCTGCCATAATGCTTCTTTCAGCTTTGACCTTTCTATTCTCAGGACCAGACAGAGACCAGCCCTTGAATAGCGCACAGAATTCAGACTGAACAAAATGTATTTGTATTGTCCTCTGCAGCTGTTCAGTATCTCTGAAGACTAGAGAATAATAGCAGTTTTCAAAAATTGAACCAATTGGGGCTGGAGAGATGCCTCAGGGGTTAATAATAGCCACTGTTCTTCCAGAGGACCGAGATCAGTATCCAGGACCCACATGATGGCTCACAACCATCTAGAACTCCAGTTTCAGAGATTCTAATGCAATCTTTGGGCCTCTTTAGGTACTACATACACATGGAGCATATACACATGCAGGCAAAACACTTGTGTATGTAAAATAAAAATGAATAAAAAATTATACCAGTTATTTTTATAGTTTATTGTCCAAGCTACTTGTATTAATAGTGTTCTGGTAAACTGTCTTTAGAACCCAAAATAAGGATTTTCGGTATCAACCAAAGCATTCATTTCAATCTCTATTTTTGGAGGGTATATTTTCTATTGTCATTGTTGTTTATAATAAAAACACATTTATATTTAAAAACAAATCTTACAAATTTCTTCGCTAATTTCTCTTTCTTCTATTCCACTTATCCATGCCCCTTCAAGGTAATTCCTTGAGCGATCATGAGTGATAATTTTCCCGTGCTTCTCTCAACATTTTCGCCCTCCTTAGCTAGCTAAGGTAGAAATCTCAAGATGTTCCTCTGAACTCTGAAGGCATTTCCCATTGTTCTCCACATTTCATTGTGCTCATCAGTTTCCTGCCATCTGCTTGTCATTCTGTGTGGGAAGCCCTTCTTTTCCTCACACCATTCTTCCTGAATCTTCCACCATTTGACTTCTGTGTATGTGGACCCATATTAAATTTGTGCATTTGTGACTTTTTCGCCTGAAGACTTACGCTTTTTTCTACTTCTAGAAAATTCTAAGTCATTACTCCTGTGAAACATCCCTGCAGGTCCTCCACATGTCTTTGTCTTCTCTCATAAGTCTCTGGGTTTCATTTTATTTATTTATTCATTCTCCGAAGACTCCCCACTTAGGTTTTTACTTCATTCTTGTCTCATTCATTGTCACTCAATTTACTGAGGAGTTTTTAAAATCTCATGTTTTTCCCTTTTTTATAATTTTGAGTATTCTTGTTGTTTGATAGCTACTTGATCTAGTTTCACATTTTCTTGCTTTTGTTTTCTATATCATTATGGGAGCTCTTTTCTTGATTTCTTTAAAAGTCTTAAGTAAAAGGCAAATTTTTCAATGCTCAAATATTTCTCTACCGTTTACTATAAAATCTCCTCTTGATTGAAATGTATATTTTGTGGTTTATAAAAGCATATTGTAAATCATATATATTACACTGTACAAACATTTCACACTATTTTATAATGATTGATATATATATATATGTATATATAATCAATTATATAATATAATATTGATTTTACTCTTCACTCTCATAAGAAGTGAGCTGTATCCCGACATTGGCAGTTATGTGCCTTATCCATAGTTGTCCACATATGGCATACTGAAATGTATCCATGAGCTTATTTGTAACAACTTATTAATTCTCAGTCATACATTGAAATCAATTTAAATCTGCACCAGTTTAAAAGCTTTAAATGTAGGGGGTTGAAAAGCTGGCTCAGTGGATTAGAGTGCTTGCTGACCTTCCAGAGGACCCAAGTTCAGTACCCAGCACCCACACAGAATGACTTCCAAACACCTGTAAGTTCAGCTCCAGGGGACTTCGTGGACACCCTCATACGTGTAGAATACATTCCCACAGACAAATATACATACGTGTAAATAAAAATCATCTTATAAAAATGGTTTAAATGTGGCACCATCTGCATTTCAGGATTCAGTAACTACCCCAGCTAAGGAGGCAGCGTCACATTGGCCAATGCAGTTCTTAAGGGAAGACAAAGATTTCAATTGAATAATCTCCTGCAATGTGCACAACGTTGTGCAAAGCAGTGATAAACCACATGAGAAACAACTGTGCTCCCAGGAAAATAGCAAAAAGCAATTTCAGCTTTGAAAACGAGTTTTCCTGAAGCACAGCTGGGTAGTTAATTATAACTTTGTGTTCGTCACACGTCACAGCATGGATCTTGGGGTCAAAGATCCCAGTAGAGACAGCAACACTTAAATTCTTAAAAAAAAAAAAATTAACCATTAAACAGAAAACAGTAGGGAAGATTCTAGGCTAGAAAGTCCACAGCAAGTTTCTTGCTCTGAGCAAAAGCCATTTGTTTAGCAAAGTTTTTGCTTAATGATCAACATCAGTAGGGTTCTGTGAGCATTTTTGTCCTGAGTGTCAGTATCACAAAATGCCCATGGAAAATAGAAGAATCCGGATACATCCTCGGCTTCCTTCCCTCTACTCAATATTTTATGTATTAAAATGTACTGAATTGCCATGTGACTATTAAAAAGGGTGATGGGAAAAGGCCAACAGTACCAAGTGCTGAGAAGGACATGGAGTACCTGAGACTCTTATACATGGCTGGTAGGAAGAGACCATAATCCTCAGCTGCTCCATGATGCTCAGCAGCTTCTTAGAACAAAGTAAGTTAACAATGTTAATATGGTTAACCTGTGACGTATATATTTACCACCCTGCCCAGTGCAGGTGAGATAGACTCACATCTTTGCTTGCATCCTTTCTAGCCTTGGAGTGGGCCAGGGGCACACAGGAGCTTGTTCCAAGACTAGGCATGTTACTAAACTATGAGTCTTAATGCAGCCCAACTTCTCATCACCTTTGGTAGTGCAGGGACCCATTCTTCAATGGCACAGCAATCCCTGGGCTAGCATCCATACAGATGAGGTTCTTCGGCATCCCTAGCACTAGGTAAGGACTTGTGCCTCAGTAGAATTGAATCATTTCTTGACCTACATCAACCCAGCTCTAGTGTAGGGTAGGCCTCAGTGCCCACCTGAGAATATACCTCTTTGAGGCTTTAAGACTAAAACCTAACCAGCTTGAGATCATCTTAAGTGGAGAAGGGACTGTTATCATAATACCTCTCCAACACACACATTATAGTGTGGTGGAAACTCAGTTTGCTGGGAGTCAGCACTAAGGATATGGCTTAGATGCTAGAATCTAACTCTGGCCAGATCCTAACACTGTCATGCCCAAGCTTGACAGTACTAACACTAGAGAAGAGAAATCACTGCAATCTAGGAGACTGCTGTGCCAGCAAGCATCTCCTGTGGTGTTAGTTCATAAGTCCACCTCAGCAGTAGGCAGCCCATAACTATGGGTTAAGTGATGCTGTCATGGGTACCTGGAGTCTGTGTAGGCACCAGTAGGGCCTGCAAAGGCCTACTGAAGGATTAAATACAAGATAAAATCTTGGCATGTCTGAGTTTATATTGCATCAATCTTTTTAACTTCCTTAAATTTTGGGTCTGATTTCTGCTGTCTTAGTTAGTGTTTCTATTGCTGTGAAGGGACACCATGACCATGGCACCTCTTATAAAGGAAAACATTTAATTGAAGTGGCAGCTTACAGTTCAGAGATTCAATCCATTATCATCATGGCAGGGAGCTTGGTGGCAGGCAGGCAGACATGGTGCTGGCTACATCTTGAACAGAATGAAACAGGAAGTGGATTGTGTCACTGGATAGTATCTTGAGGTATAGGAAATGTCAAAGTTCACTCCCATAGCGACATACTTCCTCCAACAAAGCCATACATAGTCCAACAAAGCCACGCCTCTTAGTAGCACCACGCCCTTTGAGTCTATGATAGCCAATTACATTCAAACTACCACACTGCTCAAGTACCTGTTAACCTCTTCAGGAACACTCATTTCAAACTGATAGTTCCTTTAGTCCTTCAAGGTTGACATGGTAATCAATTGATTATAAACTATCAGCTTTACATCTTATTTCTGATCACCATTAGGGCATGTAAAATTTTCCAATCATAATCCAAATCTTGAAAGAGAACTAAATCCTGCTTTAACTCTGTCTGATCCTTTGGACTCAAAGTCATGATTTTCTGTGGTCCCATTAGTTTCCAGGAATATCAATCTAATCAATAAATATCTTGTGAGAAGAGTTGAAACTGTCACAACCCCTGTAGAAGTTAGCTCGATTCAGGAAACAACCAGGTTAGCTAAAAGATAAAGCAATTATATTTTTTATTTATTGTAAGGAAAGAACTCATGAGATAGGAGCCACAAGTCCAAGCTGTGCTGCAAGGGAACCACAGAGAGAGAGAGAGAGAGAGAGAGAGAGAGAGAGAGAGAGAGAGAGAGAGAGAGAGAGAGCGCACCTAGGTTGTTCGTCCGTTTTTCTCTGGGTCCCAGAAAGCCACATCCTAACTTGGTCCCACCTCTTAAAGATAATTGGCTAACAAAGCTTCCCCATCACCCCCCTTTTGTCTAAACAAGAGCAATCCAAACCCCATACAAAACTATATACAATGGGAACGAATATCAAGTACAAAATTACAACCAACATAAACATTATCAAGCAAGGAACACAAAAATTATACCAATGTAAATTATCCATGAATAATAGCTCACAAGTATTTACCCTATTATCTACTATTATTATCCCCCCACTTTTCTTTATCTCAGAACCTATATAGTTTCCACCCCAACCCTCTACAAACAACTAATAATCAACAACCCTGAAATGGTATTCCCAACCCCGAGGACAAACTTCGTTCTATAATTTTTTTCAAAGAAAAGTTGGGAGAGGCTGAGGAGGTATTTTTGTGGTAGAGCACTACCATAGCATACATGTATCCCTGCATCCAATTCCCAGTATCAGAAACATGTCTGGGGAGAACATAGGAATGTGCATGTGTTTGGGAGAAGGTGCAAAAATCATCTATACTCTTCCAAAACTAATGTAGCCACATTAATACACTACAACATTAGAAGGGTTTCTTTGCAGACTTTTTGCTAGTTATATTTTTTGTTTTATTTCGTTTTCAGTCCTGGAGATTGAAGCCAGGGCCTTCCTCATGCTACAGAAGCACTCTCTCACAGAGATACATCTCCAGCCTTTTAAAATGTTCTGTTAAATTAAATTAGATGATTTTAATTCAGATAATTTGGCTCACCAAGCTGTGTATATGTTTCTGCACCTGATGCTTTTTGCTCAGCACACAAATAAGAACCTCAATAAAACCAAGGTTCTCCCGGGTCAGTATCCATCTGCTATCTTCTCCTCTTTCCTTCACGGTTACACGTCTCCAAAAGTAGTCAGCGGATCTGCAACTCTTCCACCCATTAAAATCTGACATCATCTTTCCTATTCATGAAATCTGATTGAAATGAAAACCAGCATGGTCCAAGGGTCACGTGATCATCCTCCCTCTGTGTTTTTGCCTCTTTATATTTCCTTTTTCTGTGACGACCTACTTTCTTTCCTGCTTTGTGTGGTTCCATTTCACAGACTTCACAGGCGTCCTATCATTTCTTTTTTTCTTTTTTTTTTTTTCCGAGACAGGGTTTCTCTGTGGTTTTGGAGCCTGTCCTGGAACTAGCTCTTGTAGACCAGGCTGGTCTCGAACTCACAGAGATCTGCCTGCCTCTGCCTCCCAAGTGCTGGAAACACTTAGTTTTGGCTCTGAGTTCCCTCCTGGGTAGGAGGTCTTAGTCACTGACTTCCATGTATATTCCTGATGACTTCCAAATCTTTTTCTCCAAATCCACAGGTCAAATCTGTACTTTGATCTTGCTATTTTATGGCTGATGAGGATCTCTTTCTGAGATTTCCGCAGCCATTTGGTTTGGACTTTCATTGACTCTGTCCTGAGTTCTTATACAATCTCCACATTGATGTTTCCTACTCCTGCCTCATACATTATTATGTGGGCCCTGGAGGGAACAGCTTAATGGAAGTTTGACTCTTTCATTCTTCTCTTTGAACCCCCTTAAATGCCCCCTTATTGCTCCTGGCAAACAAAGTACTGTGTCCTCCTGAGCATTTCAAAGCTTTATGTGACCTCTCCCCTGCCCACTAGACTCAGCTCCCTCCACACGTGATTTTAACTGTCCCTCCTAGATATATAGGCTTATAGTGTGACAATTATTTTAACTCACCACTCCACTGTCAGTATCT
>NC_022009.1:113662569-113680498 GCF_000317375.1 Microtus ochrogaster
ACACACACACACACACACACACACACACACACACACACACACAGATTCACTTTTAAAATAGTGCTCTGGAGAGGTGACTCAGCAGTTAAAGGTTTGCTGCCCTTTCAGAGAACCCTAGTTCACTTCCTAGTACACAGGTCTGGCAGGGCACAACCACCCGTTACTCCAACTCTAAGGACTCTGACGCCCTCTTCTGGCCTGTATAGCTATCTGTGTGCATGAATGAACTTATCCACAGAAACACACACAAATGAGTAATATATTAAAATTAGTAATGATCTCTTCTTACTTTTTTATTAGGATAATTTTATTTATTTTTTATCAACAACACCATTTCAAACACAACAAGGTGTCTTCCATATACCCTCAATTACAGACATGTCCACAGCACTCTGCACCCACAAGGGGAGGCGGAAACCATTTGTTTCAAGCCTTGCTCCACCTTCAAATGAGAATTCTAGGAAGCCAGAAAATTTATTTACATGTGTGTGTGAAGGCTCCATACAGTACTTGGTGAATACTTACTGAATGAAGTGTGGTAGCTGATGTTGTCCCTGAGAGCAGACGTTCCTCTTAAAAGAAGTAACCAGGAGACCATAGATGTCTTAAGACTTTGCTGGAAGTCACTTGTTGCCACTTCTGATGCATTTCATTTGTGAGACACAAGCTGCTAAACAGTCTCTTCTCAAAGGGGAAGAATTATAGCCTCCCCCTTCTGAGAGAAGGGTACCAGAGAGTGTGTGTGCGCGTTTGATTTACCCGTCAAGGGTTGACAGGGAAGGGTGCTGAAAGGAACTAGCCAGAATTGAGATAATGCTGCAGTGAAGACAGGCAATGCCAGTGTGGACAGGACTTTCAGGGTCTGGACCAGCCCTAATGGATCTGCATCAGACGTCTGAGGAGCCTGAATGACCCCAGATTCCAGCATAACACAACTCTGTGATACATACTCTTGACTCGATTTATCAAGTGAATGATGAGGAAAGGACTAATTGAATAGGAGGAGAAGATTTAAACTATGCCAATTTTAAGTATCTTATATCATAATTAAACCAAGTTTAATGTTGTTTTAAAAATTAATAAAGGGTTGCATGTGGAGAGTCTGCATATTCTAGGGTCAGTGGGTTGTTCATTTAACAAGAAGATAACACACCTGGCAATGGTTTGCAAAACTCAAAACACCATGGGAAGCAGTTAGAGTTTCTCTGTGTGTCTGTCA
Source organism: Microtus ochrogaster (assembly GCF_000317375.1). Lineage (NCBI taxonomy): Eukaryota > Metazoa > Chordata > Mammalia > Rodentia > Cricetidae > Microtus > Microtus ochrogaster. The sequence continues at coordinate 113,663,789 of NC_022009.1, forward strand.
TTCTGTGTTTGTAAGCAGCAACCGGGTGCTCCAGGCAAGAGCAGGTCAAAAGCCCCGCCATGCTCTGACATTATTAGGGCACTGGGCATTACTCCAGAGCATCAGCAAGGTGCTCAGCCACCTTCAGAGGGGAAGAAAGGTGACATTATCATTCTATCTTAGCTGCTCTTGGTTTGATTTTTTTTTTAAACAGGCTGAATCATTGGTTGTTTTGAAAAACTGTTTCCTGTCTAGCAAGATGCAGCTAATGAGAGAAGAGCAATTTCTCACTTGTCAATCTGAGCCAGCAGGTCTGAGCCAGCTCAGCATGGGTTGAACGTGCTGAGGATGAGAGCGAGCACGATGTCAGACTGGCCATCTCTGGAAGGCTATCTTCAGTCGCAGGGCTCATTTTCCGAGAAAGGCAAGCCTTAGCGTGAGACCACTCAGATGTGCAGACAGAACCCGAGGAATCCTGCAAGCTTTGCATCCAGATGCTGATGTGGAGGGTACTGAGTTCTCTGATTTGCCTTGGAGTTTCTGTTCTAAAGACACTGGATCAGACACGTAGTTCTCACTATTTTTTTTCTTTTTCTTTAGATAATTTATTCTACAGTTGAAGACATTTTGCAGTATTTATTTTATTCAGCACATATTTACAGAGCTCTGATTAAACATTGGTGGGTGTGTTAAGCCCTGGAATAAAAAGGTGAACAGAAGAGCGGCATTTTCTTCCATGGCATTTAAGTCCAGCTGTTTATTCCTGACTAGAAACTCAATGTGGACTCAAATAAACCTCCTGACCTTTACTGCTGCAAGCCTAGGAATGGAAGACAGGGCGCTTTAGGTAGATGTCCTGGAGTGAAAACTTAGGGCTCTATGGCTTACCTTCTTCATCCTTTTGAGTCACGTCGTGACTCCTTATGCTACAGCCTTGATGTTGTAAAACTAATTCACAAGCACCATAAAGGTTGTGACAACTGTGTCCCTTTCAGTGACCTTGTCTTTGTCCAAAGGAGACTTCTCTTCCTGCATGCCCTGGAATTCATAGTCTAGTGACCACCTGCCAGCCTTGAAGTAGATCCAAAAGTTCAGCTGGAATTTTCATGCCTACCTCTGGTGGCAATGTCCTCTCTGGCAGGTCCTGCTGGGAACGCTCAAAGGGTGACACCAAAGGTTCTTTCTCCACCTCACCTCTCCTGCATGTGCTCACAATCATGGCGTCTGGGGCTCTCATTTTCTTTCTTCTTATATATTCATCTTTTATCTTTGAGATTATAATATAATTAGATCATTTCCCCATCCCTGTCCTCCCACCAAACCCTCTCATAAGCCCCTCCTTCCTCTCCTTATGGTGACAAGAAATCTGGAGACTTCAATGGGCAGTAAGAAGGACTCCTTGGGTCCCGCTGCTCTGCCTTGTCAAAGGCCTTTGGGTCTGTTGTTCATTTGGTTTGATTTGGGGGACTGGAGGTTGAACCTGGTGCCTTTGTACATGCCTGGCAAGGTCTCTACCACTACGTCTATCTTATCCTCATTTTTACTCTTTCTAGTTTGAGGTAGGGTCTCGCTACATTGCCCAGGCAGGTTTTGAACCCATTCTGTATGCCAGGCCTTCCTTGAGCTTGTGGTCCTCCTGCCTCAGTGTCCAGAGAAACTGACGTTACATGCCGGTGCCACCAGATCTGGCACAAGTTGCCTAGGGAGGGTGGGTGGGATGTGCTGTCAACTAAAGCCAGGGAGAGCATTTCACCCAACCTGGGAATGGATCAACCTCCCAAGCTACTGACAGGCTGAGCAAGAAGCCATTTCTTAAAGGAAGCTCAGAGGCTCTGAGGAAAAGGAAGGGAGGAAGGTTGTAGGGTGCTGTGTCCTGCCTTTGGTGCTCCAGGCCATGTCCTCTTTAATTTTATAAAATAGGCTTTTCATAGACTATTTTCAGATTGTCAGAAAAATTGATGCGAGATTATAGAGGGAATTCCTATCAACACTTAATTTCCCTATTAATCTCTCATATTATATAAGACTTTTAATACAATTAATGAATCAACATTCATAAGTAAGGGCCATACCTTATTCTGGTTATCTAAACTTTACTAGCTCTTCCTCTTCTGCTCCTAGGTTCATTCAGGATTCTGCCTCACCCTCGTGTGTTCTTAGATGCTCTTCACTGTAATGGGCTTTTTTTTTTCTTTCTGCATGCTATCCTCTTTTTATTCTTGTGATTTGAATCAAAGGTCACCTCTGCAAAGCCAGTGCGCCCATCAGGTAGTAGGAGTCGAGGGAGTATTTGTTGAATTATTAAAAGCAATTTAAACATTTTGTTTATTTAATAGGAGAGATTTTCCTCCAGGGTAACTTGTGCCTTAACTAGAATGTGATCCAAGACAGAATAAAAATGACAGGTCCACAGGAATGGAATTGGAAGAAGGAGTATTTCACTCGTCCACTTGAGACTTAATGGTGCGTCTGAATTCACACAGTAATGTTAGGTTAGGCCTATGCGAGGTCCCATGCCATGGGGAAGAACTTGAACACAGAGCCAGAGATGGACACTTGGGGTGGGGACACAACTGTTGGAGTGCCTTACGTCATCCTAGCAAAGGGAAGGTAAGTTTGGAAGTCAAGGCTGGGGATCAAATGCATGACAAGTGGCATTGTTACTTCTGTTGCTCTATTTCTGCAGCTGGGGATTAGGATTGATCATTCTTGCCAAGTTCAGATGCCTGTAATTAAAAAATCAATGTATAATTTTCAGTTTGCTAGCAGCTAGTTAATGCTGGTCTTGGAACATTCCAAGTCAAGTTATTCCAACCAATTTTGACTCTTCCATCCTTTTATACAATGCAAAGCTCAACCTCCTGTACTAGAGGGGGCTAGTGGCAGGTGATGCTGAAACCAGGGGGCTAGTGATAGGCAACTCTGAAGCCGAAAGAAATAGGAAAGGAAGCTTTAGAGAGAATTGTATGGATTTTTCTGCCCTGGGCCTGTCCTGGTGACTGGCACACTCCTAACCACAAAGGCGTCTTTACCCAAGCCCATTGGTGTTGAGTTTGGTGGAAGGGTTATGTTTCCCAAGTTCCTTTCAGGAAGAACCAGGTTTGAGTCACGCAGAGAGGCTGCCACAGTCCCTCTTCTGCAGATACTCTCCTGGGCCTCTGTGAATATGACCTGGGGCTGAGAGTCTCTCTGAGCAGATGGATGAAGTAGGCAGGGCTGGTCCTCTTTAACCGAGTGCTATCCCTCCACGTGCCCTTGTTATTTTGTTCTGATGTATGGGTCTGTGTGGGGTGCTCAGGTACATTCTGGCCTCTACGTCCTGATCTGTCAGAATGTGAAGGACGGCCATGCACTCCTGCCGCCTTTATCTGAGATGCTCTCCACACTTTCCTGGAACCCTGGAAACTGTGAGTCAAAGCTAAAATAAACCTTTTCTTCCACAGGGTATCCCTGCCAGATATCGAGCTGATAGAGTCACAAAAGCAGCTACTAGAGGCAGTAAGTTAGCCACAGGTGTGTGACCTGGAGAGGCTGTAGCCTTCGAAGCAAGAGCTAAAACGATGAAAGCAGGGAGATGGGTGGACATGGAGTCCTGGGGCTGAGAAAAACTTAGCAGTGAGCTCAGAGAGACGTGGTCTCAGCTCTGGTCTTACTGCCTATTTGCACGATAGCTTGGGCATTTTGCTGAGTTTTTTTGGGCCTCATCTTCTCATCTATTAAATGAGGATCATTTTAGTAGCTGCCTTGCACCTCATCAGGATTAGGAGTACCCATGGGCTCATTGCTTGGAAAAGTATCTGTTATGTCTTGATAGCTCAAATAGCATCTCTGGGTAATTTTGGGTAATGCTACACACTGTACCCAGTCAATTCCAGTGTTAACACAATTAAACGTCTGATTTTTTTCTCATGTAACATTCTGTACAAATGTTCTTTCTCTGAAAAATTCTTCAAATCACTAACTCCTGGGATGCCAGAGACTTGATATTTAGTCAGAAGCAGGGAGTAAAGAAAAAAATCCATTTCTCTTAATATTTATCCGTGCCCAAGAACAATATTTATCTGATGAGAACAGGTCCCTCAGCCTGACCTTGGCTAGTGAGGAATAAAGAACCCTGGGCCTGGCAGTGGTCATTGAGGAGTGGCATTTGGTGTACTTAGCCATCCTTGCGTCTACGGAGATGAGGGGAATGAAGATTGGATTGTGGAATTCTTGATCCTGGGCTGGGTTTCTAAAATGACTTGGCCCCAGAGTGTTGAAGGTCAACAAAGCTTTGTCTTATTGGAGACCCTGTAGCCTTCACTGCCTGGTGTCTCTGCTCCCCAGGGTGATGTTGTGACATTCTCCAGGGTCCTTGGAGAAATCAGTCATCTTGTTTCCCCTGTCACCACCGAGATGAAGTGGACGATGGGATTGATAGCATCTCAGTTGGTTTATTAGAGGGAGTTCACACAGAGGGTTAGCCAAATAGCCCTCCACTTTGAAAAATAATAACACTGCAGTTTTATCTCCGCTTTTATCTGAGGAACTACAAAGTACTTCACAAAGCCTGTCAGCAGCCCCTGAGGTGACTAATATTACAGCTATTTTAACAGGGAGATTGTATCTCTCTTATGAGCTAGTATAAAGCCGCTGTGAAAACACTCAGGCCAAGGTTAAAAATTCTATTCCAGAAACAGAGGGACCCCAATCCCATTTCCCATGCTCCCCATTAGGGACTCTATAGAGACTTATATTTTATCATTATGATGATTTCTTGCCAGCATTCCCAGTACCTTTCAGCACATAGGAAACCATCTAGGCTATTGGAGGTCTTTCTCACACTTCAGCAGGAAATGATTTCCCTTAGGAAGCTTGCCTGCTTTCCCAAGGGGGTGACACCATGTCATCTAAGTTGAGGAAGACAAAAAAAAGGTCTTTTCTTTTAGCTAAATTTACACATTAGTTCATGACCAGAGATTTAGAGGCGATTGCTATCGAAGGTATATTCATACATGGTCTTGTGCTTGGAAGAGCTGGAATCTTGGTCTCCTTAGACTCACTCTGTTGTCTATTTTGTGTTTGGTGCTGGGGATTGAGGCCAGGCCTCCTGCAGGCTAAATGTGTGTTCTACAGCTGTGCTACACTCTCGTTCTCACTTTGATCATAGAGAGACTTTTAGCAGGCAGACAAACCTTCTACTACTATCAAGGGTGAAACCGAGCTGGAAGAAACATCTTTTATCTTTTACACTCAAACTTCCTATTGGGATGCTATGGATGTATGCCCTCTGACTTAAAATGGTTATTTCCACACCGAGAACTTATGGCGGTGCAATTGTCTAAGACAAGTGCCCAAGAAGTAAGAAAAAAGAACTGCCCAGAGTCACAAGCTGAGCTGTGCAGCTCTTGTGCCTAGTCCCACTGAGAACTCTGGATCTGGGAAGGACCTTCATAGTGGTTTAGACTTGATCAAGATGGGTGTTTTAATAAAACATCCTTTGTCATGCTCAACTATTGGATGTTGACTGCCTATGAAGGGTGTTATAAACTTGGACAAGGAAGTTTTCTTCGGCTAAGAGCCATTTCTAGAAGGGGTCATTGTATGTGATCAGTGGCTGATGTGGCGTTGTGGGAATGAGTGTGTTGATACTGAAGTGTGATTTTTCAAGGCACACCAAATGCTCACTGTAGCTCATCCTTTGTGTGTGTAGATCTGCCATCTTCAGATATTAAGTTCACCCAAACTGGGAACAGGTCCTTAAGAATTATGGTTCCATAAAAATCTTATTGGCTGAAGGTTTGAAAAAGAATCCCAGTGTCTGTTATGTAGCTGTTCTTGGGGACAAAGCTGCTGCCTGTCTAATTACCTTCATTCACTTGCCCATCTATGAGCTTCCTGGTAATCTATCCATACTTTCTTTGTGTTGTGTGGACTATGCAATACAATGTTTGATGTTGGCAGGTCCAAATGGCCCTTAGGCCATGAGGCATCCCAGACTCTCATCCCTGATGGAGTTGAATCCTGGACCACCGACTTTTCTATTTGAGGCATTCACATTTGACCTCCAAACATGGGTAGGAGAGAACTGCAGCCTGAGCCAAAGGGAAATATCCAATCTCTTCAAGTGGAAACATGCAGACTTAAAGGGCCAGGAGAGATGAGGATGAGGAACACAATGTCCCCAAGCTGAAGTCACTAGGAATGATGACAGTGCACCCCTCCCATCCATGGCTACAGACCATATCTGTTGTCACACTGTCCTGAAGGGTGTCATCACTAAGGTGATGAGAGCTCCCATGAGTTTTAGGATGGTTATCTGAGACCAGAGAATTCTAACCTGCTCCATATATGACAAGCACATGTTCTGGTGTCCCTTGGTGCAGAGTGGGTTCTGTGGTTTGGTGTGATGTTGCCTATGCAGGATTTCATGCTGCATGATCAAACACCATGTGAGCTTTTATATACCAGAAGCAGAAAAGTCAAATCTATACTCAGAACACATGTCAATTTTAATCGTAATGATTCACTAGTCCCTTTTAAATAGAAGGGGTTCAGTGCAATAAACTTGCCACCAAGCGAATGTGTAGTCTTCTCAAGGGACCATGCCATATGGAAGATTATTGGTCTTTTCTTTTTAACTGGCATGTGGGACATTTGTCAGTGGCAAGAGCTCAATTAAACTTAGTAGCTGAGACTGCCCCTGCTGTTGAGCTCATGTGTACGCTCCATCTCTGCCACCATGGCTACTAGGTTATACAACTGTTCTGCCAAAATCAGTGTAGCCAGTGACAGAGGCCTCCTGAAATAAAGTGATGAAGTCCTTAATAGGCTTTGATGTTTGCTTTTTTTCTGTATCTGGAGACTATATGAATAGTTTTGAGAAAAGACCATTCTGAGGACAGACTAAGGAAACTACCTTTGCACTTGCTGTGATATGTTGGTATTCTTTCTCCTAGCTCACCCTCTCTTTCAGTCAACGTGGTGAAGCTTTAAGAACTTGCTCAAAAATGAAAATTATGCAAGAAGTTGCATACACACACACACACACACACACACACACACACACACACACACACACATACACACACACATCCCTACCTTGAATCTCCTAGTACTCTATCCTGAATGTGTTTGTGTTGTGTGGACTATGTAGAGCACTGTCTGACTTCTCGTCTGTCTTGTTCCTGGAGATGTATGTTGTGCTAACCATGTCTGTTCTCTATGATAAATATTTCTGAAGCCACTGAGATTTGCCACTGTTTCTGATGTTTAAGTATCACCACTCAGTCTCTATCATACGAGGATTTTATCAAATCTATTACTATGGAGAGTCCAGTTTGTTAGCATCTTCTACATTAGTGCTAAGCTATAATGGTTAGATGTCATGGAGCCTCTTGAAATCTTTATACCCCCATCTGCTGCACAGCAACATCCTAGATGCTGTATGTTCTGAGCCGAGTCTATTGGATATAGTAGTTGAGTGACGGGAGGTCTAGCCTGAGTCCACCCCTTTCAGCCTACTCCTACACTCAGATCCTCCATCTTTGCCTTCTGTCATATGCCATGGCAACCATTCTATCAGCACATGAACAAATCTTCCAGAATCATCACAAGGACTTTCAATCTTATGACACTGGAGAATAATCCCATAACTAAGTTATCACTTATTGAGCCTGAACCAGCACCTGTAGAATACGATTCTACACACCCACGTCCCTTCTTCAGTTGCTTATGTTAGAACTGGGCTCTAGCTGTTGGTCTAGTAGCCAAGAGAGGGCATGGGAGGATAGCACCATGGAAGACCCAGGAAGCACATGTTTCTTTGTAGTCAAGTTATCTGTCACATTATGATCAAGTCTGTGATAGGAAGATATGGGCACCTTTGATTACCTAAATGATTCACTGGTGTCTGGAGTTACAAGGCTTTTAAGCACATTAAACCAGATTTCCCTACTCCAAACGTCAGGGTCTTATTTCTTCTCAAGACCTTAGCTGCAGCCTGGCAGACTAGTAAACTCAAGCTTCCTTGAAATGTCACTTCCAGTATGAGTCAACTCTGGTCTTCAGGCTTTTTCTGACTTTCTTACACTTCTTCATTCAGAAAAAATACTAAATTTTCTATCTTTCCTGGTATGCCTGGGCCTGGATTCAATTCCTAGTCATGATCTCCCCCCCCCCCGCAAAAAAATTAAGTCTAGCGTCAATGAAAAACACTTCTTAAATTAGTAGCCAGTCACCCTTCGTCTTCTTCTAACGCATTGGTCATACATGCCCATGCAACACAGTTGCTCTTACTACTGACACTTTCCCAGCATCTGCTACTCATTCCTCTCCATTCCCCTTTGCAGCTCACAACTGATGATCATTCAACAACCACACTGAGAAAGCTTCATTCCTCCTTCTACTGGAGACAGAATTAGAAAGTCAGATGACTGAAGGCGGACCATCTGAAAAATCCCACTAAAGAGTCTCTTAGGTTGGGTCACCTAAGAATCTAACTTAGGTTAGATTCCAGGGAATTGAATTTGAGGCAAAGAATCTAGTACAGCAATTTATTTGAGTGTGCTTTTGAGAATGGTTTCCATCTGAGATAGAATAGCATTTTTTTTTAAAAAAAAGCCAGCAAAGATGGATCAGTTGATCAACATTGAGAGCTCCGGAGTACTGATGTTGCTTGGAGATGTCTTAACTTTAGGTCAGGGAACCAGACTGGTACATCGCTACAGTCACCAGTCATAGGATGCTCCCAAAAAAGGAGTGTGATCCTGTGTGGAAACAGTTTTTTCAACTCAACAGGGTTTCATAGGAAGGATGGCAGCCATGGTCCATGGTCACTCAGCAGAAGCAACATCCCTGACGTCAGGGAAATGAGCACCTCAGTGTCTTGAAAGGCCATCCTGGGGATGCACTACAACATCCACTAGCTTAGCTGGGCAGGGGACACAAAGGCAAGGCACCCCTCCCCCACTGTGTAGGTGCGTATAGACCTTAATACACAGAGGTCTGTCAGACTATCTCTTGGGAGGAAAAAAAAAAACAAATGTATTTTTATTGGTGGATCTTTGGTAGGAGAAATGTAAGATTCCAAGTGTAATTTTAACTAGGCTTCCTGTTGCTTATAAGTTCATGGTATGGTAGTGTCTGAAAGAGAATACTCAACAATGATATCAAAGATACAAATGACGAATCTTTCAGAGGTACTTGCTCAGTACCGATGCTCAAGTCTAAGTCCTTCTGCATGATACTGTGCATTACCCGTTATAACAGATAGTAATGCAATTCCCATTTTACAGATTAGAAATATATATATATACACACATACACACACATACACACACACACACACACACACACACACACACACACACACACACACATATATATATATACGGATAAGTAACTTCCTCAGATTTGTGAAGCAAGAGCTAGAACTGTGATTTTAACCAATGTCAGGGCCGTGCTCACTGTCGCTGCATTATTTTACTGTAATTGCTAGCAAGTGGTAGCTTCTATGTTTAATATCTTCCAACAAGTCTTTGACATATGGCAATTTAATGAGAGAAGGCTCCGCAGTATTTGCCTTTAGATCTACGTTGTGGTGGACAATCTCATTTAAACCCTGGGGATCCTAGAACTTGTGTATGTCTTTTAGAAGCATGGTCTTCCAAATGGGCTGTATGTTGGAATCACCCGAGTAACTTTTAAAACTCCCCAGACTCCGGGCCACATGCCAGAACAATTCAATCAGAATCTCTGGGGCCAGGAGACCCAGGCGTCAGTAGGTTTGGAATTTCTCCAGGTGATTGCAATATGCAGTCACGTTTGGAAACTGCTGTTCTGGGGCCCATCTGCCGGTTCTGCCTCACCACAGGGCTCTGCGCTTGGCTTTCTTCCCTCTTCAGTGGGAAGTGTTTTCCCAAGACGGGCATCTTCATTTTTCTAAGCCTGTGGTGGCTCTTCTCTTTCTTGAGTCCCAGTCTACGCCTGCACTGCTTTATGAAGCAGGAAACATTATTAATTGTCATCTCTCAGAGGAAACAAAGACACTGGAAGGTTGGGTAACAGTGGAAGGATTGATTGCCACACAGCTAAGAAGGAGAGGTAGGCTTCAAACCTGAGCATTCCGGTCCTATAGGCCAAGCGACTATTAAACCACACCACTGATTATATCCATGGATTGAGTTGTTTTTTTTTTAATCTGGATTTTTTTTTTACTTAAAAATTTCCACCTCCTCCCCTCCTCCCATTTCCCTTCCCCTCCCTACATCCCCCTCCTCCTTCCTCTCCAGTCCAAAGAGCAGTCAGGGTTCCCTGCCCTGCGGGAAGTCCAAGGTCCTCCCCCTCCATCCAGGTCTAGGAAGTTGAGCATCCCACAAAGACTAGGGTCCCACAAAGCCAGTACATGAAGTAGGATCAAAAACCAGTGCCATTGTCCTTGGCTTCTCAGTCAGCCCTCCTTGTCCGATATGTTCAAAGAGTTCGGTTTGATCACATGCTCCGTCAGTCCCAGTCCAGCTTGTTTTGGTGAGCTCCCATTAGATCAGCCCCACTGTCTCTTGAGTCTTATTTGTTCAACTAAAATAGACTTTTCCGCATTCAGCTTTCTTCTGTGCCCCAGCCAGTTAAAAACACAAAACAGCAAAGTGCAGTTTATTTTCCAACATTCCTTTTTGTCTTCTTTTGTTAAAGGTGCCTGACTCATCTTGCCACTTGAAATGTAAGGTTTATCTTTAATTCCTGTGCTCCCTTTGCTACATGTATATAAGCAAACCATTCAAGAGAAAAATAAGAGCCATGGAGCTGATTGAAATGAGATTGAGAATGTGTGAAATCTGCTCAGTCCTTCCTGGAGGCAGGGACAAATTAGCAAATGTTGAAATCCATCCAGATACCACTTCTCATTGATTCTGCCCCCCTCTGAAATTTCTTACCTCTGTTGTTTTTTTATGGTGATTGTCTTTGCCCCAGCTTCTAAACCATTGTTCATGTCTTCTGATTCCTTGCTTTTTCTTAAAAATGTCTTTGATCCAGATAATGCTGCCTTAAAGGCAATCATATGAGCCTGTCTAGGTCAGCTGGAAAAAGATGCATTATTAAATCTGAGGACAATTTACAAAATATCATTAGAAATCTTAGAAAATGATGTCAATGTGTTCAGCAAAAACCAGAAATATAAAAGTAAAAACTTAAGGTCTGTGGGGTCCATACCCAAAGCCAAAGATTGTTATCTACAAGCAGGGCATGTAGGTGTTGTGTGGGTATACAACAGTGAAGTGGCTCTCTGACCAAATCATTGTTTGGTAGCACATACCAAGCCAGAAAGCCCAATGCAGTGTTTTGGTCTTTAAATGGTGGAAACCCATTTCTATTTTTCGCTATCGGAATGAAGATAAACAAACCGCGTGCTGGGTCATTGTGTTCTATGGACTCTGTTTTGTAACTAGTGGTCCAAGGGAGCTTGTTTTCTCCTCATCGTACTCTGACTCTCTGGTTGAGTTGTAAATGCCCTAAGACCATGCATTTTAAAAGTAAGTCTTGTAAATTCTAATGAGAAGTGCTCTCCAGCAAGCTCTGACATGAGCACTATCCTATTAAACAACGACCGTGTGACAGAAGCAGAGATGTTTCCTCAGAGGTTATAGGCTTACTAGATGGACTGTGACATTCTAATCAAGCAGCAAAGCATGTATACAATGTTCTTTCCCGTACCATCATGGCCTCACAAAAGGGAGATCCTCCGAGTCTCGGCAACTAGAAAGAGGGAAGGAGAAAAAGACAGCATCTAACACTACTAGGCATCTAATGTATGCAAAGGATGTCCCAAGCAAAATAAGCACCCCATTCTCGTTGGCATGGTGGAACTGTTAGTGATGGAGAACTTACTTCCTCTGGGAAAGTTTCCATTTAGGCAATCAACTGACATGACCAGGAGCTGCAAGTTTTGCCAATAAGACATTAGTGGTTGTTTCTGAGGTAAATATCTCAAAAAAAGATTTTTTTTTTCCTTGAGAAAGCTGTGAGTTCAGGCCGGGGTGTGACTCAGTAGTAGAGTGTGGACTTAATGGCCTATCCAGTGGATCCGGGGTTCATTCACTAGTGGAGAGGTAGGGAGAGGTGATAAAATAACTCACCAAAGACTTTATAGCTAGTTCTAACTAGTAATAAAATTCAAGAACAACCTCGTGGGATGCTAAAATATGTGTCCCTTTCATTGCCAGTATTTCTCTTTCTAGTGAAGGAGGTTGAATGTTGGGCAATGGTACCAAGAGTGACTAGACTTCAAGAAGCATTACCTTATGGTCCAGGAAGATGGATCACTGGGTAAGGACTGGTTCTGCAAGCATGGGGACCACAGTTAGGATACTCAGCATCCACAAAGATGCTAAATGAGTATGGCACCCTGATATAGACAAGAGGTCCCTGGAGAAAGCCAACTAACTAGACGAGGTGAATCAGAGAGCACTGGGTTCAAGCATAAGAGACCTTGCCTCAATGTATGATGTGGAGAGCCCTTAAAGAATACATGTGAAGTCAACCTCTAGACTCCAGATGCATGTGTCCCTGAATACATAGCACAAAGACACAGATGCCTATTATCAAAAAGGAGATGGAGAGAGAAATATTAACTTCCATTATTCTGAGAGATAAGAAATTTCCCCCAAAAGAATATGGAGATAGATATGTAAAGTACTTTTCATTAATTTAGGTGATTTAATTATTGTATATACAGATAGTATAATAGGTATAATAATACTCATCCAAAATGTTTCTGTATCTTTATCTCTTGAATGTATGTGTGTCTTAGTTACTTAACTATTGCTGCAATAAAACATACGGCCAAGGCATTGAAAGAAAGCATTTAATTTTGCTCACAGTTTCAGATAGAGTCCAGGATGGCAGAGTGAAAGAGCAGTTGAGAGTTCATATGTTGATGTGCAAGTGAGAGGCAGAGAAAGTGCTTTCTGGAAACGGTGTGAGTCTTTTGAAATTTCAAAGTCCACCCTCAGGGATACACATCCTCCATCATGGTCCCACCTCCCAATCTTCCCAAACAATTCCACCAACCAGGGACATGGATTCAATCAAATATATGAGTTGGTGGGACACATTCTCATTCAACCTAACACAATATGGTAAAGGGGACTTTATGTGTGATTAAGTTAAAGAATTTGAGATTTTTAGGTTATATAAGTGGACTTTTGTTGGTGTACAAAAGAGTTTCACAATAGCTTGGAATGAAATATAGTAAAATTTTATTTATCTGAGGATAAACTCACAGAAAGAGTAGCAATCTGCAGTCCTCTGTGTGTGTTGGGAACTGGAACCAAATCCAACAGTCAAGAGGCTCACACATGCTTTTTGTCTGCATTTATAGTACATGAAACTATGCCCAAAGTATCTTAAAGGTTATTGGCTGAAGGAGTTCCCACAGCATGCCCCCTTTCATCTAAATAAGAGAGTTTTAAGCCTAATACAAAACTATATACAATAAGAACAAATATCAAGTATTGTCCAGGGAAAAGAATAGGCAAAAACATATGCAAAAATTAGAATTACAACCAGTATGAGCAACATCAAGAAAAAAAATGCTAAATGTTTCAATAGTTATTCTATCCTAGGAGTCTAAGTCTTTGGTTCTTGTTCTTTGCCCTTTTTATTGTTTTTTTTTTTTTTTTTTTTTATTTTAATTTTTTCACTTTATTGGATTAAGAAATACCTAGGGCATTAGGGAAGTCCACCTTTGGGTGTGTCTGTGAAGTCTTATCCACAGATTAACAAAGGAAGAAATTCTCCCCTGAGTGCGACTGCACAACCCCTCAGGTTGTGATACTAGTCTGCATAGAAAGGAAAAAGGAGAAAACCCATCTAAGCAATGTCATCCCTTGTCTCTGCTTCCTGGTCCACAGTGATGCGAACAAGCAGCCTCATGTTATGTCCAAGCTGGTTCCCTGTCCCTGCTGCTGTCACAGCTTTCCTGCAATGACAGACTTCACCCTTAAGCTATGAACCCAAGCAAACCCTTCCTCCCAAGTTGCTTCTTGTCAAGTCACAGTACTAATACATCAGATCACATAGAGGCAGCTCCGAATCCACCATCTCACCCAGGCTATAGTGACTTTCCATCCCTTTTCTTACTTCTGCAGTTCTTCAGCCATGAAGTGAGAAGACAAGTTGCTTGTTCCTTTGTCACATTGATGTTGATTTGGTTGCAGGATTTGCCTTTATGGCATTTATGGGTCAGTTGACTCATGGGTAAAGACCTCCTTCCCCAACATACAGAGGATTGGGTAATGAAATACAATACACTGGGAAACAGAGGATGTGGATGGGTTCTTTCCTGCCCCATTCAAGGTCGTCTGATGTCCCAAAGAGGTCATATTAATTCAGAGGCTATTTGAAATTATATGCAAAGCTGTGTGTATGTGTGTGTGTGTGTGTATGTGTGTGTGTGTGTTCCTTTAATTGTAATATTCTAGTGGTTATGTATCTTCTCATCACTTTTGGAATAATCCAAGAGAAGAGTAGAATAGTCTGAGAGCTGAAGGCAGGTAGGAATTATTTGGCAGATTGGTATCATATTCTAAACATGAAAACTAAAGTCCAGGTGTCTTATAAAAGCAGAATCAAATGAAAGAGAGCACGTGATTTTGTAGCAGGTTTCTTTGTTTCTACTCCTTGGAAGGATTTGTTCTCCACATGCCTCCTATGGATGACTTCTCTCTACACCTGAGGAGGACCTCAGGGTGAAAGTTGGTTTTCTCTAGGAGTGAGGGTAAAATGGTGGCTACTCCTTCCTGGTTGCTTCTGGTCTTCTTGGCACTCCCTGATCCATACCTTAACTGACACAGTGCAGGGAGGCTCCACAGTGGCAAGCTGAGCCAACATTTCAGGCTCAATCACCGCATTTGTTCTGGGGCTAAGTGGCAGCTGAGCACAACTGTGCAGATTGCCGCGTGGAGCTTCGGGTAGGGAGGGAGCTGCCTCAGTCAGCTTTCTTTTCATCCCAGTGAGCACAGCTGAGCCCAGACAAGTAACAATTCCTTTTTTTCCTCTTATAGAAGGTACAATGGATTTTTAATTGACTCCTACATTTCTAACTGCTTTTGGACCCGTACTTGCTAACCGTTGGTGCATCTAGAATTCTGGGAAATGTCATTAACTAAATCTCTTTCTATGGGCAGTTTATTCTTATAGATGTGTTGCCTGACTTCTGTTAGCTTATCTGGACTTTCCCTCTTTTATTCAAAGACTAAGACCCCAGCATCACTGAGTGAGTTGGCATGGGTAGTCTCTGTCTGCCCAAGTCAATCAACCTAGGTGTATTTCCTGAAGGGATATGAGGCAGAGGTTTGCGCATGTCAGAAACAGTTACGAAGAGGGTGGGACCCGGGGTGATTATGCTTGCCTTAAATGACAACCTCGGGACTCAATGTTAAGTGATAACAAGAACTTCAGTTCACAGCAGTGAAGAGGGTGGGCAGTCCAGCTCTCGGATTTTCTGATTTAGTTTGTGTCTTGCAGTCACAATGTGGTCCCAAACATCACAGTAAGCCTTAGTCATCTGTCCCAAAAACTAATCCATCCCTGCCCTACCCTAAGAGGTCTAAAATCTGTCATTTGTATATCAATAACATTGCCAAGTATACGTGGTGTCTGAGGAGAAAGACACCCTCCTCTTGTGTGTGTGTGTGTGCATGCATGTTATGGGGCGTTGGGGTGTTTTAATGGCAAATTATTTCTGTGTCTAAGAAGGTAGGCTATCCTTGTGCGAGAAAGCAGATTAACAAGATAAGATGATAGAACTCTTATGTATGAGAGTCAGCTCTGTGTGGCTTATGGAAGACACAGGGTCATGGTTCTGTATATAAGAATGAGCTCTAATGGGTGTGAGGAGGCCGACGTCCATGGGCGTAAAACATCTGGACCTCCTTGTGTGAATACCCACTTAGGAGAGAATGTTACAGCTGTAACTAACTTCCTAAAACCTGAAACTTCATCTCACAATGTATGAGGCAAGAAGTGGAGTCATCGGCTAGCGGCAGGGGAGGCAAGATGAGAATGCCTCACTAAGAAAAGGTACCAAGCCATGTAGCTAAATATAGATAAAAATTATGGGTTAATTTAAATTGTAAGAGCTAGTTAATAATAAGCCTGAGCTAATAGGCCACACAGTTTATAATTAATATAAGTCTCTGTATTTCTTTGGGACTGAATGGCTATGGAACTTGGTGATACAGAAACTTCTGTCTACAACATACTATTCTAAAAAAAAAGGAATTTTCATACAGAGTGTATGTTCCAGGGTTTTTTTTTCTATTGCTATAAAAAACACTATGACCAAAATGTCAATTTGCTGCTAATTTGATCACCTCAGTAGAGGGCTTCAACTGAAAAACTGTCCTGATTGCCTTAAGTGATGTGGGATGAACCATCTCAGTTGTGGGCAGCAGCTTCTGGAAGCAATGCAAATAAAAGGGCAGGGCAGAAGAAAGAGTCACCTTTTGCTCACACCCTCCCTCCTTGCCACCAAGCTGCTTTACCCTGTTGCCATTACTGCTGATTCCTTCACTGACATTAGAGCCAGCATGTTCAAGCTTCCATTACATACCAACCATCAGTGGCTCTCAGAAATGTTGAAAGTTTCAGTGACAGATTGGTACTACTCAGGCATGCAGCTGTAGACTGAGCAACTACTGGGTTGTTGGCCTCCTTAAAGAGTGGTATCCAGTCTCAAGGACTGAGCAGCTA